>NC_142482.1:62736709-63082959 GCF_049115385.1 Moschus berezovskii
AATCCCTCCCAGCATCAGAGTCTTTTCCAGTGAGTCAACTCGTTGCATGAGGTGGCCAAAGTATTGGAGCTTCAGCTTCAGCATCAGTCCTTCCAATGAACACCCAGGACTGATCTCCTCTAGAATGGACTGGTTGGATCTCCTTGCAGTCCAAGGGACTCTCAAGAGTCTTCTTCAGCACCACAGTTCAAAAGCATCAATTCTTCGGCAATCAGCTTTCTTTATAGTCCAACTCTCACATCCATACATGACCACGGGGAAAACCATAGCCTTGACTAGACGGACCTTTGTTGGAAAAGTAATGTCTCTGCTTTTTAATATGCTCTCTAGGTTGGTGATGGACAGGGAGGCCTGGCGTGTTGTGATTCATGGAGTCTCAAAGAGTCGGACACGACTGAGCAGCTGGACTGAAGTGAACTGAGGTTGGTCATAACTTTCCTTCCAAGGAGTAAGCATCTTTTAATTTCATGGCTGCAATCAGCATCTGCAGTGATTTTGGAGCCCCAAAAAATAAAGTCTGACACTGTTTCCACTGTTTCCCCATCTATTTCCCATGAAGTGATGGGACCAGATGCCATGATCTTTGTTTTCTGAATGTTGCGCTTCAAGCCAACCTTTTCACTCTCCTCTTTCACTTTCATCAAGAGGCTTTTGAGTTCCTCTTCACTTTCTGCCATAAGGGTGGTGTCATCTGCATATCTGAGGTTATTGAGATTTCTCCCGGCAATCTTGATTCCAGCTTGTGCTTCTTCCAGCCCAGCATTCCTCATGATGTACTCTGCATATAAGTTAAATAAGCAGGGTGACAATATACAGCCTTGACATACTCCTTTTCCTATTTGGAACCAGTCTGTTGTTCCATGTCCAGTTCTGTTGCTGCTGCTGCTGCTGCGTCACTTCAGTCGTGTCCGACTCTGTGTGACCCCATAGACAGAAGCCCACCAGGGTCCCCCATCCCTGGGATTCTCCAGGCAAGAACACTGGAGTGGGTTGCCATTTCCTTCTCCAATGTGTGAAAGTGAAAAGTGAAAGTGAAGTCGCTCAGTCGTGTCCGACCCTTAGCGACCCCATGGACTGCAGCCTACCAGGCTCCTCCATCCACGGGATTTTCTAGGCAAGAGTACTGGAGTGGCTTGCCATTGCCTTCTCCGTTAGGTCTGTCTAATTCTGAAAGAAGCATACTAACAAATTCTGCTGTAATTTTTTTTTTTGGTAGCTACTACTATTTGTGAGCATTATATATTTTTCTTAACTGAATGCCTTTAAGTCACATTTTCCACGTGAATATTGTAGTTCCTGCTTTCGTTACCTTTTCCTGGTGTCTCTGTGTTCATCTGCTATCTCTTCACTTCTGTATTTTGTCCGCTTTGGACGAAGGCTAGCCTTGTACATCAGTTTGCAACAAACTAGCATTCCCTGGGGGCTCAGACTGAAAAGAGCTCTCCTGCAACGCAGGAGGCCTGTGTTCGATCCCTGAGCGGGAGGATGCCCTGGAGGAAGGCATGGCAACCCACTCCAGTGTTCTTGCCTGAAACATCCCATGGACAGAGGAGCCTGGCGGGCTGCGGTCCACGTGGTCAGAAAGAGTCAGACACAACTGAGTGACTCAACACACAAGCACGCAACATACAGGTATCATCATAAATGCTTCCCAGAGCGAGGAGGAGAATGAGTGAGAGAGAAAGAGAGGAAAAGAAGAAAACAAATCACTCACCAAATAATACAGAGCAATTTGGAGATTTCAGCATGAGCCCAGGCAAGGCAGACTATAAGGAAGGTGACTCAATGTGCTCTGAAGTCAGCGTCCCGTATTGATCCTGGGCCTTCTCATTTTGGACCAGGCCTCGCTCCTCCCATAAAAATATTTATTAACTTCAAATGTACACAAATATATACGTATTAAAAATGAGAAAATAAAAAGTGGAATAAATTCTACTTCACTTTAATGGTCTGTCCCTGTAAAGAACCACATTAATAAAAAGACTGATTCAAGGTAGTTCTAATTTTAGACTTGAAGCTTCGTGGGTTAGTTGGACCAAATTAAACATCTGTAAGGAATGCTGTTAAGTATTTAACCACTGGCTTGGGGTGGAGGGTGGCGGTGTGTGGAGCTAACAGACTCTGCTTCGCTTTTCTGATGATGTCTCTCATCTGTGATTTCTGCTGTTCAGCTTCGGGCTGCGAAGGTGGTGAGCCTGCCTGGGGAGCTGGGGGCACAGACCGCGTCCCGGGGCTCTGCGAATTTTGTTCCCGCAGGTTTCGAGGAGCAGCCGGACCTGTGTGCACCCAGAGCCTCGCCGGGCGCGGGCACCGCTGGATGCGGGCACGAGAGTCACATGAAGGACTCGACGGACGAGTTCCCCAGATGCATTCCTGTGGTCTGACGGCTGTTTTTAGTAATTTAGTCACGACTTCAAGGGCCTAATTACAGGGATTTGTTTTTATTTTTAAAAACAGCGTAGTCTTGACGCGAGCAGTCCCTGCCCTGCACACTCTCCACTTTCTCAACGGCCCCTTCTTGACAGACCCAGTGCCAAACGGTCTGTGCACCCTGACACTCAGAGAGCTCGGGTTTCAAGGCTGCGAGGCTAAACGAGGCTGGTTAAACCCCTTCCTCGTCTGCAAGCCTCATCCGAGGCAGTGACGCTGGAGGCCTGAGGGGGAAGGCTGCCTGTTAGCTGGGTTAGAGCCTTCTGAGTCTGTTTGGTTCACTGTATTTACCAGATTTTAATAGGAGTTAATTTATGTGGCTACAAGACCAGTGAGGCTATTGTTTTGTACTGGGGAAAGCTGCCATCATCCAGCTAGGGAGTGTAGCTCTAAACGTCTTCCTGTGCAGTCTGACTTACATAGTGAGGAATCGGGGTTTGAATGAGCATGTTCTAGACAATAGTGATGGATGCAGCAGTGATGGACCCTGAGTGTGCGCCTCCGCTGGGCGCCCACCCATTCCCTGTCCTCACGGAGCCCTCCCGACCACCTTGATCCCCTCTCACAGGGTGAGAGGCACCTGTGAACCCGCTGCCCAGCTCGGGGGTCAGGTGGCCACACCGGACTCCGTGTTCCCTGGAACCCCTACCAAGGGCAGCTTCACGGGGGCATCACCGTTCGTGCCTGGGGCCTCAGGACTGCTGTGCTGGGTGCAGAGGATTCGAGGTGCCGAGTGTGCTGGTGGAGGGGGGGGGTCTCTGTCACAGGCGGAGCGTTTTAGGGCTGGTCATTCACCCCGTCTCCTCCTCGTGGGGGTCGGGGCAGGGGGGCAGGAGCGGCTGCTCCTGGAGCTGGGGACGGGGCCCCGCAGGGCATCTGCCACCAGGTGCACGGAGCCCTTGGTGTCAGGGGGCCAGAACTCCAGATCAGGACCCTGCCGGGCTGTGGCTGCACCGGAAGAAACCGAGCCGCCAGGGGCCAGCAGCCGCACGTGGGGGAGGCGGGGGTGGGGAGGTGGAGACCCGGCAGGGGAGCGGTGGAGGCCCGGGAGCGGCTGGAACAGAGATGAGGCTGACAGCAGCAGCCTTCACCGCTTGGTGTGGCTGCCAAACACCCGCAGTGAAGAGATGCTGGAGAAGATGCATCCCAAAGGAGCGGCCCGCCCTGCGGGTGAGGGGGGGTCGGGAGATCAGAGGGCAGAGGAGCTGAAGGCTGACCTCAGGGGCCTAATGTTGTTACGAAGGAAGGGGCTCGTTCCCTTCACATGACCTGCGGTTTCTCCCCCTTATTCTGAAAGTCCTGTTTGGGGAAGGTCCCTTTTGTTGTATCTAGGATCTGCTCCCAAGGCCAGATGGCAGGGAGAGGTACGCAGGCTGCCTGGTTTCCCTGAGGACCCGGGATATGAGCTGGGGAGCAGAGGGTCCGTCTGGTGTGCTGGGAGCAGGTCCATCAACCTGTGTCTTCACTGAATTGCTTCCCGGGAGGACCATGGTTGGGCGATGCCAGGACAGCCCAGCAGCTGCAGGTCTGCTGTGCTACCCTGGACATGGCCACACAGCCTGCTGCTCACCCCCGGGTCCGCGGTGCCTGCCCTCGACGTGGCCACATGGTTCTCTGCCCACCGGGTCTGCAATACCTGCTCCGTGCACTGGAAGGGGGTGCCTGGGCCAGTGCTCCACCCCCTCTGTCAGGGGTGCCCTGACACCCCCCACCCCTCCATCCCCACACACCCCTCCCTGCTCACGCCGACCAGCACAGTCACTGCACGCGGGCGTCCAGCTCTGTTGGCTCTGCTCGCCTGCGGGTTGGATCCAGTCACACAGTATCTCTGAACTGCAGTTTCTTTGCCTCCCTTTGTGAGGATCAAATGAGTGATACAGAGACATGAAGACTTCCATGCCCGCGGATTCTGTATTCACAGACTTAACCAACTCTGGACGGAAAATGTTTGAAAACAAATTCCAGAAAGTTCCAAAGAGTACAACTTGAACTTCCTACACATTGGCAAGTATTTGGAGAAGGCGATGGCACCCCACTCCAGTACTCTTGCCTGGAAAATCCCATGGACGGAGGAGCCTGGTTGGCTGCAGTCCACGGGGTCACAAAGAATCAGAAACGACTGAGCGACTTCACTTTCAATTTTCACTTTCATGCACTGGAGAAGGAAATGGCACCCACTCCAGTGTTCTTGCCTGGAGAATCCCAGGGACGGGGGAGTCTGGTGGGCTGCCGTCTATGGGGTCACACAGAGTCGGACACGACGGAAGCGACTCAGCAGCAGCAGCAGGCAAGTATTTACAGGCATTTACGTTGCATTTACAACAGTCTACACAGCATCCGGGAGTTGGTGATGGAGAGGGAGGCCTGACGTGCTGTGATTCATGGGGTCGCAGAGAGTCGGACACGACTAAGTTACTGAACTGAACTGAACTGAACACAGCATCTACACTTCATCAGGCATTCCACGCCGTCCAGGGTAATTTGACGTGCTCGGGAGGATGCATACAGGAAGAGCACTTGTGATATGAAGGGGTCTCGAGCATCCCCAGGTTTCAGGTTTCATGGAGGTCCTGGAACCCACCTCCCCATCAGACACCAAGGGATGACTGTAAGTTACCTGCTGCTTCGTGGACACTCCATGGATTGTAACTTTTGTTATGTTGGCATTGATGGAATTTCTTTGGAACTTCGTATTAAAAGCGGAGAAAACCACACAGAATCTCTGAGGCCTCAGGGTGCTGATGTCCAGCCCAGACCTGAAGCCTCCTTCCTGGCCCTTTAGACCACGGTTGCATGTCAGAGCAAAGCTTTGCCAGGAACTCCAGATGGACGGACAGAAGCTCATGACAGGTTCTAAAGCAGAGGGCCCGAGGCCTGGGGCGGACGTGGGGCAGCAAGGCCCAGCCCTGGGGAGGGGCCCTGAGGGGCGTGGCCGGCCAGCCTCGGTGCCGACCCAAGGCCTGGCCGTCTGGGAACAGATCACAGTCAGGGGAAACCATGCGGTTTAGAAAACAAGGGCTTATTTGTTGTCGTGCTCATCTGGAGCCCGAGGCAGTGGTGTGGGTCCCCAAACCACCGAAACTGGGCAGAAGCCGCGCCTGCTCTGGGCGCGTGTGCCTGTCCCCGTGCCAAGCAGCCGCCTCCTCCAGGCAGGACGTGGGGGTGCCGACGGCCTGGTGGGCTGGGCCCCTGAGAGCACACAGGCTGCCCCCAAACCTGGCAGTGGTCGGGGGGCGTCGCTCCCCCCTCACATGGGCCTGCCCCTCGATGTTCCCCTGACTTCCCCTGGGGCGGGCACAGCACAACACTCACGGCTTCACCCTGGACCCCAAGGCCGTCAGAGGGAGACGGGGGAAGGCCAGGCGGGGCCCCTCCTTCGGGTGGAGCTGGAGGGAAGGGGGTTTAGCATTGTCACCTGTGGGAATGACTGCAGCTGGTCCTGAAAGCGAACCTCAGCGTGTTTCCATGGCGACGCTGTGGCTGGGGGTTCGGGAAACAGGAACACGCTTTGTACCAGCACTGTCCACAATGAAAGTCAGAATCCCCTCCACGCAGGAATCCGCCCCTGGGGCCCCGCCTGTCAGGATCCCCGAACCCCAGTCTGCTCTCGGCGTGGTCCCCACTGCCCAGCAGGCCCCTGGCAGGAAACCAGTGACACCCACGGCTGTGGACCTTCCAGGGCCTGTTCCTAACCCTCTCCACCCAGAGCGCAAGTCCCTCAAACGGGAGTCCAAGGGCATCTTTGGGGGTTTCTCCCTAAACCTGGGAGGAAGACTTGTGGCTGTTCGTGTACTTTGCTCCCCGAACCCCAAGGACGTCTGGGGAAGGCTCTGCGCTTCAGTGGCTTAATCACCTCCATTAAGGTTAATTACCGTAATTGCCGCTTCACAGTCGTAATTTAGCCCCTGCTGTCTGTACAAGCATCTCCACGGGCCTGTGCGTTCTGTGCGGTTGTTGACATGGTCTTTGGTGCTGTTTGTGCTTCTCACTGTTTACTTCTCGCTCCTGAGGGCTTGGCTGCGTGGCCCGCTCAGGACCGGTGTGTCCCGGGCTCTGGGCTGGCGCTCAGCTGTGTGACGCTGTCAGCCTGCGACGGAGGAGGTCACTCACCAGCTCCGCACAGCAGGTCGTGAAAATGCACAGTCACCCGGCAGAGCTTACTACCACCAAAGCACTCCTGGAGACTCACTGTGAGTCTCAAAAATGGCGCATATTCAGGCCAGCCCCACCACCCCACCACGAGTTACCCCAGAACAGATGCCCTGCTCTTCCCGTGGCTTATTGAGACTGGTGAGGGGTCTCCCGTTCGTATTCTTCTGGTGTGAATTACCTTCTCCAGTGTTCACTCACACTTCTATTGAAGTGTTTAATAATAAAATCCATTACTTATGAGTGTAAATATGTAATTTCGTTTATTATTATAGTAAACAATTTAACAGTAGTAGTAATAATGAGAATAGACATTTAGGAGGCCTTCCCTAAGTGCCTTCTGCCACGGTAATCCTGTCGTGTTTTATCTCTTTTAATCCTCACTGTCTGGTGAGGTCTAATCAATTATTATCCCCATTAAAATGATACAAGCTTATGAAGGTTAAATGAGCCACACAAACCCACACAGCTAGTGATACAGTCTGGTTTATTAAGAGCCTGACTTGGAATTTTAACCACGTGCCTGTCATATTAAGTTCTTGCCTTCTGGTTTATTGTGCGTCTTTCACTTTAACCAATGCTCCTCTTAATGTAGAAAATTTCAAATGTTCACATAGCCCTGCACATCGATCTTTCATTATTGCCTTTTTTGTGGCTATGCTTAGGGGCACTGTCCCTACGAGGGATCAATCAGCATTGAGCTTTATCGCTTTCTAGTCTTTTTGTTGGTAACTTTCTGTACGTAATTCTCTGTATTCCATTCAAAATTTATTTTGCTGTCAGATGTGATTTGGGAATGAAGTTCTTTACTAAATAATCCATCTTCCCTTCTGATTTTAAACTCCAGCTTTCAGCAGATGTGAGCCCATCACACATCTGCAGGAGCTGCTTGGTGCTTTATTCTGTTGGGTGGATCCCCCTTCATGTCGTGCTGGTGTCTGGGGAGCAAACCCTCTCTCTCCTCCTGGGCCCGCTGCTCCTGGCTATTCTGTAATCAGGGGGAGAGGGCTCCTCCCCCGGCTCTGATAGTCCCCTTGGACTCTCCCGGCCCATCGATAGTCCAATGGTGTTGAACTGTTTGGTGGGCTGCTCGGAGTCCTGTTTTCTGAGGAGGGTGTGAGCCTCCCATCCCTCAAGGGTAGAACTGAGGACGTGTCCAGTGGAAGGGCTGGCAGACATTCCGGCCGCAGGGCCCCCAGACCCCGGTCGTGATCAACAGAGGGAGGCTGTGCGCACGCCGCTGACGGCAGGCGATGGGGAGGCTGGGGACACTGGCCCTTTGTGTGAGACGGTGAAAGAGGCTCAACCTCCACCCAGAGTCAAACGGAGGATTTGCACGCTGACTTTTCATTTACGATGCCGCTTGTTCCTTCTCAATTTATAGCCCGAGAAACACGTTTTGGACAGAAAGCAAGACAGGAAGTAAGGGGTTAGACAGGAGGAGGGGGCAACGTGAGAGGCGCCCTCCCCACCCCGGTTCCGGGCTCACAGCGCGGTTCCAGGTGGACCAGCGGGGCCCGGGGACCAGGCGTGTGCAGGAGGCGTCAAGGGCCCCCGGGCAGACCTGGGTTCTGCATGGCCAGTGGCCGCTGCCTAGAGACAGTCTCACCCACTGGGCTGTGGGTCCTGCTGCGTTCTGGCCCCAGAAACCCGGGGAGGAACCCTCAGCCTGGACCTCACAGTCTGCTCTGCACCGTCAGAGGTCAAGGGCAGTGGCCTGTGGGCACCCAGGGTCTGTGACGTCAGTGCCTCTGAGACATCTCCAGCCCACAGCCAGGAGCATTGTGGTGGGCAATGCGCCCCAGCCATGCGGGTGGGCACAGTCCTCTCCCCACACTGGGCACGGCTAATGGCCTTGGTCCTCAGGGGTTCCTTGGCGATTCTTGGAGTGGAAGATTCACGAAGCAGGCACGTGCTCTCTGGGCCCTGGTTCACCTGCAACCGCAGGGACCAGGCGGCCGGCCTGGCCTGGGACGGCAGCGCTGGCAGGTGGGAGAGCTGGGGAGAGGCCCCCAAAGTCTCCTGATTGAGTCTCTGACCAGACCTGACTCTGGCCTGCAGAATGAAGGGAGCCTGGGTGAGGATCCAGTCTGCCCCAGTTGCCCTTAAATTCCACGGATGTGGTCATTCTAAATGCAAAGGCAGATGATGTAAAGAACTGAAGACACTCACAGGAAACTAAAGCCAGCCAGTTGTCTTTTCAGAGTTCCAGCCTCTTTACTGAAAATCCTGAGCTGTTCACGGGGCATTTTATGAAAACCTGCTTAAGCAAATGCCCACATGCTTGCCGGCCGTCAGCTCACTGTTCGTGTGGGACTGGAGAATGTGTGCTTCCTCTTGACCCCGTTTGTCCTCCCGAGAGTGCTCCTGGCAGGAGCAAGCCGGACTCTCCCAGTCTGTTGCCAGGCGCTGCCAGCACTCGGCGGTCCTCTGCTGGGGGCCCGGCTGCCCGGCTCTCACTGACCGCAGGGAGCAGAGACAGCTGAGATCACGTTGGGGTTGAGGAGATGCCACTTGTTGGCTGTTTTCCATGCATTCAGGCTCGTATCTGAGCTCAGCAGGCTTTGTGTGCTTTCCCCACATGCCGGGACAGGCCTGTTCTCAGAGACCAGCTGTGGGAGGAGGGCTGCAGCCTGTCTGACACGCTGTCCCCGGTGCAGGGCCGTCTGTCCCACACGGGGCTTCCCCTGGTCAGTCCTCCTTCTGGGGGTCGGGAACGCCCTCCGGGGACTCTGCTCCCTCCCCTAAGCGTGAACCTGCCCTCTAACTCACACAGCGCCACTGCCCCCCTGCCCCCATCCTGGATGTTTATCTAAGTCTCTGGCAGAAAGGTGGCTTACAATTTTTAATTAAGATGCTTCTGTTTGAAGAGGTGGTGACAGCAGTTCCCTGGCTCCTCTGTCTCGTCATGTGCCGCAGGAAGGGTTTGGGTCTGGATTTCCATCAGGCCATAACATGACGTCTGGACCTGTGACAACCTCATTATTCCCAGGAATGAGGCAGAGGTGAGCTCAGAGTGGTCCTGGAGCTGGAGAGGAAGCTGGAAACACCCAAAGATGGGCCTGGTGGAGCCTGGGGACTGATGCAGGCAGAGAGGGGCCAGAAGGACGTGCAGGAGGTGGTCTTCGTCTCCAGCCGTCACGGCTGCCGGAAGCCCTGGGATGTCGCTGGAACTGGCGGGGGGCACCCACGTGAGAATGCTTTTGGACATTTGGATCTATTGAACTTGAACTGTTTGGAAGCTGTTTGATTGTCTGAGTCTCTGACCAGACCTGACTCTGGGCTGCAGAGAGAAGGGGGCCTGGGTGAGGGTTCAGTCTGCCCCAGTCGCCCTTAAGTTCCCCAAACGTGGTCGTTCTAAGTGCAAAGGCAGGTGGTGGAAAAAACTGAGACAATAACGAGAAACCAAACATAGTCTTCCCAGGGCCGTGGAGACACGTGGGGGTGAAGTAGGAGCCTTCAGTTCAGGGTGACAGGTCTGGATGGGTGGGGCCCTGAGTGGAGCTGGCCGGGGGGCTGCATCGCACAGGCAGCCCCTCTGACGCACCTGCCACGTCCATGCGCCAGGCTCTTCTGTCCCAACGACTCGTGGAAACGAGCCCTCTGGCACCGTCTTCAGCGTCCCGCCTGACATTCAGGAGAAAATTGCTCATGCTTGTGCTGAGTCGTATCAGGCTCTGCAACTTCGTGGACTGTGGACCGCCAGGCTCCTCTGTCCGTGGGATTCTCCAGGCAAGAACACTGGAGTGGGTTGCCATTCCCTTCTCCAGGGGATCAGGGGATTAATTGGATTTCACATTTACACTTCGAACTTGCACACCCACATTTCCCACCAGCTAAGGAGAAAGACGCATGCACCAAACAGCACTGCACGAGGCTGCGAGAGGCTTTAGAGGTGCGTGTGGGGACGCTTGCCCCCGAAGGACGGGCCGCGTCAAGCACAGGGCCCGCGGGGGTGGCGTGCAGTGTCCCTTGGACCCTGGGACAGCACAGCTCTTCATTGCACAGACTGTCCTGCGATTTCCCAACGCGGGGGAAGTCGTCTGTGCTCCCTGTCCTGTATTCTTGATCGTCCTGTCTTTCCTGACTGGCTGGGCTTAATCTTATGCATTCATTTTTTTCTTTACCTATTCATGTCAAGGTGGGCTTTTCAGGACTTTGCCCGGGTCTCAGAGCAGCAGCAGACCGTGGCCTTTGACTGCAGGCTGTCCCTGCGTGGAGCCCAGCTCCGTCACTGACTCGCAGCTCTGTGCTCACAGGCGAGCTCTCAAACGTCTCTGAGGCTGGGCGTCCGCGTCCAGAAGCCGAGGGTGAGCGGGCTGCGGTGAGGACTGGAGGTGACCGTACCCGTGAGGAGGCCGCGTGTGCGCCAAGCCTCCGAGGGGCCTGGCACGTGGCGAGGCTTGTGCTCTGCGGGCCTGTGGGCTGGGGGCGCATCAGAGGTGAGAATTTGCCCCGATGCTTAGTCACTGCCATTCACTACTTCTCGTTTGCTGCGGGCAGTGCCCACGCCCTTCCTTCATCCGAGGAAATATTTTAAAAATCTTTTCCCATCTTCTTGGGGCTCTGGGAGACTCTGGTCTGGGGGGACCAGCTTCCTCTCCGCGCGCTGCTGTCTGGAGCTCTTTGTTCAGGTCCCAGTCAGAAAAAACCAGCACATGAACCTAGAAAAACAACGCTTGGCAGGAACTTGGCAACAATAGCCCCCTTGTTGCCAGAATCCTTGTTCTCAGTGTGGGTGGCTCAGATGGCACTTAATTAAATGTGTTTTCCTATAAATTCTCAGCAGCAGCTTATTCTTGCTGGTGGCTAATGACTGCGCCATCTCTAAGGCAACCCAACTTCTCAGCTCACAGAGAGGAAGCCAGGGTGCAGAGACACCGCACTGCCTGTTCACGCCGGCCCGTCGCCGTGCCGGCCGCCAGCGAGGTCAGGTTGTCCGCCATCTTGGCCACTCTGCTCCTGGTCTTTCAGCACTCTCCTCCCCGTGGATGCACCGACACGCCCGCACGACAGAAGCAACTCCTGCCACTTGGGGGCCGAGGGCACCTCAGGCCCTGCCACCGGAGCCTCAGATTCTTGATCTAATGTAACTTTCACAAGTCTTCGAGGCGGGTGTTTGTGTGCCCATTTAGCAGATGGAGAAAGCAAGGCTCTAGGAGGTTCCATGCTGTGGTCATTCAGCCGGGAAGTGCTCAGTATGAAGCGTCATTGCTAAAGCCCTTGAGCTTTCCCTTGTGCCCCGGGGACTTTGTTAAGAAGGTTTCCAGATGGTCTCAGCAGCCCCTTGTGGGGCAGCCCATCACCAGTAATGACATCCGCCTTCACTCAGGGCCACGGCTCGCCCCGAGCCTCCGTCCACAGCAGGAGCACCAGGAAGGTCATCAGCGGCCGGGCAGAGCAGGTGAAATGCTGGAGTTCATCGTCCTCACGTTTCTGAATCACCAAGGTTTCCTTGGCAGAGACACAGCTTCTCCGGCACATTTTATACTTGAAGACCAAGGTGAAGCTTGGCTGGAAGTTGTAAACGAGCGAGGGCGGGGAGGCGTTGGGGGGCTGCTCTTACCAACCGCATGTGCTTTCCCGCCACACCTGCTTCCTCAGGGCTGTAGCTGGTGGGGCAAGCAAGATGTTAGCGGAGGGATGAGTGGCACAGGCTGCTTCTCATGTGTATTTACAGCTTCATCCCCTGTGCTGGACGTCGATCGGCAGACTTGACTGAGTATCTCTTGCAGCTTCATTTAAAAGATATTTTTCTGTCTGGTTTGGCAACCATTTTATTTCTGTGTTTTCAGATGCCATGCATCGTCTTTTGCGTTCCACTGTTGTTTTTGAAGTCGGCTGTGGGTACAACTCTGCTTCCTCGAAGGCAGTGGCCCCTTCCTGCTTCTCTGTCCACAGCTCTCACCCCTGGCTGAGCTGAAGGTTCCCTTCGCTTTGATTTTTGGTGTGTTGACCTGTGATGTTTACCGCCTACTGTGACTCAGATGTATCTAAGCGGGTTTCTCCTGCACTGCCTTTATCCAGCTTCAATTTCTCAGAGCTTCTTGCATCTATGGCTTCGTGTTTTTACCATCTGGTGAAATTTCTTACCAATTCCTCCTCAAATTTTACTTCTGACCCTTTTCTGCCTTTCTTCCTCTGGAACTCCATTTCCACGGATGTCACGCCTTCCCAGCCTGTGATGCGTTTCTCAGGCTCTCATGTGTATTTTCTCAGTATTGTCCAGCTTTGCCAGTCTTCCTATAAGCCTGTTTCCCTTGTTCTCTCCCCGGCTCTGCTGTGCTCACTGTTGAGTCTGACTCTGCATTCTTCATTGTGATAATTATATATTTCATTTCTAGCTTTTTTATAGCTTTTTAAGAAATATCAGTCCTCCATCTTTGCCATCTCTTCTCTTAGCTATTAATCACAGCTATTTAAATATTATATCTGATAACAGCAAAACCCAGATTACCTGAGGGGCTGTTTCTATTGTCTTCGATTTTTTTCCCTGGTTTTCATTCCTTTGGTCCTATTTACTAGCTGCTACTGCTGCTAAGTCACTTTAGTCGTGTCCAACTCTGTGTGACCCCATAGCCATAGCCGTCCCTGGGATGCTCCAGGCAAGAACACTGGAGTGGGTTGCCATTTCCTTCTATTTACTAGGGCTCCTGACAATTTATAGTTGGATGCTGCATATTGTGTGTAAAAGTTGTAGACTGTCTTAATGATGTTACCTTTATATTTCGTGAAGTTCCTTTTCTCACAGGCGGTCTATGGGGCCAGCACACGCTGGTTCCATCGGGGGTTTTGACCACCCGTGCCCTTGTGGAGAGGACTGTTCCTAGTCCGTCCTCACCTGCAGACCCACTCCAGGGCTGCCCCTCAGGGCCCCTCCTTCCTCTCTGGCATCCGGAGTTTCCTGATAGCTCTGCTCAACTTTGTGGCCTCTTAGGCACCATTCTGTCCTTGGCTCCTTGGACGCTGACTGCACGCAGGGCAGGAACTGGCAAACGCCTCAGGGTGGACACAGCGCGGGGCCGGGCTCACCTCCCTGTGGCTTCTGTTTCTGCAGATCCTCAGCTTCTTCAGTGCCGCTGCCTTGGCGCGGGGACTCTGACCTGGTCCCCAGCGAACGTGCCGAGTTCCTGCCTTCTCCACTTAGGACGTAGCAGATGCTCCGGTGGGAAAGCCGGGAGGAACGTGATGCTCAGTTTTGACTCCTGCTTCTCCGAGTGCTGGTCCAATCCTGCTTGAGTGTGGTCGACTGTCTTTCAGCAGCTCATTTTGCATTTCGTTCGGACTTTATGCTCGTCCTCGGCAGGATGGTCCGATTGACACAGGCTCCTTTGCTGGAGCCGGAGAGGAAAGTCCTACTGCCACAGCTCTGAGTTACAAGCTTCGCTTCTCTTCTCCGGTCTCATGTAACCCACTTGGATAATGAAATCGACACTACCTGGGTTGTGGCACTGAAATAAAAATGAGGGAAACTGGTTTCTTTCTGGAGCCCACAGGCAAGTGTTCTGTGACGGTGGGTTTTCTGCGCCACTGTCCTGTCTGAACTACGCACATACATTTGCCTGTTTAGTTACTGGGGCTACTGAACTCACTTAAATGAAGCAGAGACATTGTTTGGAAAAGGGAGTTTTTTCTTGTTTTTCTTCCTCATTCTAAGTTAATTCCCCGTGGGAACTGAGAAGAGAATTCCTACTTAAAATCTTGCTACAACAGCCAACAGCAACCCTTCCTGCCCTGTGTCATGCCCACCTTTGCCATCTGCTGCCCCCACACACCCCGTCCAGGAAAATGGGGGAGGAGAGCAAAACGTTGACTCCGTGTGAAGCTGCCGTTGGAGCCCAATCTGTTTCTGTCCTGTAGCATCTTTACAGGCCTTGGTTTACCCAGCGCTTGGAGTTGATTTCAAGACGTTTTCAAGAGAAACACCTTTTGTTCCCAGAGGCGATGCTGACCTACAGCATGCGCGTCCGCCCCACCAGATGGAGGGAGGGGAGAAGGTCTGAGCTGGCTGAGTGCACGCAGCTGAGCCACCGGAGTGTACGGTCCTGGCCATCTCAGGAAGCCAAGACTGAGCCAACCTTTCTCTAGGTTAGCCTAATCTAAAAATAGCACTTTCATCTCATTAATAGGCCGGTCATTATCTAATGTTTTGCTGTGGGTTCAGGGCCCAAGAATAAATCATGCTTTGATGATAGCATGGTTCCAGTTATCTGACTCACGCGGGATGGGCCTGGCACAGAGCTGAGGTCTGTCCTGGGCCTTGGCTGGGATGGGGCTCATCAAGTCCCCAGCCCTGTTTACGCCATGTAGGAGGAGCTACAGAAAGTCTTGCATTCCATCTGGCAAGGGGAGCTCCGTGGTTGGAGCAGGGGAGGGAAAAACTATCTAAACATATTTTTTCTTTCTGCTAGTCCCACGAGGAGATTGAGTCTCGTCGTTAATCCCAGTCAAGGGAAGCCAGGTCACCCTGGAGGTTGACTAGGGCGGCCGAGCACTGTGGCCTCTTTTCACTGTCAGACTTCTGGGTTGCGGATCAGGCCCTTCTCTCTTCGACAAAGTCTCCTGGGCCTGCTTTGTTTGTTTGTTTGTTTTGCACTGCGGGAGACTCTCAGAGGACCCAGGCTTTTTATTCTGAAATGGCAGAGGGGAGGAAGGAACAGCAGCAAGCAGTGCCTGCAGACCCCAGCGTGGGCTCCAGGAGCAGAGGTCCTGTGGGGGCGACTGTCGCCAGGAGGGCCTGAAGATGGCAGGCACAGGTGCCCTTCAGGGGGGTGTTGGGGGGACAGAGGCAGGACAGCTCCCCGTGGGCCGCTCCCCGAGCGACAGGTGACCGTGTATGGTGCCGTGCAAGTGAGGAGTTTGTGGGTCAGGCCCAGCGGGACGCAGGGTGATCATGTGCAGGTTGGGGCAGGCAGTGCCTGATGGCCGCAGGGGCCTGGGGCCCTTCCTTGGGGGGCATCTAGGACCCCCCGGCATCTGCCTGCCAAATGCGGGAGCACCCCAGCCCAGCTGTGAAGACAGGACCACCCCCTGAGGCCATGGTCACTCTAGGTTGAGCATCCCTGCTAGGAGGGAAGCCATCCGGGTCGGAGAACTGAGAATCCTGTGCTTTTCAACGGCCATCCATCAACCCAGACTCTTACACACACTCGGCAAACAAACAAAAGGACAGTTAAAAAGCCCCATCCGGGGGCAAAGGTTTCACTCCACCCAGGTCGAGTTCACCGAGATGCTCCCGTTGGTCTGAATAAACGTCGCCGCCGTAGGAGGGACGAGCACCTGCTCAGCTGCTCCCTGGGGTCGGTCCCCGCTTTTTCCCATTCGTTCTCTTATTTTAGCTTGCCCGATCTCATTCAGCAGATCTCACGTGTTTGCCAGTAAACTGTGCACACCTGGTGGCCAGCGACGGCGACACCTGAGCCTGACGATATTATCCAGTGCGTCTGGGATTTCTGGTTGAGGTGACTTCAGGATTCATACCGGTTTACTGACCGAAATTACGGAAGAAAGCCTGGTAGGAGGATTCTCTGCGACTCAAGGAAGCTGCTGTGACCAATTTGAAATGAAGAAACATGGTCACCTCTTGGGCCCCCAATCTGAGCAGGAAGTGAACCCGGGAATGCAGGCTCTGGGTTCTTGACAGTGCAGGAGGGGCTGGGTGAGGAAGGGCCCTGGGCCGGGGGAGGGAGGCCTCTGATGCAGCTCTGGTATGGCAGGGGCGGACGACAGAGCCTGGACAGGTCCCCACAGCGTGTCCCTTCTGGTGGGGGGGACCCGGGTCTGCGTCCCTGATGGCCCTAAATTCACATAGGGAGACTCAGGGGGGCCCCCAGCATGCTGAGGGCAGCCGTGAGCCCCACCTCCTGGTCCTCGGGGCCCCACGGGGCCGACATGGGGAGGCGGGCAGCGACCCTCCTGGGCTGAATCAAGATGCCCAGGATGTCCCAGCAGGAGCGGGCGATTCCATCAGGGCCTCCCCCCGCAACCAAGGACACAACCTTCCCTGCAGCGGCCGCCCTGTCATCCAGGTGAAGCAGCAACACGATGACCAGTGTTCTCATTAGACCTGATTTATTGACCTCAGAGCAGCCTTTGATCTCATGGAGATGCGAGAGGAGAGAAGAGGGCATGGGGCTGGGGACAAGAACAGGCTGGGTAGGGGTGGGGAGCGGAGGGGCTGGGCTGCCCCCCAGCACGTGGGCCTGCGCTGGGGGGGACACAAGGAGGCCTGGCCACCGCCCCCAGGGCTGGCCTCGGGGTGGACATGGGGATGCCAGGCCACCGCCCCCAGGGCTGGCCTCGGGGTAGACACGGGGAGGCCAGACCACAGCCCCCAGGGCCATCAGAGGTGGACATGGGGAGGCCAGGCCACCGCCCCCAGGGCTGGCCTCGGGGTGGACACGGGGAGCGGGCCTGGCACCGTCCCCAGGGCTGGCCTCGGGGTGCACACGGTGAGGCCAGGCCACTGCCCCCATGGCTGGCCTCGGGTGGACACAGGGAGCGGGCCTGGCACCACCCCCAGGGCTGGCCTCGGGTGGACACAGGGAGGCCAGGCCACCGCCCCCAGGGATGGCATCAGAGGTGGACACGGTGAGACCAGGCCACCGCCCCCAGGGCTGGCCTCGGGTGGACACGGGGAGTGGGCCTGGCACCGCCCCCAGGGTGCCTCGTGGGCTTGCTGAAAACTCTGTGCCTCTGTGTTTGGCTCTGTGGGGGTCTCCCCATCCCCAGGTCCGGATACATCTCCATGTCGCCCTCAGGTGACCTGCAGCGTTCGCCCCTCTCCCTCTAGGTGGTCACTTTCCGGTGGGGACCCCTAGGGGTCTGCCCAGGGTGGCATGTGCTTTGTTTGATGGACTTTGTTCTTACTGCCGTGGCCTCGAAGGCTTTAATCAAAGGCCGTGTGGAAGCGCTGCCAGCTAGTTAGCAGGTGATGCTTCAAGGCTGACTGACTGGGACTGAAACTTTTCCCCAAGACGGCAGGCTTGAGCTGTCCAGGAAGAAGGACAGGGCACGAGTCACTCGCCGGGTGAGGCTCCCCTTCGACGAGAGCGGAGGAGCCGCAGGCTTGTGCAACGTGGGCCTGCAGGGACATGTCTGTCCCCGGGGCCGGGCCAGCGGGGGTTAGCGGCAGGTGTCTGGTCACTAGCAGGTATGGACGGGGCTCAGGCACCTCTGCTGTGTCCACAGGAAGCACCCAGAAGTCCTCGAACTGTGTTTTTAAGAGAAAACTGAGGCGGGACTCGGGTGCGAGCTCAGGTCCCTGCATTTTCATACCTGATTTATGAAGGAACCCTCCTTTCCTCTGGGCAATGGCGTTTTGAGCCCCGAGCCTGGGTCAGACCCTCTCAGAACCCTCCGAGCAGAGGCTTGCAGCCAGGCTTGGAAAGGAGCAGGCGGTAATTACAGAACAGCCCTGAGGGGGCCGTGACGGGCGGGGCTGCAAGTTATACCCTGGGCGCTCAGCGGGGAGTGGGTGAGAGGGGTGAGAGGGCCTCACAGGCCAGGAGGGCGTGAGCAGGCACAGAGCCTGGCTGTCTGGCCCGGCTTCGGGCCCCCAGGCACATCCTCCTGTCCTTGGACACCTCCTCCTCCAGCCCCCGGCACGGCGTTCATCCAGCCTACAGGGCGCATCTTTCTGCTTTTATTCTTGATGATGAGATTATCCAATTAGGGTTAGGGTTAGGGTTAGGGTTAGGGTTAGGGTTAGGGTTTGACGTCAACTGACTTCAACACTAGCTGCTACCTGGTTTGGTACCTGGTGTCTGGCTAACTCTGCATTTGTGCAATAAAGCAATTGGCTTGAGGTCTTACTGTTGACACATGCAGGAATTTAGACAGAAGTTGGATGGATTCACCTTGAACTACCAGCAAAAGACAGGATTTGGTAATTAAATTAAGAATTAAGGAAAACTACGGGGATTTGATTACAACTTTTAAAAGAGAATCAGTTGTCTTAAGGCTCCTTTATGTATCCATTTACCTTCAAAAGAAAAAAAAATATTATTTCATACGTTTTCCTAAAGGACTAGACATAAACATCAACATCTAATTCCGTTGTTAAAATTGCAAGCTGAACTTACATTTTAAAGTATATAAACTAGATTTTTTCCTAAATCACATCAAGTAGCGTAAGTTAGGGTCATTTTAACATTTTATTGAGTTATTAATATCAATAAAATACTCAAATAAAGGTCTTGAGTTGGTTGGTATAAGAGAACTACCCTTAAATTTCTGAGGACGTGACCCCCTTTGGGAATCTGATCAGGGATACAGACTTCTCAGACAAGAAGAGGCCCAGACCACACAGCAGACAGTTGCAGGATTCCTGAGCTGGGGGCGTTTGCTTGCAGATGCCCTGGTTTTCAAGCCTGTGGGTGGACCCCTGGGCGACTCCTGACCTAGTGTGGGAGCCTCCCCGGTCCAGCGCTTTCTCCCAACTCTAGCACCGGCCGCCCAGTGACAGCCTCAGACCCTGTGGGTAAGTGCTCAGCCCCACAAGATGCCCCCACCTGAGATCCAATCCCGTCTGCGCTGCTTCTGACCAACCAGCTGTAGATGTGAGGCTCCCAGGACCCCCTCCTCAGGCTCAATCAGTTTGCTAGAGCAGCTCACGGAACTCAGAGAAGCGTATTACTAACCAGACCCCCGTGAATTATGAAGAATGAAGCCCAGGGTGCAGGAGAGCTGGGGAGGGTGCAAGCCTCCCAGCTCTCCAGGTGCTGTGTCCCCAAAAAGCCTCATGCTCCCCAAACCAGGAGTCCTCCAGGCCTGTTTCCTGGGGTTTACAGAGGCATTGCTTGACTGATCAGATCACTGGCTGTTGGCGATCAATCCAGCCTCCAACCCCGGGCGTCTGGTGGGGCGACTGAGGCTTCTCACCCTCTTGTCTGCATCTTGTCTGGGCTCTGCAGGCTGCGAGTCCTCTCCTCTGGTGCTTCCAAAACCTCACCAACAAGACAAAAGGCAGCCTCATCATCTCAGCACTGAGGACATCCTAAGTGTTTAGGAGCGCTGTGGCAGAATCAGGATAAAACAAGCGTATACCTCTTGTAAATCCCAGTCTCACATGTAACAAAACACCTGTGGAACATTTGTGTATGAAAGTGTGTGTGTGTGTGTGCATGCGCGTGTGTGTGTCTTTCCAAAGTGCATCCATATCTCCACTACTCTCATAATCATTTTGGTTTAGAGTCCACACGTTCTCATGGCACAAGGCCCTTGTCTGAGGTCCGTGGCCTTCTTTCTTTTCTCAAGGTGACACTCAAACGCATGGGCGGAGGCAGGAGGAAACGTCAGATGATGATGGGCGGCTCAGCAGGCGGTCGTTGGGGCCAGGCCTCGTCTTGGGACGTCCCCTCAGGAAGCAGGACGGGGGATCCGAGGAGGCTGGGGTGGGCCGTGAATGCGGACCCGGGACACGGAGGCAGGGCTGTGCTGCTCACTGCGGCTCTAGAGCTCAGGACAGGTCAGTGGGAAGAGCAAAGCCCCCGAGGCTAGAGGCGCAGGGACCTTGGCCTCCAGGAGAGAGGACTGCCAAGTGTCTCAGTGGGGGCCAGGCTGCACCACTCCTGCCTAGAGATGTTGTGGAAGATTCCGGAATGTTCCTCCTTATCCTCAGAGACGGGTCTGCACCCACCTCTCACCCAGACCTCTGAGGGATCGGAGCCCCAGGCCTGCACCAGGCCGGCCATCCTTCCGGCCCTGCACAGGTCTCTGGCCCAGTCCCTCCTGCCCTGCCAGCTGGACCAGCGCTGCCCCCGCATGAGACCGTCCCGCTGGCGACCCGGCCCTGCCTGTCATCACCACCTGGTGCACAGGGGAATGGTGGACACAGGGCCTTTTTCATGTATTCAGACCCCACCAAGTTCAGGAGGGCTGGGCACTCGGCCTCGCGGGACCCCCACCCCGGCTCAGCTCCTGGTCCAGGACACCGGCCCCACCAGTGGCGGGTCCACCCCGTCTCCAGGGGCCTGGCTTTGCTCTGGGCTCAGCCTTGTTCCGACTCCTCTCACTGTTCCTACTGTTTTAATTTGGTCACTCAGTTGTGTCTGACTCTCTGCGACCTCATGGACTGTAGCCCTTCAGGTTCCTCTGTCCATGTGATTTCCCAGGCAAGAATACTGTAGTAGGTTTCCATTTCCTTCTCCAGGGGGATCTTCCCAAACCAGGGATCAAACCCACATCTCCTGCATTGGCAGGCAGGTTCTTTAGCACTGAGCCATCTGGAACGATGACACCTCCTCATTTTAGCCATTTATTTTGCTTTTTTCACCGAGGCCTACCATTTCCAGTGCAAAGGGCACGTGACTGACCTGCTTCACTTTCCTATGCTCTTGGCCATTCCTTGTTAATATTCAAGGGCCTTTGGCAATGACCGTCCTCAAGCGGAGGGTCATGATGGTCCTGGGGTCTGTGGAACAGCAAGGGGAAGGCTGGCAGCCCCGTCACTGTGGGGTCCACACTGACTCCACCTGCTGGGCACAGGAGAGCCGGTGTGCCCACTGAGGACAGTGATGCTGGCTCTACCTGGAGCCTGTGACCTACGCTGCTGTGCTCCCCGCTCGCTGGAGGAGTGACAGTGCAGGGATGGAATAAACCCAGATGTGGGCTTCTCCAGCCGTGCTTGGAACCAGGGGCGGCACGCTGGTCTCAGCGACTGGTCGTGAAGCCAAGGCTGCCATGGATCTCTGGGAATGCTTCTTCTTTCCCGACGAGAAAGGACAGACAGGGCCGGTGTGTCTTGCTCTTTGTCACACCTTGAATGGGAAGGTGGCGTTTGGAGCTGCAGCGACGGTATTGCAGCCCTGAAGGAAAAGAGAAAACAGACGCGGAGACGTGAGAGCTGGCATTACTCAGTGACTGAGCCAACAGTAGCAGGTGCTTACGTGAGAACTTACATTGAAAACTGAACCCTTCTTTTCAACTGAGTGATTTATCCTGGGCTGCGCTGGGAATAAATTCCTCACTACAGTCTCTCTCTAGTTGCAGGGAGCAGGGGCTGCTTTCTAGCTGCAGTGCTCAGGCTTCTCACTGTAGAGTCTGCTCTTGTGCACAGCACGGGCTCTGGGCACAGGCTTCAGCGGTTGCAGCTCATGGGCTCAGCAGCCTTGGCTCCAGTTTCTTGAAAAAAGACTCAACAGCCATGCCACTTGGGCTTAGCTGCTTCATGGTTTGTGGGATCTTCTTGGATCGGGGATTGAACCTGAGTCTCCTGCATTGACAGGTGGGTTCTTTACCACTGAGCCACCAGAGAAGCCCCGAATTCTTCTTTTAAAGCCACTGTAGTTCAGTTTTCTGTTACTTGCAGCTAAGTGCTTTCCTAACTGGAAAGCTCTCAGTATTTTATTAGCAGCGAATCAATGTCCACAGCTGTTCTTCCTCTCGTTGCAGATACAAGCTCACACGTGTGTCCATTTGTCCTGAGCAGCGTTTCTGGAAATCTGTGAGTGTTGAAGCCACCCAGGTTCACACAGGCTGGATGGAGCTTGGCTGAAGGATTGAGGGGGTCACTGCGCTCGAGCCTGCAGGGGGTCCAGGCCCACAGGGGACTCACCTTCAGGGGGCTCACCTCCAGGCCGGCTCACCTCCAGGGGGTGCTCACCACCAGGGGTGCTCACCTCCAGGATGGGCTCACCTCCAGGAGGGGCTCACCTCCAGGGGGGCTCACCTCCAGGAGGGGCCGACCTCCAGGAGAGGCTCACCTCCAGTCCACTTCCCGCTGAGCCGCACCCTCCCCCGCCTGCCTGCTCTCAGGGGGATTAGCGTGAGGGCTGCCAATTTACCCGTCAGACTCTGACATGGTCAGACTTGAAAATCATGACTTTTCCTTGTCCCAGACATGAACAAATCAACCCTGATCCTCCGCCTGCCACTCCCTCGCTAATAAATTAGCAGAGTTTACATAACCCGCAGTCGGCAGTTTGCGCTGGGCGCCACCAACCCAATTACGTGGCTCAAGTCCTCCAGGTGGAATTTTCCTTCTGTTCATGATGCTTTCAACAGTGAGCAGCTGAACCTGGCTGTAAAAGTGTCTGAGAGGTGCCCTCGGGGGTGGCCAGGGGCCAGCCTCCTCCACGCAACACCCCTTTAATTGTCCTAAGAGTCCCCGGGGCGGGGGCAGGGAGTGGTACTATTCTTTTCTCCGCTGACAGATGAGAAGAAAGAGACTCTGAGGTGTTGGAGTGCCAGGTCTCTGTCCTGGGCTGCAATGTCTCCAGGGAGACATGGACTGAGGTCCAGACCCCACCCTTCTGGGCTTTCAAGGGGCTCCATCTCAGGGCATGAACTTGTGGTCACTGATGGAGGGGCTCAGCTTTGTAAAGGTGGAACAAAAGGTCGCAACCCGCAGGACTCATTTTCCCGGTTTCCTCCACTCAAAGGAGGAGAGGGAACCCTGAGCCGGGTGAGGCCCGTTCGGGGCAAGAAGTCACCGTGCTCAGCGCCCCACCCCCGATTCCTCTCAGTGCAGCTGGTTCCAGGGACTGAACTTTTCCCCCAAGATCACTGCTGGTCCCTGTGGCCGAGGCCCTCACGGGATCCTGGGCACTGGGCCCCTTTCCCTGTTGCCGTGATGGAGCCAAAGCTGCCGTGGGTGGGGCGCTGACGCAGGCCCCTGGTGTCCTGCACAACCCACCCCTCGCCCCCCGTGAAGAGCAAGCAGCTGGGTGATGGCCTCTGGCTGTGGCCTGGAGGACAGGTCCTGAGCCAGCCCGGGAGAGGGAGTGGGGCCCCACCAGGCCCGCCCGGGTGCAGCCGCCCCCAGCGGAGGGCGCGGGCTGGGGAACACTGGACTGGCTACCTTCTGGGGGATAGCACTGTCACCTGCCAGAACAGTGTGCAGAGAACTGTGGTCCTCTAGACTGGACACAGTGACAGATGCCATCTCCAGAATGCAGGAAAGAGGCCGTTTCTTTAAGGAAGAGAACTGACGGTGTTTATGAGCCAATGATAAGCTCTGAGTTTTGAAGGGAAAACTAGAATTTTGGAAAACTTTTATCTACCACTATAAGCAAGGTGATCAAACGGATCAATCCTAAAGGAAATCAGTCCTGAATATTCATTGGAAGGACTGATGCTGAAGCTGAACCTCCAATACTTTGGCCACCTGATGGGAAGAACTAACTCATTGGAAGAGACCCTGATGCTGGAAAAGATTGAAGGTGGAGGGAGAAGGGGATGACAGAGGATGAGATGGTGGGATGGCATCACCGACTCAATGGACAAGAGTTTGAGCAAACTCTGGGAGATAGTGATGGACAGTGAGGCCTGGCATCCATGGGGTTACAGACAGTTGGACACTATTGGCAAACACACTTTCATGAAAGCCATTCCGGTGTCCCTCCATAAACTGTAAGCATGTAAAGGTGCCCTGACTCCGCTAAGCCTAGAATGACTGTTGAGGAAATTTTTAAAGGTCTTGATGGGGAGGGGATGAGGTTCCTAGCTCTCTTTCTTCTTCTGGTGGCTGGAAGAGGGGAGGCTGGACTCTAAAATGTGACTTCCCCCTTGCCATCTGGTGGAGTTTGATGTTCCTTTGGGGCCCAGCATTACAGCTTTCACTTTCTCCAAATTCCCTCCTAACCGTTTGACACTGGCTGAGCGGAGGACACACTGGGCCCCAGGAGCCTCCGTCCCCACTGACGTGGTGGCCGCACCCCCCTGGGGTGTTGCCCTGGGTCCTGGGCAGTTGCTCTCCCGGGGCCCTTCTCACCCACAGTGGACCTGCTGGAGTTGGAAGGTGCCCGCTCAGCTTTTCCCAGCGGGGACACTGGTTTGGAAAGTCTGGAGCTTTTAGTGCCTCTGTGTCTCCATCTGCAAAACGCGGCGAGAGCCAGCACCCGGCTCGTCTCCTTGCTGACTGGTGACGTCATGCGGCAGCTTGGAGTCGGCCATATTTGGCAGCATTTCTGCCAGAGAAACTGGCAGATGCTATGAATCAGGGATTTTGTGTTTCCATAGAACCAGTGATCACATATTTTCCAGCACGTCTCTGCTTACTCCTCTTACCTTGCAGAGAAATCAAAGCAAAGCAACAGTGCCTGGGTTGAAGGGCCCAGTGGTAGCAGTTGTTACTGTGGCTATGTAGTGCGTGAACCGAGAACTTCCAAATGTTCAAGCTGGATTTAGAAAAGGCAGCGGAAACAGAGAGCAAATTGCCAACATCTGTTGGATCATAGAAAAAGCAAGAGAATTTCAGTAAAAAACATCTACTGCTTCATTGACTGCGCTATAGCCTTTGACTGTGTGGATTACAACAAACTGGAAAATTCTCAAAGAGATCGGAATACCAGGCCATCTTACCTGCCTCCTGAGAAATCTGTATGTAGGTCGAGAAGTAACAGTTATAACCAGACATGGAACACTATCTTGTTCTAAATTGGGAAAGGAGTATGTCAAGGCTGTATACTGTCACCCTGTTTATTTAACTTATATGCAGAGTACATCATGAGAAATGCTGGGCTGGATGAAGCATTAGCTGGAGTTAAGATTGCTAGGAGAAATATCAATAACCTCAGATACGCAGATGACACCACCCTTATGGCAGAAAATGGAGAACTAAAGAGCCTCCTGATGAAAGTGAAAGAGGAGAGTGAAAAAGTTGGCTTAAAATTCTACATTCAAAAAATGAAGATCATGGCATCCTGTCCCAACATTTCATGGCAAATAGATGGGGAAACAATGGAAACAGTGACAGACTTCATTTTCTTGGGCTCCAAAATCACTGCAGATGGTGACTGTAGCCATGAAATTAAAAGATGCTTGATCCTTGGAAGAAATTATATGACCAACCTAGACAGCATAGTTAAAAACAGAGACATCACTTTGCCAACAAAGTTCCATCTAGTCAAGGCTATGGTTTTTCCAGTGGTCATGTATGGATATGAGAGCTGGACTATAAAGAAAGTTGAGTGCTGAAGAATTGATGTTTTTGAGCTGTGGTGTTGGAGAAGACTTTTGAGAGTCTCTTGGACTGCAAGGAGATCCAACCAGTCCAACCTAAAGGAAATCAGTCCTGAATATTCATTGGAAGGACTGATGCTGAAGCTGAAACTCTAATACTCTGGCCACCTGAGGCGAAGAACTGACTCATTGGAAAAGACCCTGATGCTGGGAAAGATTGAAGGCGGGAGGAGAAGGGGACGACAGAGGATGAGATGGTTGGATGGCATCACCGACTCAATGGACATGAGTTTGAATAAACTCCGGGAGTTGGTGACGGACAGGGAGGCCAGGCATGCTGCCATCCATAGGGTTGCAAAGAGTCGGACATGACTGAGCGACTGAACTGAACTGAAACAATGAACAGAGCCTCCTTATGTTTTTAGTTTCAAAGTGAGTGCTTCTGGGGTCACACGTCAAGTAGTCACCCAAAGGTCTGAAGACATCCTCTTGCTGAGGGGGGCCCAGAGGCATGCACTCTGGACACCCCAGGGTTCATGTGGGTCACCACTCTGCCTCTGAGAGTGAAAGCTTCCATCTCGTCCCCCAGGTTCCCCAAGGAACCAGTGAGAACGTCTAAGTGGTTTATTGCCAAGGTTTAGAAACTAGTTTATTTTTACTTATGAGTGATCTTAAGCAGATTTGATTTAAAGCCTTTTGATTCTGCAAATCCAATTTCATTTAGGAAGGAGGAGGAGGCTGGGGAAGGGGGGAAAGAAAAATGAGGCACGCTGTTCGTTTAAAAATAGTGCTTATTTAATTACGTTTTCCAGATTAATTTTGCCTTTAAATGAGGAAGCACGATATTAGTTTGGTTGTGTGTGAACCATTACTAATTGAAGTGGATACTTGTCAAGTCATTGCAAGGTGAAACATCTCTAACTAAACGTATTAATCACGGGTTTGGAGGGGATATTTTTACAGCCTGTGCTTATGTGGAGACGGACACGGTCACCATTAAACCAGACGCATTGAACTTGTTTTGCTCAACTCAGAGTAGCAGCTCATGTATTCTGTGTGCTTTCCCCGTGCTTATTTTTGTAAAAACAGCATATGGACCTTTAATCTGATTCATGTTTCTAAATGTTACATGCGACTCTTTAAAATGAAACTCAAATGGGCTTCCTTCCCAGTCGACATGGAAACAGAGGGTGATGAATTATGTCATCAACTTCTCTTCCCCATCCTGGTCTTATCTTTGAGCCAGAAAAGAGAGACACGTACCTACTTTTCAAGGCATTAAATGATCTTCTTTAATTTTAACTAAATTAATTCAGGAGAAGAAAGTGTTCCTCCAGCTGTAGAAGTTCTGATATTAAAATCACTTCAGGGACTGCCATGACTCTCGGACCTTAATCATCAGTCGTTCTCACCCAACTGTGGCTCATACCGTGTTCCTGGGTGCCGAACCGCCGGGTGTCTGGAGCCCGGCCAGCCCCCAGGGTCACCGCTCCAGCGTAACTGCCCTTCCTTCCCAGCACTTAGACTCTGATGCCAGAGCTGAGCGTGTGGAAGAGGTTCAGGAGAAGGATCTGGAAATAAGGCACCACGGGCTCACGCTGCTGGTGAGCATCTTGACGGTCCCCAGGACTGTGCCATATTCTCTGAAAAAGAAGGGTTCCATCACGAGGACCACCGACGTGGCACTTGCGGGAACTGGCGGGAAGCCAGACTCTCCTCGGAGGTCGCCGGGCACATATGCTGTGAAGACACTCAGAGGGCAGGGGTCCTGCTGAGGGTCCGGGAATTTTCCAGAATTTTCCCGAGAGGGGCTCATGCTTGACGGGAGCTCCTGAAACGCTCCCTCTCCTGAAGTGTGTGCCTTCCTCTCATCTCTTCGGTGAGACTGTGAGCTCCTGGAAGCAAGGGGAGGAGGCCTTGGATGACGCACAGACAGCTCTGATGAAACCAGAGACAGAGAACAGCTGAACCCCTGTCAGCCCCACAACACCGCATGGAGAGCGCGTGTGTTTCGTTGCCTGCAAGGACACTCGTTGGGAACCAGGGCACATCTGATCCTGGGGAAGCTCATGATCGAGGCGGCATCTTCTCCATGATGTTCGTGAAGGGAGAGCTGGTCCCCCGCCCCACCGCATCCTCCTTATCCCTGAAGGGGCTCCCTGCTCCCCATTCCTCCCACAGGCAAGGAGCAGTTCAGCAGGTGCGAGAGGAGACAGAGGAAAAGGAGGGAAAGCAGGGCAAGGAGAGGGGATGGGGAGAGGGGGCGAGGCGAGACGGGTGGGGCAGGAGACGAGGCCCCGGGAAGGGGCCGCACTGCGAGGCCTCCAAACGCACGCTCCTGAAAATGTCTATGAACAGTGATGCGCCTACCTTTTGAGGATTTGCCACTTCTCAGTTCTTTTATCCATGGCGGCTGCGGAAGCCCCCGGTCAGGCTGAGCGTCAGCGCTGTGGACACTGAGCTGTTACATCCCAGCCTCAGATCCCAGTGGATTTGCTTCTTGGTTTCCATGTGTCCTTACGTTCTGTGGTTGCACCCGATGCCTGCTTACGCCTCCCTGCGTTTTACTCCACCTTCCAGCTGGTGCCTTCACGTGGCGGCCTGAGGCTGACCCCTTAACTGTTATCTGTTCTTCTCTCTTGTGGGGTTTGCGGATGCAGTTCACAGCGACCTGGCCTTTGCTGCTCCTCCCGAGGAGCCCCGCCCTTACAAAGGCTCAGATAAGTTTTGAAAGGTCAGAGGATGAAAACCATCTTGGCATTTGATGCGTATTTGCATATGCATTTAACTTACTTGGGGGAGATAAAGGGGAGCTATTACCCAAGCAAATATAATAATTGTCCTAATTAGCGATGAAGTTGGAATCAGCATTTGAGGAGTCTCAGAGTCAACATGCCGCACAAATATTTGTATGAGATGGAACTAGTGATGGCACCTACTTGAGCTGCCTTAATTAACTACATTTTAATTATCACTCATGCTTGTTCCCTCTGGGCCTTCGTGTTTACATACACAGATAGCTGCCCTTTATTGTGTTGAGGGACAGACACAACCAACAGCCATATGCCAGGTCCTGATCCCAAGTCCAGTCCTCGGGTGTGAGCTGAGCTGGACTTGGCAAACCTTTCCCCTGGAAGGCCAATGGCAGCTGCCTCAGGCTTCGTAAAGCTGGTTCCTAGGAGGCCGGCCCCAGGGGCAGTTTGGACGGGGCAGCTGTGCGCCTAGAAAGCTATGGAAACTGGCTGACCACCTGCGAGATATTGAAAACGTTTTAGAAAACAAGTCAATGGGGAGCATAGGGCGGGCTGCTGCTGGAGGCACCACGTGGGGAGTCTGACATCATGCACCGATGATGTCTTCTGATGCCCAGAGGCTTTTGCCTTCTCGTCGTATTTCCAGGTCTCAGCTCAGCAGCCAGGGTGGCTGAGGAAGGCCGTTTCGGAAGATGGGGTCACCGGGCATGGCTGTGTCCCTGCCGCTCCTGTTTGCGCTTTATAGTGGCTCTCGGGCTGGAAAGGCAAGACTCGGAGACGCTGCGGTGAAGGGGCAGCCACGCAGGCCACACATGTGCCATCTGGCCTGGAAGACGCCTGGGGCAGCCTATCGCACACTGAGGTTGCAGCTGGGAGGGACGATATGAGGAGGTCACCCGTGTCATCACACGCTCGATCAGCACCCGTGTGACATGTCTGCTATTCACAGATAAGCCTGATAGATGTGTGATAAGTTACAAATCATTATACCCCCGAAATAATCCTCACGGTGTGTCCTGAATTCCTCGAACCACCTTCCCTGGCCCACGGTCCTCACAAGGGGCTCCTGCTTCACCTCCGGGGGCCCCAAGAAAGTGCAGGAAGAGCGGACAGGGAGGGATGAGGAGGCCGCCTGGGTATGGATTCTCTCACAGCGAAGATGTAAATGAGCTTCTCATTTAGAGTTTTTAGGTGTCGATATTCACACTGCAGACGGCTTTCCCATCTGCATGGATTAGCAAAGATTGGGAGGGGTTCAGAGGCCATCCGCAAGCCCCTCAGGCCTGAGTGCCAGCCCTCAGTTTATACCTGCTGTCAGCTTCTCCCCCAGTGTTCCAGGCTTTGCTGGGTGCTCATTCATTGTCCAAACAGCCCCCGAAGTGGACTTTGTTGGGTCAAGAGAGAAAAGAATGTGGCGCGTGCTGAGAGGTGCCCAGGTCGCTGGGCCCCTTGAGTGAGGAGCAGACTGGATGCTGTCAGTGTTCACATCCTGACCTTGAGCGTGTTCCCAGGTTCTCTTGCCGTTTTCAGTGCTGTCGGCAGTCTTCCAAAGAGACGCTCGTTCCGTAAAACACGAGCCCGAGGGCCTGTCTGCTGCTCTGGTCTGTGCTATGGTCCCTGGGGCCCAAGGGGTAGGAGGGAGCATCTGGAAGAGCGTCCAGCCCTGGGTTTTGGGCCCTGCTCTCATCGGGGTTGGGCCCGGTGCCTGTGAGGGCGGCCTGCTGGGTGCTCAGAAAGGACTCAGCACACCACACACTTTCCGGAGGACTCCCGCTCCAGGGCCTGGTGAGCTCATTCCTGGGCCTGGCGAGCTGGCTGTTTTGCACACGTGTGTCTACGGGAATTCCAGCCCCATCCTCTGTGGACCGAGGGTTCCTGGAGGGAAAGACGAGGCTCCGTCTTCAGCAGGTGCGCACGCCTGTCGGGCCCCTGCTCTGGGAAGGCGGGGCTGCGGGTTTACAGGGACTGACCTGCTGGCGGCCTGCGTTCCCGTGTGGGCAGGGCCTGGGTCTGTGGCCACTGCCAAGCGCGGTGCTTGCGGTCGGGAACGCGGAGGCCTGGCACAGAGCCTGCTATTCTTGTCCGCGCTGATGGGGTGAGCTGGTGCCCAGTAGGTGCGTATTATGCGCGGGAATTCACACGCCCAAGCCCACACCACCACTCATGCACCTCCCAGAGCTCATGGGCAGCAGAAGCTCCAGGAAGGCTCTGGAGATGGGAGAGCCTGGCCTCCGGGTAAGGGGGCAGAGCGGAGCCACGAGAGAGTGGTGGCTTTGCTAGATCTGAGGAGGCCCGCCACCCGCTGCAGGAGAGAAGCTCTCCCCTTCTCCCCAGAGGGCCTCAAGGGAAGACTGACTCAGAGGGAGCTCAGGGCAGGGCTGAGTCACAGTCAGGAGTGTGTCTTGGTGTGTCTTGAATCTCCTCTGGGAACTTGGGGCAGAAGCCCCGAAGGCGCTCTCCACACCCCTGCCTTCTGGTGGGGGTGCAATCCGCCCTGTCCTCAAGGGGAGATACGCGTGATGGGCGGTCTAACAAGGCCGTGGCGGGAGGCGCCCGGGTCCCGTGGGGGTGACCAGGTCCCAGGAACCTGTGCGTGGGCGCCATGCACACTGGGGCGGCGTCAGATCTGAGCGGGGAGCGTCCTCCGGGTGTTTTCCTTCAGATAATTTGATATGAAAAGGAGCAGTTTATACAGTGACCCTCACTTGCTCTGCTATATTTAGCTGTTTAAGAAAACCTTCTCTCTCATCTCTTTCGTGGGAACGGTCCTCTGCCTGGCTCCTCTGTGAGCCGCTCTGGGTGTGACGACCCAGGCTGGTCCCGTGGATAAAGAGAACAATGTCCTGGAAGGTTAGCAGGCTTCTCCGGTCGGGGAGGGTGATTATACTCTATGCTGTGGGGAGGAGGAGAAAGACACTGCTCAGAGTGACAAGGAGAGCGGAGATAAGGTCTCGTTGGGTGTTTCTCAGCTTCCTGCCGCCCTGGTCCTCTGAAGTGAGGCAGAGCTGAGCAGGGGGGCGTGGGGGCGGCCGTGGCCTCAGGGGCCTCCGCTCAGGGACCTCCGCTCAGGGGTCCCTCCATCCTCTCTCGCAGAGATGGTGGACCACGAGGCCCTGCCTGGAACCTGCTCCAAAGTGAGCACGTGTATTTGTTTTCATCTCATTTTAGAGTCGTTTCTGCAGCTTTTTACAATTTGTGTACTATATTGATATGATCGAATATACACTTATACATAATTCATAAATAGGTAAGCATACACCTTCAGGGTAGAGATATTCAAAGATTTTCCAGGAGGAGGGGTAGAGAATTCAGAATTTTGACAGCCGCTGTGTCAGTGGACACACATGGACAGCATGGCCCATGACACCACAAGTGCACTTGATCCCAGGAGGCAGGAGACGTGGGGCCTTGCAGACGGGTGGCTGCTGTCGGGACGGGGGCGCCGGGGCTGCCAGCTCCCACACCAGGGACCCGGGCATCACCCCAGGCCACCTCCGGGCTGGGGTTTCAACTGGGGTCACTTGAAATCTGCAGATCAACTGAGAAGAATTGACATCTGGACAATGCTGCATCTTCCAAGGGACGAGGTGTGTCTCTCCACTAGCTCAGGATGCGAGTCCTCCACTGCAGAGCTACACGGGTCTTACTCCCCCATGTCAGTTAGTCACACGTGACGCCATAGCAGACGGTGGTGTGTTTTTAGGTAAACTTTCCAGTTGCTCCTCGTTCATTGCCAGGCAGTCATTTCCTCGTGTTCATGGAGGGTGGGTTCCAGGGCCCCTGCTGCTGCTGCTAAGTCACTTCAGTCGTGTCCGACTCTGTGTGACCCCATAGGTGGAAGCCCACCAGGCTCCCCTGTCCCTGGGATTCTCCAGGCAAGAACACTGGAGTGGGTTGCCATTTCCTTCTCCATCCAGGGCCCCTGAGGGTGCCCAAATCCAAGGAGACTCAAGTTTCTATAAAATAACCTACACACATTCTCCCATAAGCTTCAAGTCATCAATAGATAGCTGCTAATACTGGATACAGAGTACATGTGATACAGATGCTGGTAAATGCAATGCTATATATATAGTTCCCAGCACATGGGAAATTCAAGTTTTGCTTTTTGGAAATTTTTGGAATTAAAAAAATATTTTTGATCTGTGGTTGAATCTGAGGATGCAGAACGTGTGGATACAAAGGGCTGACTGTGTGAAGAAATACATTTGATTTTTCATATTGATTTTGTGCCCTGCACTCTTGATATTTTCACTTGTCAATTCTCACATCATTTTATGTCGAGTCCATTAGATTTTCTGCATAGCTGATTATGTTGTCTGTAAATAACACAGGTTTTGTTCTTCCTTCCTGATCGGGGTGTGTTTGATTTCCTTTTCTTGCCTGAGTGGACTCTTGGCCACCTGGCAGAACAGTGAGTGGAAGCCGTGAAAGCCGTGAGCATGTCTTGTTCTTGGTTTGGGAGCAAAGCCATCAGCATTTCACCCTCAGCTGCACCTTATAGAGTGAGGAAGTTTCTCTCCTATGTCCAGTTTACTGTGAAGCCGGATTTTGTCAAATACTCCTGTGTCCATTGAGATCATCAGGCGATTTTTTCAGTTTATTAATATGGTAAAATATGTGGATTGATGTTTGAATGTTAAACCAACCTTGCATTCCTGGGTTAAGCCTCACGTAGCCTTAATGTATGTGTTATATATAGTATTTGATTTGCTGACATTTTGTTTAGAATATTTGCATCTGTGTTCATATAGAAACATACGCATTCTGTGGCCCAGAATACAGTCGCAGTAACTGGAGGTGAATGGGACAAATGTTCCGTCAGTGTCAACTGAGTCAGGTTGGTTGATATTTTTTCTCAAGTCTTCTATATTTTTGCTGATTTCCACCTGTTTGTTTAATCATTTCAGAGAAGAAGTTTCTGGTATCCCCAGCCTTGTGAATTTCATCATTTTTTGCTGCGTGTGTCTGGAGCCCTGTTATTGAGAGAATGCCCTGCAGGATTGCTACATCCACTCCTGTACCACTGCACAGTGACCCAACTGCTCTGGGAATACCCTTTGTTTTGAAATCTGTTTTTGTTTGATGTTGAAGTCATCATCACAGCTTCTCTTGACAGACATGAGCATATCTGTTTCCATCCTTTCTCTTCTAACCATCAAGTGGTACTTCCTAGGGATGCGAAGAAAACAGACTCTAAATGGCCAAAAATCTGCTTGTTTGGGATATTTTTTAAAATAACTGGATATGTAAAAAATTGAATTTGGTGTAAGCAGGCTTTTGAACCAATGGGTCTTATTGTGAAGAAATAATACAGGGGTTGATCTACAGAGGCTGGCATTTGGCTCATTCATATAATCTGTCAATAATCAGAGAGTTAAATCAGTTTGTCAAGAAGGAAAATTAATTCATTTAAAATTATCAGAAACTCTACAGACAGCACGAATCATATCCAGAAACTGGTAGTTTGCTTTATTTTCAAATTTTAGAATCTAGGTTGACTGTATTTATATATCAAAAATCAGCTTGATCCTTATCAGTCCCATGAGGATTTTGTTCCTATTAGAAGCCATATAGTTTAGAGCAAGCTGGAGTTGGGGTAGGAAACTCAGAAAACGGGAAAAAGGAATATGGCTCATTCATAATCCTCAGGATTCACCAGCCCAAACAGGAGCTGAAAGTGTCTGTTAAACTCTGCCAGCTTCTGTCTTTAGGAGACGCTGTCCACCCTCCTCACAAGCCAGGTGGACACCGCAGATGCATCCCTGCCTGAGAGGAGCCCCGGGAAGCAGACCAGTGTTCAGCACACAGTGGGCATGGTGAGGTCCTGGCATAGGAAGCAACAGGTCAGCAGCAAGGTAAGGTGTATGAAAGTAAAAGATGCTTGCTTCTTGGAAGAAAAGCTATGGCCAACCTAGACAGCGTATTAAAAAGAGGGGACATCACTTTGCTGACAAAGGTCCATCTAGTCAAAGCTATGGTTTTTCCGCTAGTCATGTATGGATGTGAGAGTTGGACCATAAAGAAGGCTGGGTGCTGAAGAATTAATGCTTTCAAACTGTGGTGTTGGAGAAGATACTTGAGTCCCTTGGACTGCAAGGAGATCAAACCAGTCAATCCTGAATATTGAAAGGAAATCAGTCCTGGATATTCACTGGAAGGACTGATGCTGAAGCTGAAGCTCCAATACTTTGGCCACCTGATGCGAAGAGCTGACTCATTGGAGAAGACCCTGAAGCTGGGAAAGATTGAGGGCAGGAGGAGAAGGGGATGACAGAGGATGAGGTGTTTGGATGGCATCACTGACTCAATGGACATGAGTTTGAGCAAGCTCCAGGCGACAGTGACGGACAGGGAGGCCTGGCGTGCTGCAGTCTGTGGGGTCACAAACAGTCAGACACGACTGAGCACTGAACAACAACAGCAAGGTGTGTGTTGAAGCCCTGGAAGTGACCAATCGAGTTCGGTTTTCAGGCTCCGACCCTCTCTCTGGTATTACAATGCTGGCGTCGCAGTGTGTTGGGTTTTATAGCTCAACTCAATGGATCGTAGCTCGTTAGCGCTTTGGCAAACATCTTTCCTGACTCCAGACAGCCCTTTCTAACTGATGTCTTCAAGTCTGGAAATGAACTGAGTCCCTGGTCACAGGATGTCTGGCATCCCTCACCATTGCTCCCTCATTTCTGTCACTTCATACGATGGAACTGAAATATCAATAGCGCACTTGACTGACTAAAGCTATCTGAAGTTCACAAACAGCCTCACAAGATAAAACTGCTAAAATTTCCAGCTTGGGATTATTTGCTATGAATTGCTCCCCTGTGTCACAAATTTCTGAGTTTACCCAGGGGGAGTGATACCAGGATTTAAAATAGACCAGCCAGGCATCCCTGGAATTCTTGAAGCCACAATGGGGTAACATCTCTCAGAGGGATTTTTGCAATTCTCTTGATCTTACAAAGCAGGAGGCTATTTTAGAACATTCCATCCACTGTATATAAAGCAAGTCACATTATTTAAGATAATCGGAACCTCTGTCCAGCTCAGTCCGGTTCTAGTCACTCTGTGTTTACCCTGCAGAAGTGCCTGTGGAGCCTCTGCCCAGACGCCCACTTGTACACGTCTGCACAGACCGGCTCACGCCCACCGTGAGGCACATTCCCCTGCATGGACGTGGCAGGCACTGTCTCCCTTCAGTGCATGCATGTGGGTTGAAACACATTAATCACTTTTCTAAATCCTTCAAGAATTTGTGTGATGATTTCAGTAACCTAAATTTCAAAGCAGGTGGGCACTCTGCCAACAGGAGCCCGGGGTGGGATTCTGGCATTGCTTCTTGATCGTTACGTGCCATTAAGAAAGAGTGGCTGAAACAAGCAGGGAGAGTCCAGTTATGCCACAGAGAAGTGTGTGTGTTTAATGTCCTATTTTTACAGCAATTTAAGGTTTTCAGCCAAGTCGTAAATATTTCTAATTTTAGCTGAGATCCTTACCCCCCATCACGGTGTATGTCTTGGCCTGGTTCCTGTGGACCCTTGGGTGACAGCCCAGGGGGAGGGCAGCCCCACCACCCCATGTGCGCCTGGTCACCAACAGGACCGAGGCTGCTCGCAGCTGATCCAGGTGCCTGTCAGCACTAATGGATTCATCACTAAGTCAGATGGCCGACCTACGACACGTTGGCAGGAGCAGTGACGCTAGGAAGGCTCACGTGTCCAGGTTGCCTGCAGAAACAGACCCGCCGCCAATGCCAGGCAGGGAGCAGCCAGAGCCGTTGAGTCACCTCCAGCCTTCACGCAGCCCTGGGCGAGCGCCCCTCTCTGCAGAACACAGCACGCCATCCAGATGCCCCCACGTAGCGAGGACAGTAATGCAGAGACCCAGTGAGAAGGGGACACTGTTGTCCACAGGCTCTTACGGAGCCTACTGGGGGAGGAGGGGACAGTGTGGGCAGCAGATGCTGAGGGTCGCCGTCAATGTGGACGGTCCCCAGGAATCTGGGCCACAGGCCACCTCCAGGCGCTGGTCTGAGCTGAAAGGCTGATTTCTGGTCTGTCAGGAGGGACTGAGCAGTGAGAATGGAGTTTCTTTGTTCTGGAGAAGTGTCTGGAGAGCTGGTTCTGGTTTCTGTTTGTTCAGTTCCTTGCCTGACTTCTTCCAAGGAATACCGTGCCGAGCACTTGCATGATTGTGCAACTGCAGTCTCTGGTGACCAGGGCATGCCCTGGGCCTGGTTGGCTGATCCAGGGGACACACACTCCCAGCAGAGCGAGGAGGGCAGGGTGGAGACAACACAGCTCACCCCTTCCTGTTAAGTCAGGGCCATGAAGAAACAGGCCACAAGCATGCAACGACCCTGCTCCAGCTGCTGCAAAATGCAGGTCTTCCTCTGGAAGAAGGATCCGCCAAAGCTTCAGGTTCATTCTGTTACCTTGAGGGACAAACTCAAAACTAAGAGCAACAGATGGTTTTGATACCATCTAAAACCCCTATTTCCTTTGAACCCTTGGTTTTAACTTGTCGTATTTCAAATTCAACTGTTTATTTTAGAGTTAAAAAAATTCTTATATGTTATATTAAAATAATTTAGAAACAGCTAAATCCTAAAAGGGGGAAGTATTCTGATCATATTCTATCAAAACAAGGATGAGGATGTAAAATAAAGTGTCAAGGACAATTTCAAGGTCATCAGAAGCAAAAAGACATTTCAACAGTCACAGGGTGGTCTGCTCTAATGATACACAAAGCAAGAGAGGGTGTTGCTGAGATCTGCATAGAGATGTTCTATATACTGTCTATCACTCTGAAGTCTTTGGACTCTTTTGATCTTTGTTTTGTTGTTTTTTTAATATTCATTTATTCATTTGGCTGCATTGGGTCTGAGTTGTGACATGTGGGATCTAGTTCCCTGACTAGGGATAGAACCTGGGCCCCCTGCATTAGGAGTGTGATGTCTTAGCCACTGGAACACCAAAGAAGTCCCTGAACTTCTTGAATATGTACATTTATGTCTTTCATCAAATTTGGAAACTTTTTTGGCAAACATTCTGTGCCATCCCCCCTCTGTCTTTTCCTTCTAGGCTCTAATTACACTGTGTATGTGTGTGTGTGTGAGTCACTTCAGTCATGTCCAACTCTTTGCAACCCCATGGACTGTAGCCTCCCAGGCTCCTCTGTTCATGAGTTTTCCCAGGCAAGAATACTGGAGTGGGTTGCCATTCCCTTCTCCAGGGGACCTTCCCAACTCAGGGATTGAACCCAGGTCTCCTGCATTGCAGGAAGATCCCTTACTGTCTGAGTCACCAGGGAAGCCTCTGAACTGCAGCAAGTTCCTCTTGAGACTGGTGGGTTTTTATCTGAGCACAGGGTTGGGCTGACTGAAACTCCAGACACAGTCCCCCAGCGCACTTCCCTTCCCTGGGTGTGGGCTCCTCCACACCTCAGCTGCCTTTGGTTTCTCTCCAGTGCCCTCAGGTAGTGGTTTTTACAGTTGACAAGAGTTTTTCTTTTCTTTTCTCAGGAGTTTCCTAATTGATTTGCTGAGAGTACAATAATACTCAAGGTGAATAAAGATGCCATTGCCGTTGGGCTCAAAGAATTCTGGGTAAAAGCCGCAAAGTGGAAAAATTAGAGACAATCAAAGGGCACTTTGGAGGCCTCCACTGACAGTTCCTTCCTCCCATCCAAGTACTAACCAGGAAGCCCGACCCTGCTTCGCTTCCAAGATCAGACGCGATCGGGCCTGTTCAGGGAGGTGCGGCAGTGGGCTGTTCCTTCCGGTCGTCCCTTCCTTCCGGTGCGTCACTTTCTTCCGGTGCGTCACTTCCTTCCGGTGTGTCACGTGCAGTGGAGCCGGCAGCGGTCGCGGGAGTGAAGGCCCTGTGTGCTGCTGTCAAGCGGTGCTCAGACGTGGGCGGGAGGTGTTCATGGTGACGGTGCTTGAGGAGGGAAGAAACCTGGGCTTCCCATCAGGCGCCCTTGCAGGTTGCTACAGGAGTAGATGAAGGGACAGGAACAGGTTTGCCTGCTCTTGACGAAAACAGAAGTTTGCTTCTCACACCCTGGAAGCTAGGATCTAAGAGGGGATTTATGTACACTCACCGGAAGCTGGATCTGAGGGAATGTGTGTACACTCACCGGAAGCTGTATCTGAGGGGGGTGTATATACACACCCTGGAAGCTGGATCTGAGGGGATGTGTGTACACTCACTGGAAGCTGGATCTGAAGGGATGTGTGTACACACACTGGAAGCTGGGATCTAAGGGGGGATTTATGTACACACACTGGAAGCTGGAACTGAGGGGATGTGTGTACACTCACTGGAAGCTGGATCTGAGGGGATGTGTATACACACACTGGAAGCTGGATCTGAGGGGATGTGTGTACACTCACTGGAAGCTGGGGTCTGAGGGGATGTGTGTAAACATATACTCTGCTGCATAGCAGAGACCAACGCAACAGTCTGAAGCAACTACACTCCAATAAACATTTCATAATGAGCAGATACCCAGGTTGGATGGCAAACGCCCACCCGGTGCCAGGGAGCTGCTTCCCTCTCAAACCTGCTGACCGCAGACACTCACACCCTTCAGGGATCAGCTTCCTCACTCACAGATACGGTTGGACTGTCTGAATTTCTCCGTGGAAGATCAAAGGGGCACTTGTATTCTGAAAAAGAAAGAAACTGATTAAACAGACAAGGATATTCACATTTAATAGAAGTCAGCTGCCCTCACACTACTCACCCTCAGTTCAGTCGCTCAGTCGTGTCTGACTCTTTGTGACCCCATGGATGGCAGCACGCCAAGCCTCCCTGTCCATCACCAACTCCCAGAATTTACTCAGACTCATGTCCATTGAGTGATGCCATCCAACCATCTCATCCTCTGTCATCCCCTTCTCCTCCCGCCTTCAATCTTTCCCAGCATCAGGGTCTTTTCCAATGAGTCAGTTCTTTGCATCAGGTGCCCAAAGTACTGGGGTTTCAGCTTCAACATCAGTCCTTCCAATGAATATTCAGGACTGATTTCCTTTAGGATGGACTGCTTGGATCTCCTTGCTGTCCAAAGGACTCTCAAGAGTCTTCTCCAACACCACAGTTCAAAAGCCTGAATTCTTTGGTGTTCAGCTTTCTTGATAGTCCAGCTCTCACATCCATATATGACTACTGGAAAAACCATAGCTTAGACTAGATGGACCTTTGTTGGCAAAATAATGTCTCTGCTTTTTAAAAAGCTGTCTAGGTTACTCATGACTTTTCTTCCAAGCAGCAAGCGTCTTTTAATTTCATGGCTGCAGTCACCATCTGCAGTGATTTTGGAGCCCAAGAAAATAAAGTCTGTCACTGTTTCCACTGTTTCTCCATCTATTTGCCATGGTGTGATGGGACCAGTTAATCCCCACCTTTAATGTTTAAACCTGAGGGGTGAATGTCTAACTGCAAAAGCAGGTGTATATTCAGGGTTCAGGTGGGCTTCCTCGGTGGGTAGAGTGTCATGCAGATGGAGACACACACCCGCATACACACCCCTGAAGGGGAGGGGCCCAAGGTCTACACTGAGCACCGACAGCCTTAGGAGGAGAGTTAAGTCCCCTGTAAAATTTAAATTTAAACTGCACTGAAATTTTGGTGTGTTATCATCCTGGCTCAGGAACTGCAGCATCCTGCACATATGGCTGCTCCATGAGTACCCCAGGTTTCTGGGGTGCTGGGTGCTGGGTGCTGGGCCCTGCTGCTCAGAGCTGGGAAAGCCCTGTCCTGGTTTGCGTTCCTCTGGGGTATCCCTGGTGACAGGACCTGTCCCGTGAGCCAGGGAGCAGTTGGTTGTTGAAACCTGACCAGATGACCTGGGGGTCAGGGGAGTGGCCAGGATGGGGAGGGAGCAGACAGGGCTGCAGGGAGGCAGGTGGGGTCCAGCTGAGCGGATACAGGAGCCCCTTGGAGTCGCCACTCGAGGGGGTCCACAGTCCTGATCCTCCTTCTGAGAACAGTCCTGCCTGGGGAGGGTCCCACCTAGACCTGGAGGCAGCGGTCTGCCCCCAGCATCCACAGGGAAGCCCTTCAGCGTCTCTGATGCTCCACGAAGGCTGCTCCCAAGGACGCCCTCTGGGCAGCCGCCTGCCTCCAGCAGCCGCAGGGCCTCTCGGCAGGGCCCCTCCCCTGACCTCGGGGAGCCCACCTCGGGGCTCCAAGGGTCAGAGGCCATGTGCCTTCATCACCCACCATTGACACGCTCCTCAGAATCTTTGTGTCACCAGATTCCTACAAAGTCTGACCTCTGACCGACTGTATTAACAACGGGTTACCAGGCCTTTCTTTATCCACATGGCTAAGCGTGAGCCCCGGGAGACGGAGTATGCGGCAGCGGTGAGGACAGCCATGCCCAGGGGCTCCTGGGGGGGGCAGTCCATGTTGGAGATTCGAGCAGAGGGTCCCCGGATCAGCAGGCCTTCCTGGTCTCCTGGGATGTCTAACCTGCCAGGAGCCGAAGTTCCCAACACGACCTCCACGATTGCTGGGGTCCTTCCCGAAGTGGACCTGTGGGCTCTGAGGCGGCAGTCAGGCTGGTTAGAGTCTGGGGGAGCCGGAGCCCAGCCTTGCTGCAGAGATCTGTCTCCTGGTCCAGCCACGACTCTCCAGGTTCATGATATTCTGCACAGAAGGATTTAAAAGGGTCATAAAGGGATGGAGAAGTCTTTCACACTCTTAGAAAGCAAAGCGTTCTCAGGCAAGTGGGTGCTGACACACAGGCTTTCCTTGTGGTGTCCCATGCCTGACACACTTAACACATGGAAGCCTCTGACATGGACACCAGGAACTGGGTTTCAAAGCCACACGGACCTTGCCCCGAGGGGCCGCTTTGAGCTGACCATTGGTAGAGGACCCAGGGACCGAGGGTAGAGTCTCCACTCCCTGCCCCACCTGTGCTGTGTCCTGGGAGAGAGCGCTGTTCCCTGGATGGGCCGGAGGCTCCAGCGGGCAGCTGCAGGGGTGAGTCCAGCTGCAGCTGGGTGGGCTGGCTGAGTTGAGATCAGCATTCGGCCAGAATCCAAGAAAAAGGCAACACCTGCACCTCTCCCAGGTCACCTTCACACTGAGCAGGTTCCCAGGTTTTCTGACAGCTGACACCTCAGGGCCTTTGGGACCCATCCTGGACTGTCCCCTCAGCCCCTGGCGACCTTACAGTCCCGTGGGTGGTGATCCAGGCTGACCAGGTGTGTCGCGTTTTCTCTGTGCGTAGGTGTCTGTGTGTGTGTGCGAGGATTTCAGGAGGCAGGAGTGTGAGCCCTGGCGCCTTCCTCTCCTTGGGCTCCTCCTTAGGGATCCCGTGTCTTTCTCAGTCAAAGGGATCCTTTGGCAGAGATTCTGACTTACATCTAGGTAATTTCCTTGACCGTTTCAACTGGTTCTAAAATAATAACTGAAACTTTAACACTGTTATTGCCCATTAAAATCTCTGTAAAGATTGGACTCTGATTGTTACTGACAAGAAACCATGAATTAAATCAAAACCATGCCTTATTAACATCTGGCATTTTTCTGCGTAGGGCTGGTTGTCTCAGATCTGGTTTCCTAGCTATTTAGTGTTAGGATGTGAAACTAGTAATTACGACGTTGAGAAAAGGAAGAACAAAACCCACAGAAGAATGAGAAAAATTTGTTACGTGGCAAAATTTGATCACAAAAAGCAGCTGCCTTTGTAGCCCGAGCGCCGGGCTCCACGTGCTCCCCGGTCCCGCGGCTGGGACGCTTGGCCCTTCCTCCCTCAGCCCCACCGGCCCCGGCGGGCGGTGTTCGTGTCCAGGGCGGTCTCGGCTGCCTCTCAGACCTGCAGCGACAGGTTCTCGTCCTCTCTGTCGGCAGACCGCCGGCTCACGGACCGGACCATATTTTCCTGGAGGTCGTCACCCCCAGGCCTGGCATCCAGGCGATTTGTCAGGAGCGCCGCCGACCATCTTTTCCCAGCGAGGACTGTGAGATCCCGGCGGGCCTGCGGTTCTCACGTGTGAGGATGCGTCCTGATCCCTCATCTGTTTCTGATTCTCTGGGGTCTTAGGAGGCCAGGCGGGCCGTCTGTAAAAGCGCCCGGGGCTCCCTTTTAAGGCGTCTCAGCCCCTGATGATCCAACCAAGTCACGCGGCCCTACTGGACATCTGTTAGTCCTCAGAGGGGCTTGGCTGAGCCTCCCGGCGTCGGTGGCCGGAGACCAGCGCGTAGACCCCAGCCGGGAGAGGAGGGGCTCTAAACCGAGGGGAAGAAGTTCATCTGTGGAGCGTTCACTCCGCTCTCGCTCCGGGGCCACTGTGTTCCTCCTGCTCTGTCACAGCGGCCCAGCTCACAGACTCATCAAATGGGTGCTGCATAAGAGGCTTGAGAACAAACTCAGGGTTTAAAAGCAATGCACACTCACTATTGCAAAGTTTGAAACTGCATCACGAAGAAAAATAGCAAAAAAAAGGTATTAATCTCACTCCTTAGAGGTAACCAACCATATGATTTTTGGGCATTTCTATTCAACTTTTCACATATGTATTTTTTATAGAACTTAGTGGATGCTGTATCTGGAACCCCACTTGACTTCATAAGAAACATTTTCACATACTAAAAACCCTAATTTTAATGGCTGAATAGTATTCTGTTCTGTCAATTTCCTCATCAGACCTGAAGCACGTGTATCGTTAGTGGTATATAAGGTCATTTATCCAAAAGCAAACTTAGTGTTCTCTTCATTCAGTGAGATTTTTATATTAAAAAACGTTTATCTTTAGTGATCATAGGCGTTAGAGTGTAGTGCATTTTATAGCTGGCAGTGTTCTTTATGTCTCTCCCCTTTCATCAATGGGTCATCACAGGACGAAATGCAACGTCAGTGTCACTTGGTCTTGGCTGTTAGACGCAAAATATCCTACTGATACTTGATCATTAATCCCATACTTTTGACTAAAATACGCTAATTCAAAAGAAGACTGCTTGATTTCGAAGCCTACGTCTTATAAAGGTTATTTAGCTGAGAAAATTCTTGAGAGTCCCTTGGACAGCAAGGAGATCGAACCAGTCAATCCTAAAGGAAATCAACCCTGAATATTTATTGAAAGGACTGATGCTGAAGCTGAAGCTCCAATACTTTGGCCACCTGATGCGAAGAGCTGACTCATTGGAAAAGACCCTGATGCTGGGAAAGATTGAAGGCAGGAGAAGGGGACGACAGAGGATGAGACGGTTGGATGGCATCACCAGCTCGATGGACATGGGATTGAGCAGCTCCAGGAGACAGTGGAGGGCAGAGGAGCCTGGTGTGCTGCAGTCTATGGGGCCACAAAGGGTCGGACGCAGCTTAGCAAATGAACAACGAGAGCTTCTGATTAGCCCAGGACTGTATTTCACTCTGAAGATTTTCCAGACTAAATGAGACCCCTTTTCCAAACTAATCTCATCTAGATCTAAAAGATAAACTATGTCCAGGGAATAATTTTAATTTTATTTTCCAGTATTTCCCTGAATATTGGAACCCTCACTGGTTAATGACTGATCACCCGTGATCCATACATTCTGTGAGGAGAGCAGCCATATCTTCGGTGTGGTAGTAGGTTCATAGTTGCCAAACAGAAGCTTCTTGATCGACTCAACTTCAGAGTAGATTTAGAATGGTCTGTGTGATGGGCATTGTCTATTGTAATTCAAATTAATAAATGACTTTGACACATTAAGAATGACCTGCTTTTGCTTTTATAACATGGAAACTACAACAAATTCTATAGGGAATTTTTAAAACGTTAATGTAGATCAGAGAAAAATATGTAGGAATACTACATATCCTCATTATGTCTTAGACATTATTACTTAGAATGAGACTAAGTAAAACGAAGAGTGTCTAGTTTAAAGTTGTTGATCAGTCGCTCAGTCGTGTCTGACTCTTTGCAGCCCCATGGACTGCAGCGCGCCAGGCCTCCCTGGTTTAAAGTAGGTGTAAAGTGTTAAGTGAGTGAAAGTACAGCTTTCGATGGTGCAGAAAATGAGCGTCTGAAGTTGTGTTTCCTGATGGACAGTCAGCAGTTTCCAATGTTTTGCTGCATGAACAGCCCCAACATGGCTCTTTGTGTGTGGGGGACTGTTTCTCTAGAAGGGGTTCCTGGGAGTAGGATTCTGAGGTTAAAAGTCAATGTTATGAATGGTAATCCTGGTGCAGGCTTCACAACAGTGAAATCCCAGAGAAATAATTTTGCCCATTGATTTCCCAGTGGTTTCATTCATGAGAGATAGAAAAATTAAATTCCTAATTCATAGGATTGATTAAATAATGCAGGTGAATTGAACATATACCAAAGATATCGTATCTCTGAGTCCCTCCTCGGCTGTGCGTGTGTTGGCAGTTCTTGCAGGCACACCTGGGCACACCTGGCGGGCACACCTGGGCACACGTGGCGGGCACACCTGGACACACCTGGGCACACCTGGCGGGCACACCTGGCAGGCACACCTGGTGGGCACACCTGGGCACACCTGGCGGGCACACCTACTGGGTGCTCCCCTCCTACCGTCTTGCCTTCCCTCCAGGCGTGGGCTCTCCCTCCTGCTCTGCCTGCACTGAGGCCCGCCCTCCCAGCAGGGGTGCGCCAGTTTCATGCTGGGAAAGCACAGTGCTGCCTTTCTCTTAGCTACAGTACTAATAACCCATGATTGTCTAATAACTGATAACTGTGATCGCTGCACGAACCACTACAGTTCTCTGCAATCAGTATTTCTTAGGAAAGGGAAAGGTTTATTTTGTTTGTAGTAAATGGTAAAATTACTTAAAATACTCCTTTGGAAAAAGCTTTTTTGACAGTTGGCCACTTTGTCATCCTGGCCCATCTCTTTGCAGAGGTGGAAAGAACTACCAGCTGCACATAATTCTTTTCTTCGTGAGTATTGCAGACTCTAAACTATGGCAAGATCAGGAGGTCTGGGTGGAGAAAGACTGGTCAGGACACAGTGTGGCCACAGCAAGTTCACATACAAATGCAACTCCGTCCTTACAGGCGGTCAGACGTCAACCCTGGCCACTCAGTACGGAGAACGAAACCCTGTTGTCTGTGACCTGAGTCCTCCTGCCCGGCGTGGCCGCTGCCCCACCTCAAGTTCCACAGACAGGAGAGCGGGCAGGGGCGCTCTGACCAGGGGCGGCTCCCCCACTGCTCTGCTCTTTGGGTTTTTACTGCACTATTTGGCCTGTTTTGCAATTCACATTGAAAAGGGGGCATGAGATTCTCCATTTCCTCAAGTGGACCCCTCTCTAAGAGTGTGAAACCAGACTCTGAGACGGAGCTCTGCCTTGGGGTCCGTGAAGCCCCCAGAACCATGTGAGGCTGTGGCAGAGCTGGTGCAGGCATCTCTGGAGACAGCCTCTGCAGCCGGGGTGTCTCAGAGGATCCCGACCTTCACAAGGTCCCCCGTCACCCATTCGTGCCCCAGTGGAGCCGGCCAGCAGGAGGCCGGGGCCGCAGCTGCTGCAGGCACACGGCCGCTTCCTCATGTGGGACGAAAACCCATGCGGGAGGCCACAGCGTGTGCGGGCGGGGAGCTGTGTCGTCCAGCCTCCGTTACCAAGGCTGACGAGGCTGCGACCCCAACGTCCCTGCTAATGTGGACGCCGCTTCCCTGCGCTGCCGTGTCCGGGGCTGCCCTCGCTTCTGTTCCCTCCTGCTGTTGCTGCAGACCCCGCCTGGAGGCCTGGCACACCAACCCCCAGGCTGAGGGGTCCCCGTGAGCGGTCCAGGGGGAAGTGGATGGCCTGCAATTCTGGGCAATCTCGGGGACCCCGAGCTCCCCACCCCCACTTGGGCAGGGCGGCCCTCACCCTGATGGATTCCTTCTTTCTCACAAGTTTGAACCCCAGTGACCCCAAAACATTATGTTTGGACTTGAAAGACATGCTTATTTTTAAAGTTGAACTTCCTACACGGCTGCACACAGAGCGTCTTTTAATGTAGGTCTCTCACTGTTAACTCAGTCGAGTCTCAGTAGAGCCAAAACACACAGTCGAGCTGTGGGAAAGAGCCTTGATCCAAAGCCCCCCGCCCCATCCCCTGCCGTGTGCGGGGCTCAGCATGGACCCTGCTTCCTGCTTGGCTGAAGCTGGGGCGGGGACCCTGCACGCCTTGGCCCGGGCTTGCAGGGGGTCTGGGGAGGAGCCATCTGTGTCCTGGAGAGGGGGTGATGCTTCAGGGTTGTCCTGGGGAGATGGGCACATGGGCGGGTCAGAAACCTGGGTCAGGGGTCCAGGGACACCCAGAGGGTCTCCTCACTGTATGTCCAAGCTCACCACAAATGGAGACAGTCCCGCCTACAGAATTGTCTTGAAATTGTCTGACTCTAAGAGTAGCCAGCTGCTGGGAAGAGCTCTGTTTTCCCCACGTAAGGTAGACTTACTTACCTGATCTGGTTCAGTGGCACTCCTGACCTCCAGGATGGGGTTTGAGGAGCAGATAGACCACTTCTCAGGGGCCTTTCTGGCCTGTACGCTTGGAATTAAAGGGATTTCCCCCTGTACATTTGGAATTAAAAGGATTCCCCCTGTAAACTTGGGATTAAAAACAGGCAGCGCTGACTCTGATCACTGGACGGTGCCCCTACCCAAGTGGCTCCCGAGACCCGCGTATCACTGCCGTTTTCTTATCACGGAGACACATCTCTTAATGGGCTGTGATGTTAAGTCCTCCTAGAAACAGTAAGATCACAGGGCATGACGTGAGTGATAAACAGAAATATGCTTCTCCTTGCTACTGGGCATGACTGACTCGTGCAGGAGCCCTTGTCACCGTGGATAATGTGTCTGACCGCGGATCAGGAGATTCCAGGTTTGACTTCTGGCTGGCTGAAAGTGTGCATTGCTGTTGGGCTTCCCTGTGGTTCAGAGAATAAAGAATCTGCCTGCAATGAGAAAAACTTGGGTTTGATCCCTGGGTCGGGAAGATCCCCTGGAGAAGGAAACAGCTATCCACTCCAGTATTCTTGCCTGGAGAATATCATGGACAGAGGAGCCTGGTGGGCTACAGTCCATGGGGTCGCAAGAGCTCGACATACAACTGAGAGACTAACACACACCCACACACATGTAAAAGACTGCAGGTATTCTCAGACAAAGCACTTATTTACGCAGCAAACTTGCATCTGGATTTCTCTGTCTCTGCCTTGACCCTGCTCTCTCACACACAGTGACGTCAGTCAAAAATGTTAACTTCCAGGCACGAAGGATTTGATAGAAATGGTCAGAACAGGGCAAAGTCTCCTGATCTGATTATTGTTTTGAATTGGAGGTGGACGGATACCCCAGATATTACAACGGTACAAATCATTGAGATGAAATTGGTTCTGTACAGAACCACTGAAAGTAACTACCTTTTCCCCAGAATGGCCAATAAGTTGCAATGATTAATCTTGATTTGCTGTGACATTAGCTAAAAAAGAACCCAAAGTATTTTTAAAAGCAAATAGCAAAGATACAGCCCTTACACTTGGTGCAGTCAATTTGGATAGTAGTTTGGCACTTTTCTAAAATGTCAAAAAGAGATTTACTATATGACCCAGCAATTCCACTCTTGGGTGTCTACTCAAGATAAGTGAGAACCCCCAAAACACATGTCCACACAAAGACTTGTACACAATGTTATAGCAGCCTTACGCTTCACGGCCAGAGAAGTGGAGCTGATCCAAACGTCTGTCACTGGTAAACCGATGAGCATAGTGCTCCATTTCCACTTGGGTGAGGGTGACGTGCCCTGCAGATGACACATGCAGGTCCCTATGCACAGACTTGGCAGGGGACCTCATGAAGGCATAAGAGACGAGATTGAAAAAATGGACAAAATACATAAACACACACAGACCCGATGTATGAACATGGGCCCCAGATTACGCAGGACGCAGCTCACACTGGAGGTGAGATGTTAGCCAGGAGGGGAGCTGCTGAGAGACGGGTAAGGCTGGCCTTCTGTTCACCGAAGGCTGGATTTGTTCGGCATGCATTAGTTTGGTGAATTAAAGAACAAAGATGAGGAAAGCGGGAGGTGTGGCTGAGTCCTGTGCACCTGCGTGGGGGAAGGTCCAGCTGCGTCCCGGGCAGGGCAGGGGGGCTGGACTTTCGGAGGCTCAGGGCCCGGCCTGGGCGCTGACCCCGCAGCAGGGCAGCTTGGAGCGCCCTGGCTCATGGCCCACCCCACCTACCCCTCCCGAGTGTTTCATCCTGCTGAAGACGGGACGAGCGCACCGTGAACCCAGGTGGCGATTTACCTGGGGAGTTGGCTCTGGAGAACCACGTGGCGGGCTGAGCCTGATCGTCCTCAAAGGTGGAGTCGGTGCTTTCATTGTGAAGGGAGCTGTGCCCACAGCCCTAGGAGGGAACATTCCTGTCAGCCCTTCCGCTTGTAACCTCTGCCTCTTTTCTGAAAAGCTATAGTTGTGTTAAGCTTCTCGCCGCAGGCAACCGCTTCTTTATAAACAATTCCTTATTCTCCCCACATGACCATCCCCAGCACATCCATCAAGAGAAAATTGCCCAGGTGTCTCTAGTCCAGGGCTCCCGGGCCGAAGGTGTAGAGTCTCACAGAGCAGATGGAATACTTGCCATCCTCAGAGACTGGGGACCAGCCAGCCCCCAGCCTGTCGGGTCTGTCCATGAGCTCAAGATGGTTTCCACATCTTCAAGTGCTGAAGGAAAGTCAGGAGATTTCATGACGTGAGAATGATACCAAATTCCAGCTTTGGTGACTGTATACACTGCTTCACGGGAACTAAACCACCCTCTCCGTGTATTCAGGCTTTGGGAGCAGAGCCCAGTTGTCATAATGGAGGTGGGGGGCTGAACACCTACGGGTTCACTCTCTGTCCTTTTCCTGAAAATTCTTGGTGATCTCAGCTTAGCGGACGACTCTGGCTCCAGTCTTTGCAGTAACAGCATTGAGGGCTCAGGGTTCGAGGTCTCCTTTAAGAGCCCAGCGGATGGACCACTGGGGCAGGCGTGGCCGGGGCCACCAGAGAGCACACCAAGCGGCGTCTGCAATCAGTGAGGAGCCACGTGGTGTATTCGGAGTTACAGGTGCCCTGCATGGTGGTTATGGGGCGGCAACACCCCCAAAGCAGGGCCTCCTGAGTGACGGGGCCGGGGGCCTGTACTCACCGCCCCGGGAGCATCAGGCATAGGCTCCCTGCTGGGTCAGCACAGACAATCTTCTTCACCCTTTTGGGAGGATCCTAATGTTGTGTAGTCTGGACAGACTGTAGTTCGCCTCACGTTGCTCCTACTGATGGAGAGGATCGCCCCTAATTGTCCACTGTTACAACCCCAATTACCTGTGGGCAGAGAACAGCTGCCCCGGGTAGAGACAGATTCCGATGGCTGGATGGCATCACCGACTCTGTGGACATGAGTTTGAGTGAACTCCGGGATTTGGTGATGGACAGGGAGGCCTGGCATGCTGTGATTCATGGGGTCGCGGAGAGTAGGACACGACTGAGCGACTGAACTGAACTGAACTGAACGTAAGTTCACAGATTTTTAGGTTCCGAGACTCTCGAGCTACAAATTTCTCATTGCTGGAGTCAGAGGTCGGTAGCTCCTAAACACTGGTGGATGTTCCTCATTGTCCTCACGGCCACAGGGCCACCCGCATCCCTGTCAGGCAGGACGTGAGGGGATGCCCCACCCTCCTGCAGCTCAGGAGTTTAGCAACCTTTGATTCCAAGAACCTGCTTAAAACCAAAGACATTTTTTGAATAATCTGGTCTCAGACTGAAATTTATTCCAAACTCTATATATTGGGGTATAGATTAAGACTGCCCTCTCTCCCTTTTAAACTGACCTTTCGGTGAGCCAATCCCACCCCCTCCCTGCTCCCTGAGCTTCTCTGGAGCCTGTGACACCCCCAGACGTGAGGCTCGCATGACTGCTTTCCAGGGTGTAGCCATGTCGGCACCTGAAGCGTCATGTCACCGCTGCCATGGGGCTGTGCTGGTGCTGGCTGAGCGTCTATGTGGGGATCATAGATCCTATTCCGTGTGGAGTCTGTTTGCCCCAAGTAACGGCAATTCCCCTCTGCCCCTCCCCCAGGTGTGCGGCCAGCACCCAAGGGCTCGCCACTGTCCTGCCCGTGGAGCTGTAACTCAGCTCTGCTGCTGCTAAGTCACTTCAGTCGTGTCCAACTCTGTGCAACCACACAGACGGCAGCCCACCAGGCTCCCCCGTCCCTGGATTCTCCAGGCAAGAACACTGGAGTGGGTTGCCATGTCCTTCTCCAATGTGTGAAAGTGAAGTTGCTCAGTCGTGTCCGACTAGTTGCGACCCCGTGGACTGCAGCCCACTAGGCTCCTCCGTCCATGGGATTTTCCAGGTGAGAGCACTGGAGTGGGGGGCCATCGCCTTCTCCGGTAACTCAGCTCTAAATTGCTCTGAAACTCACTTCCCCACATGTACTGTTTCCCGGTCTGCACTGTTTCCAAGCCGTGTCAATGCTCCATGGTTCTGGGGCAAATGAACACCGAATGGGCTGTATGGGGTTAAGAGCAATTAGCACCCTCCCTGCCCCCCTAGAAACTTCTGCCAGGGGAGTGAGGTGGTTCTGTACACTGGAGCTCATCTCAGATACCCGGGGCTGTTCTTCCTTAATTCTGTTTCTCTCTTTTAGTTTCACCCGCTTGCTGTTACTGGGAAAACAGAAATTCCGTTTATAACATCTACATTCTAAGATGTTAACCTCATAAAATTCCCCTGGGCCTGTCCTTTTAAAATTAATGCTACCAAGTGAGCAAACCTCAAAGGGATGTGCACACACGCACACACACACTCTCTCGGGGACACACGTACACACGTACGTGCTGAGAGCCTGTTGAAGTAGATCAGCCCCAGATTGGAGCACTGCCGTGCTGTCTTCTGTCCTAACTCTGGAGCAGTTACCAACAAGTTACTGGCGCTTCTGTGGATCAGGCCCCGGCCTTGCTGCTCTGAGGGGCCAGGCTGCCCCCTCGGGGTGGGGTGTTTCCCACGGTCCCAGCACAGCGGCTCTGGCCTGAGGGGGACTGTGTGTGTCCGTTTGCAGAATAACGAACTGTTTACGTGGCCCGGCCCATTGTGAGATCAGTTGGCCCCACTGGTGGGTTTATAAACACTGTCTGCTGGTGGTCTTCTGTGCCTTTGCAGGAAACAGGCCTCACCGAGCCCCACGCAGCACCCGAACACCAGGCTGGGCTTGGGAGCCGACGGCCTTGGCACACATCTTGGCCTTGAAACAACCACGCTTAAATTCCTGTTTGTCCCAGGACCCCCGGGGGCGAGCGCCGCCCCCCTCCCGCGCAGGCTGGAAGGGTGGTGACCAGTCGGGGCGGCCCCCCCGGGAAGAGGCCGCGTCCCGGTTGCCTTGTCTTCCCTCCACCCCCGGCCCATCGCCACCCCGGCCCAGCCCTCCAGGCTCAGCAGCCGCTCCCTGAAGGCGAGCTGAGTGCCCTCATCTCTCAGTCAGTGAGGTTTATGGAGCAGGAAAGACACACAATCCAGTGCAGTTTTACGGTTTCACGTCGTACCCGTGTTTACCAAGAACGGTCCTAAGATGCTCCTTCTCGCTTACAGCATACTCCTGTAACCAGTAGGACCCCCAGTTCCTTGGAGGAACCACCGAGCTGTATTTGCAGCTTTATTTCTGGGTGTATACTTAAGGGCAAGTGCAAAGAAGGCTGGCCCGAAGAAAACGCTATTGGCTGCCAGAGGGCAGAGTCATGCTTTCCCCTGCCTTCAGGTCCGTTCACCCTCCCGGCCGCCTGACATCCCTGCCACAGCCTGGACCGTGGGCTCAGAGGACGCAGCTTCAAAGGCTTCTCCCGCCTCCATCCAGCGGGCGTCTCGCGTCCCCCAGCGTCTCTGGTCTGGGGGCCTCCTTGTCGCAGAGCCGGGCTTCCTCACCCACCGTCCGTGATCCTGAGCTTCTCGTCATTGCAGGCCCTGCTGCTGCTGCTGCTGCTAAGTCGCGTCAGTCGTGTCCGACTCTGTGCGACCCCACAGACTGCAGCCCACCAGGCTCCGCCGTCCCTGGGATTCTCCAGGCAAGAGCACTGGAGTGTGTTGCCATTTCCTTCTCCAATGCATGAAAGTGAAAAGTGAAAGTGAAGTCCCTCAGTCGTGTCCAAGCCTCAGCGACCCCACAGACTGCAGCCCACCAGGCTCCGCCGTCCCTGGGATTCTCCAGGCAAGAGCACTGGAGTGGGGTGCCATTGCCTTCTCCGGTGATACAAGCACAGAGATGCATAAACCCAAGTGCCTGCTGTTGGCGGAAAGAAAATAAACTTTCTGGGCCTCGACACTGTGGGCTTTGCTTCTGAGGGTGCGGGGTGGGAGGGCAGGATGGACCCCAGGCAGAAAGCTGTGTCCTAGGAGGAGGGTTGAGGACACGGGGTCCTTCAGCAAAGAACCATCATTGAGGACAAGGTCTTGCTTTTATCACCTGTAATTTATCTTTCAGCAGGTTGACCGGGGAAGAAGTGATGGAGAGGGTAGCCATTCCCTTCTCCAGGGGATCTTCCCCACCCAGAGACTGAACTCAGATGTCCAGCATTGCAGGCAGATTCTTTACTTTCTGAGCCACCAGGGAAACCCCAAGAAATGATCGGCCAGGGGCTTTGATTCCAGGCCAGGCCTTCTGTTAGTTGGGGTGTCATCAAAAAGAAAACCTGCCACCTCTGCTGTCTGTTGACCCCACAGCACAGCACGAGTGGCTGGAAGAGCTCCGACCCTGGGGAGCATCCGTCTTAGCGTCCCTGGAACCAGAAGTAGAGAGTGGACCTACTGGAGTGGCACTGAAGGAGCAGGCTGTCTGGACCGACCAGGGCCCAAGGCGCTGGCTCTGTAGGGACACACCTACGGTGCCTTCCTGGGGCCCATCTCAGTCAGGTCTTCACATGGTCCTGGATCGAGAACCACTGTTTGAACTACCTGCGCTGGGAGCAGGGACCCGCGTCACTCTGCAAAGAGTGACTCCGGGTGTCTGAGCAATTCTGCAGAATTTCTGAGACCCAGACTCGCTTCTGCAGGCTGGCCACCTGTGTGCAGCCTCTCAAGACCTCTGTGCACTTCCAGAGCAGGTGGCGGGCAGAGGGGTTGTCCCGACGCTGGCTGCTGATGGCCTCTCTGCACACACCTTCCATGTTTGTCCAACAGGTGAGCAGAGAGGCCCATCCGATTGTGGCAGGGCCTCCCCGTCTGGAGCGTGTCCCCAGCCCACTCACACAGGACTCCCTGCCTGGCTTCTCCTGGTTCCCAGGGCAGCAGAGGCCGGGAAAGCCCCATTTATCCCAGCTGCCCTTCTGTGTCTGAAAGGCGGGGGCCCTGCTCTGTCCAGGGAGCTCAGATGCTGCACCAGCGACCCAGCCTCCAGCCATGACTTTTCCAGGACTGGGGAGGGTCAGAGCAGAGCGCCTGACTCAGAGCTGCAGCGGAAGAGGTCTGGCCGGGCCCAGCACACCTGGTGGTTGTCGTTTAGTCGCTCCATCGTGTCCAGGTCTTTGCAACTCCATGGACTGCAGCCCACCCGGCCTCCCTGTCCTTCACCATCTCGCGGACTTGGCTCAAACTCACGTCCGTCCTGTCGGTGATGCCACCCAACCAGCTCATCCTCTGTCGTCCCCTTCTCCTGCCGTCAGTCTTTTCCAGCATCAGGGGCTTTTCCCAGCATCAGCCGACCTGAGGACCAGTCTAATTCTGCAGCGACTGCATGGCTTTGGACCGACAAGGCCGCCTCTCTGGGTCCCACCTGTGAAGGGAACGGGATCCACGGAACGATGTCTCAACTTGCTCCCAGCACAGACATGCTGCGATTCTCTAGCCCTCAGCGATAAAGGATTTGTGGTGTGGAAAGCGAACTTGAAGCTGGCATTTGGAACTTCAATCTTGAGGAGTCATGTTTGGATCTGGCGAACCGGGCCTCCCCATCTCCTGTTATTTCTCCGCGCTTGGCTCATGTCCACCCCTCCTACGACCTGGCCCATCCAGGGGCCCGTGTCCCTGCTCACGGGCCCAGAGGGAGCAGCCCTGCTGAGGGGGCGGTCAGTGTCCTGAGTACAGCTGCACGTGGTGGAGCATGTCTAAAGAGGCATCACTCACCGTGTCTGTTCAAAGAGGCCACCTGTGAGTGACAGCTCTGGAAAGCCTCCGTCAACATCAAAAGCAAAGCGCCTTAATTGTTCCATTTGAATTACAAAATGCTGTCTTTACAGAGTGACCGAGCACGTAGTGTGATAGTTAAACCCTTGATCCATGTTAGTCAGAGTCCTGTTTGTGTTAATTAGAAACTTCACAGGTACTGCTAATAAACAAAAGGCATCTTAAATAAACATTTCGAACAATGTTTGCTGTATGATCCTCCCTGCTATCTTTTAATAGTTCAAACAGAAAGAAATTGGCAGGTAATTATAAGCTACAGAGTTGTGCTGGTTAAAGGTGTAAAACTATTGAATGATTTTAAAACACATTTTAAATAAGACATTAATAATGGAAATTAAATAGTGAAAATGTAAATTAATATATAATTTTAACATAAAAATTCAGGAGGCATTTAACAAATTGAACTATACTGAGAACCACCAATATATTCTCTGTGCCTGTAAACATTTAAAAATTCTATTTGCATTTACTTTGGGAGTTGGGATTAAAAAACTAAACCTCAGTCTATATTTGAAAATCTCTGTATAGGGAACCATTGATACTATCTTTTTTCAAGTAGAAGTCAGCTCAGGCAGGGTTCGGGAGGAGGCTGAGCCTGTCTAACCGAAGAGCGACGAGCAGAAGCTGGCAGTGGGCACAGCGGCTGGGGGAGCACTAGGCTGCGTCTGGCAGAGGCTGTTCTGCAGGCCCTGCAGGTACGGCTGGGCTGGAGGCCACCTGTAGTGCCATGGCCTTGGGTGACGGGCAGCTAAGCGTGGGAGGCGGGGAGGCCAGTGGGAGTGACCAGGGCTCCAGAACCAGGCCAGAGACAGTGCTCCCTGCCTAGCTGGCCTCAAGTAGGAGAGGAAACTCACAGCTGGTCAAGTTCCCCTGGCGGGCCCCCATGTCAGCCACATCCACGACCAGGGGAAACAGCCACTGAGCCAGAGTCACGGCTGCAGCATGGAGGCCCTGGTGTCCTTCAGACCACCAGACGGACAAGCCCCGTCACCCATGGCCGAGTCTGCTTTGGGGGCTGAGGGGCCGTGAACCCTGAGTGGACGAGCCGGAACTCAGCTCTGCTCGTCCGTTCTTCGTGGAGGGGCGGCTCCGTCAGAGGTTGATCAAAGTACTCGGGAAAGCTCACGTCCAGCAGCATGCGGAGGTGACGAGTCCTCTCCCCAGAGTGCCAGCAAGGCTGGGCCGACGGTCCTGAGTCGTCTCAGCACTCCAGAAGCTGACCAAGCCCCTTCTGCTCTGCCGGGGTGGCCTCAGCCCCGAGGGGGCCTCACCCTCGAGGGGCCAGCGGGGCCTGAGTGGGGCTGTCCAGGCTGTGGCCCTGGGGCAGGCAGCACAGGTCGTGAGAGGGTAACCAGTGCTGCTTGGGGATTCCACGAGCTAGGCCGGCCGGTGGGGCCTGAACAAGATCTCACATCTCCAGGCTCCCAGAGGCCAAGTCCACCTGTGGGTAAGACCAGAGGGGCCTTGCGTCACCTCACAGCCTGGCCGGTGAGCTGGGGCCTCAGGAGAAAGAGATGCCCCAGGAGAAAGAGATGCCCCAGGACGACAGCTGGGCGGTCGGGCGAGGGCCGCGGCCAGGGCGGTCAGGCACCTGCGCGCACCGGCCCTCCTCTGCCTCCCCAGCCTTGCAGACACGCACTACTCCTCGGCACCCGGCTTCTAAAAAGTCAAAAGAAAGGAAAAAACTTCAGCAGAGACGTCATCGCTGCACAATGAGAACGACTAAACAAATAAACAGGGAACAATAACAACAGCAGTTCCCTCGGGAAAAGTCATAACCCCGAATTCCTACAGCGTGTTACATAAGACGTCCAGCGGGCAAAAGAAGCGACAAGGCACGCAAAGAAACAGGAAATCAGGCCCTGGCCCAGGAGGAAGGCATGTCCCCGAACTGGGGCGGGGCCCTCTGGGCAGAAGACCACGTGTTCCCCAACCTTTGAGTCTGGGGGCTGGGCTGCTTTCCCTGAGCAGTGCTGGGGGGTCAGCAGGCTCTCATTACCTTGAAAACAGTCCCTGGGCCCATCACTTGCAAGATGACCCATGTCCCCCTCAGGACTCCGTCCTTTCTGGTGACTGATGGATAATTAGGGTCCGGTAGAGGTGCCGGCCTGGCGTGGCGGGTAGTGCAGACTGCGTCCGAAAACCCGCAGAACTGGGTCTTCACGGTTACGGCGGGAAAATGCACCAGTCGGCGCTGCTCTGCAGGAGACCCCAGAGAGCCTCCACCTCCTGGGACTCCCAGACGGCACAGGTCCCAGTCAGCCGCGGGTAACGGACACTGGAGTCATTAGCAGAGCTCCCAGAATCAGGGCACACGAGGACCAGAAGCAGAGGGCGCCAGAGCCGCTCCCAGAGTCCCAAGCCCTCAGTTCTCAAGCAAATGGGTGGCAGCCAAGTCACCGTCACCCCACCAAGTGTGGAATCAGCAAATCTCTGACGAGGGCCCAGCCACAGGGGCTGGGTGTCCTCGGGCATCAGACACGGGCAGCAGGGAGGTGGGGGGGAGGGCAGGGGCAGGCTTCCGGGGACCCTTCCTCGGGGCTGGGGACTCTCAGGTCCCCATGGGAGTGGGGGCTGCTGGAGAGAGTGCTGGGTGTGTGCTTGTCAGGTGCGCAGCCCTGTCTCCGGGTGTGGGTGGCAGATGCCACGTCACTCTTGGGTGCTGACACTGGGGCCCCCGCTCCCTGGGGTCCCGGGCAGCAAGATGTGTGACTGGAGAGGACCTGATGCCCGGCCGTGGGCCACACAGCAAGTCCGTTGCCCTCGGGACACCGTGAGAAACCTCTCATCTCTCTAAACTGAGCCAAGCAGATTTTCTAAAAGACAGAATGGAACATCAGCACAGCTGTTCAGAAATGGGTCAGAGGGCCGCCTCTGAGGCTCCTCTGGTCTCTGGAGGGCCGGTCCCCACAGAGGCCCCAGTCCCAGGACAAGAGGCACCTTCGGGCGGTTTTTAGGACTGTTGTTTCCACAATAGACTCTCCAAGAACCTGTGCAGCAGGAAACACCCCACTGTAACCTACACCGTGAGAATATTCGAGGTCGACGTTCAGTGATTTGATGCTAAGCTGTGTTCCTGTGAACAGCCCAGTTCACCAGGAGCTTGTGTTGTGTTTCCCGTGTGGAGGAGAAAAGACTCAGACACACACAACACGGGTGGTTCGGCCCATGGCCATGGGGTCAGGACGGGGTCGGGGGTGGGCATCTCTGCCCCCCACAGAGCTCATGTCCCAGCATGGAGACCAGACACCAAGGGCCACCAGGAGAAACACGGGGCCCCGGGGGCTCTTACAGAAAGTGACAGCCTCTCCTGGGTCCTGGGGGTCAGTGGAGAAGAGACCATGGGGCCCAGCGGCCCCACGTGGTGGCCGGGACTCTACAGACAAGCAGTGCGGTGGCTGGACGAGGTACGGGCAGAGCAGGTGGAAGGGCCTGGCGGGGAGTCTGGGCTGGGCCGGGGTACCTGGGAGTGGGCTCTGCTCCCCCACGCTGAGGTCAGAGCTCTCCTCTGGAAAGTGAGCCTCTGCTCCAGGTCTCAGGGACCGGGGACGCACCTGGTCGGCCATCCAGATACCTGGGACCCCGAAAATGTCTGGGCCTTGCAGGCCACTCAGAGTAGGCACAGGGCAGTCTTCTCGGGGAGGCCAGCTCTGCATTTCAGGTTTGTAGGGACAAATCAGCCACGAAACGAGACGTGTGTGTGGTTTGTTGCCATTGCGCTGGTCTTGGTGGTGTCACCCTCTACTCGTCACAAACCGACTCCCACCCAAACCTGAACCAGCGCAACGGCGAGGTCAGACTGATGCGTGCAGAGTGGCTGCAGGACAGGCGACCCCTTGGAGTGGACGGGCCTGTCCCGGATCTGAGAGCGTGTGCACCTGACCCGGCCCCAGCTGACAGGCATCCCAGGGGCCTAGATCTCCTTCACTCAGTAGAATTACAGGAGTGCAGTTGGTCTTCTCTTCCAGGCCCCATGGCTGAGCCACCTTAGTCCTGAATGCTAAGTCCCACCTAAGGATGTGTCACTGACCCAGCCCAAGAACCCTCCAGCCAGGGCGCCACTGACCCCGTCCTGCTGGGGCTGGGTTGGCCAGGCCCCGACCCTGGAGGCCCTGGGGTTTGCTCCGAGGGTGGGTCCTGTGGGCTCCAGAATTTCTGCCCAAACCCTGTGTCATTTAAGCCTCCGATACGACCAGCTGACAACATCACTGCGAGGGCATCTTGTTCTGAGCAGCGTCCCGGCTCCACCACTTTCTATGACCATGTGATCCCAGAGGCTCACCTGCCCTGACCTGGCCGCGGCCCTGGGCCAGCCTCCGAGGTGCAGGCTGTTGGGAGGACTCTGGCTTTGGTCAAGCTGGTGCCCCAGACCCTGCCCTCACCCCCCTTCCCCCAGACTAGGGGAGCAGAGGCTGTGCATTCACCCTGGATCAATGACCCGCTGAGGGGCAGGGGGTCGGAGTTGAAAAGCTTTCCCACAACTTAGGATGTCTATGATCTGACATGAGCCACTGCCTGAAATCTGAGGGCTGCAGATATAAAGTCAGGGGGACTAGGATGATTATGACGGGTGACCACTTGGACATGTCTTTATCTCTAAGGAGATGGTCTGTGTATGGGTGATGATTTTGGGAGATACATTTCAGAAATCTGGAGAAATTCAGACACTAAATATAATTGACACATGCCTCAGAAAGCTGACAGGAAAAAAGCTTTCAACTTTCCTTTATTTCCTTGTCACTGAAAAGGTCATGGATGAGCAGAGTACAGAGGAAAGTGTCTGAAAAAAATTAATCACCTGTTATTTGTGAATTCTCAGGGTGTGATTCCTAATCACTACGCTATATCTTTACATCGTTTCTGAATGTTTTTCTTATTATATCGATGAGTTGCAGGAAAGTGTGCAAATAGGTCAGTTGACATAGAGGGGTTTTATCAATATAAGAACATCATAAAATACTTATCTTTTGACTTGGAAATTCTTCAGGGGAAATTTGCTCTACAGATAAACCGGTGCTCAGGGAAGGATGGACACCAGGGTCATCCCCAGGGACAGGTGTACCTGTGTGCAGCATGTCTGCTGTGGTTTGTGGATGGTGTCTGTGTGTGCAGTGTGTGTTTGTGTGGGGTGTGTGTGCACACTCATAGCACACTCACATGGGGAGAGATGCAAGGGTGGGTCTGCTGACGACAGGCTTTGTGGAAAGGTGTGTGTAAAGCTGACCCTGCCGTCAGCGTGCTCTGGGATTTGGGGGCAAACCATCCGTAAAATCACTTTTTTGATGCCAAAATATTTCCTTTGGGAGGAGAGAGAAGAAAAGGCCCGACAGGAGGTGCTGGGTTGGCTCTGGTCTGAAACGGCTGTAAATCTCCAGGCGGGGGAGTCAGGGCCACTGGACTCAGCGGCAGTGCCCTGGTCTGCGCTCTGTCTGTGCCTGGGAGACTGAGGCCTGCTCCTGCGCTCTCTGCAGGGTCCCGGGGGCCCTCCCAGCCAGCAGCCCTGCAGGGCTTTCGCACTGCACATGCGGATGTGCTCCGACCGTGGCCACGATTGGCGTTTAGGTTGAACTGACCTTTGGGTGCATTTTTAGAGATAAGGCGGCTGAAGGTGAGGAGAGCTGAGTCATTCCTGGCCCTCGTGAGTGAGTGCCTGGTTTCAGAAATGTGGTGGATGAAGAACCTGAAACCCGTCCAGCTGCAGATTTCTCGAAGTGCTGAGAGATGTTCGCAAACGTTGTCTTAGACGTGGCGCTGACCCTGCCAGAGAGGCTGGGTGCTTCCAGGGGTCAGAGGGGTGGGCTCGGGGGCAGGGACGGGGCATCCAGGGTCCCGGCGGGCGCTTGGGTTTCCTGGAGTAACTGAGGGGCCCGAACTGCAAGTTCCCCTCTTGGGTCAGGAACAGTGGAGAAGCTGTGTCCCTCTTCCCCAGAGGGGACAGAGCCCGCCCTGCATCTCCCCCGGGAATCCCAGGCAGGGCCTCACACCCCAGGGAGGTGGCCCAGGCAGATTCCCGAGACACGGAGCTTGACATCAGGGTAAAGTCGCTAAACAGCAGGGAGACACACAACGCAGAGGTGGCGTCAGCACCCAGAGCAGAGGCCGACGGGCTTTCGGGAGGGGCGGAGCCTGGGTTACTGGTCCCTGCTCACCAGGCTGCTCTCTGCTGCAGCCCCGTCCTGAGCGTCTCCTCACCAGAACCCAGCTTCCAGCCCCGGGTTCCTGCTCCTGGTGGGACCTTTGTACAGGAAATACATTCCATGGTTACGTGGCTTAGGTGAGTTTGGAGCATTTCTTGGCAGCGCCCCGTGCAGAAGGCAGGGACAGCTGGTGACAATGCAGCTGGTGTGGCAGAGAGCACAGTAGCACGGTGCCCACTGTTTCTGGGGACTCTGCACCCCCAGGTGGAGAGCACGATCCAGCCCAGCATCCAGGGACAGGGCCTGACAGAGACCACGCGGCCGCAGCCCTGAGGGCGGACGGTCTGTGGCTGAACAAACCACGTGCTTCTGCAAACGCCCTGCCCATGAGGAGCCGACAGCGGCGAAGCCTCGTCCACCGCCAGGTGGGAAAGCGTGGTCTGTGCCCTCTGCCTCCTCCTGCTGCGGCTGGGCCCTCAGGCTGAGCGGTGCAGGACACAGACATGAAACGCACTCGTCTGTACGTTTCCAGCTTCAGGGGACAGCGTGCCAGGCGTGCTGTCAATGTCTGGGGCTGCCATGTTCAGGGTAGAGAACCTCCCCTCTACCCCTAGTTTTCTAAAAGTTTTAAAGGCACAGTGTTGACATTTATCCAGCCCTGGGGTCTGAGAGGCTGTGTGGGGATGTGAGGGTGTTATTTATGCTCTGACCCCTCACATCTTTCCTAATTAAAAGAAAACGTGCTTTTTACAGCAAACCTGCTCAGGTGCCTTCACAAGAGCGGCAGGTGAGGGACACCAACCCCACACAATAATTTCAGATGGTTTATGTCAAGTCAGAAATTTATTCAGGAAAAAGGAAACATGGGCTCACACTTGTCGGACCATACTTGTGATAATAAGGGTCACGCTTTGTGAAAAGTGCCCCTGAGTGAGTGGGCATGTATCTCTTATTCATTAGGGGTCAACACCATGGTCTGTAGGTTTATATTTTGTTTCACTCACTTTACAGTAGCGGGGCCTTTTTGAAATGACATTCACAGCACAAGTATGGCACTCTGAGGCAAGGATGACAACTCTGTTTAGATGGAGTGATAATGGTCGCATTATTCTTCACGTCACCTGCGCCTGTAGAACAGGAGTGAGACTTTAGACTCTGAAGTCACCTGTCTGGGCTGAAATGCCAGTGGGGACGCTTGCTGGCCCCGTGCCATGGACAGCTTGATTGTGTCCATGGGCCCGTATTTTCTCCCTTTTAAAACAGGAGTGCTGATGGCGCCCGCTTCCAACACTGCTGCAAGGATCACGGCCGGCGGTGTGCCACGTGCCTGCAGACAACCACAGGTCATCCAGGGGCGTCCTCGGCCCTCAAGGGTGCTGCCCAGTGCTGCTTTAACACCATCTCCACTGAGCCGTCAGTGTCAGCAGACGACCCCACCACCAACCTCCTTTACAGGCGAGGTCGCAGGGCTTGCAGAGAAGAAAATGGCTTTACAGGTTGTGACTGTTTAATCTGCTTTATGAGTATACGGCCGCTGGACGCTACACTCCTGATTGGAAACACTACCCTCGGTTTATCGTTGTTCCCGTCAGAGAATGCTATCCACCTTGAGAAGATTTACTATGATGCTGTTTTGGGACATGCACTAAAGTAAAACACGAAAAGAAATTAAAAATGCACAAAACACAACAAAATAAACCAAAGTAAAACAGAGCAGTGTGTGTGCTAAGTCACCTCAGCCGTGTCTGACTCTTTGCAACCCCATGGACTGCAGCCCGCTAAGCTCCTCTGTCCGCGGGATTCTCCAGGCAAGAACACTGGAGGGGGTTGCCATGCCCTCCTCCAGGGGATCTTCCCAACTGATTGAACCCACGTCTCGTGTCTCCTGCGTTGGCAGGCAGGTTCATTACCGCTAGCGCCACCTGGGAAGCCAAAAGAGAGAAGACCTGCAGAGCCACGTGTGACAGGAGGAACCTGGAGCTGGGGCTGGGGCCTCCGGTTCTCTCCTGGCCTCAGGTGCCGCCTGCACAATGACGGGCCCCGTGGGCGGGACCCGGAACCCCAGCTCCCGCCGCTGCGTGTCTCTGACCTGCCACCTTGGTGGGCTGAAGCCAGCCATCTCCAGGTTCACTCCCTGGTCTAACAGTCTCTACCGGAAGTTGTGTGTTGAGGGTTTCAGAGACTAAGTGCTCACTAAACAAGTGGCGGTTGATGTGGGGCATTGACTGCTCGGAGGCGCCCGCCTCTGAGTCTGGCTCTGTCACGTCTCCACGCACTCACCTTTTCTGGAAGGATGAGAACATGTCACTTTTGTTGTAACAGCCGAGACTCCCTCCATGAAGCCCCACACTCACCCTGCACAGTTTGGAAAACGTTTGTACCAGATGGCGAAGCGAATCCAGATGAAACTCATTATTCAATCAGATTAATCTCCTTCCTTGGCTGATGACATGAACTTTCCAAAGGCCCAATTTGTTCTAACTTTAATCAGCTTGGACCCCCTTGGTTTTAAAGTATCTGTGTCAGAAACAGTCACATTTCGGAAAACACTTGAACTCTCTCCAGGTCTGAATGTGAAATGTTCCAGCTCAAGTCCAGAAGGAGAGAAGGTTTGGGCGCAGTGGGAGCAACAGCGGGCCAGTGTCCAGAGACCTTGGTTCTGTCTCAGAGTGTCTCCTCAGGGTGCGGGGCAGCTGCACCTGCTGCATCGTCTCCATCCCAACCGTGGGGTGAGGCTTGGAGCCGCCTGCACCCCTGGAGGGCGGGGGTGTGCCTCTGCTTGGTGGCACCAGGTGCCGGGGGCTCACTCGGCCTTACCCTCCTGGCCCCCTGAGCTCAGGGCTGGGGAGCGGGGGTCTCTTGCTCAGAGTGTGCAAATGGCAGAGCTGTTCTCACGCAAACTCTTTCTCCAAACTGGTTTACACTGGTATCTGCTATTTAATGAAAACAAAAGCAGGGGGTGGTAGTTGAGCGCTTGAGCAATCACTGTCCGAGGTTCGGCCGGGTAATCTCTCCGATAGTGGAGGCAAATATTGTGCTTTGTCCCCTTTTGCTCGATTCCCTTTCCCCTGGTCCTTGAGATCTCAGTACCTGGGAGAATTTCACAGTGTGAAGGGTCTGAAATGGAAACTGAAGGCAGGACCCTTCACAGCCCAGCAGCTAGGCCGGGCAGTTTCCTGGGAGAAGTCGCAGCCCCGGGCCTGGGTGCCGGCGGGCCACTGGTCACTGTCCCGGAGGAGATTTGAGCTCCTGCCCAGACCCTGGGTCCTCCCTTCTCCACCGCACTCACTCCCCCGAAGGTTTCCCAGAACCCAGTTTCTCTTTCCACGGGGCTGTTGCTTTCCACAGCCTCTGTCCTGTGTGCCTGCCGGCAGGAGCTGCAGCTGCAGGCCCTGAGAGACACGGGAGAAGCAGACCTCAGGCAGGTCCCCGGGTGTGTCTGCCAACCCCCTTCAGCTGTCAGCAGGTTCTCATTCCTTCCCCAACGTGTTAATAAGTGGTCCTCGCAGATGCACTGTTGTCTCATTGGAACATTTTTTAAATTTGGGTGAACTACGTCCCAAACACTTGAAGAGGCATCCTCCCAACACTGAAAGCAAGAGCCTTTTTTCTCGCTGTGTTCTCATTGCTCCACTATCATCCCTGATTCAGATTTGCTTGTAACCTCACTTCCTGCTCAGAGCCTGCCCTTCAGAAGGGGAACCGTAGCCAGCTTTGCAGAGCTTCCAGGAGCATTAGTATGACTGACAGCTCCTTGGAGGAGGGTGACTTTCGTGGCGCTTTGGTTTTACATCTGGAGCAGAGCGGAGAAGGCGGCCGTGAGTTGGGGGGGAGCTGGTCCCTGGCTGGGGCGGCCGCCCCTCCACCGCCCTCGGCCACTGTGGCAGAGTTGAGTGGAGGCCACACCTGCCCCAGGAAGGCACGTGACGCCGAGAGAGACCGGGAACAAACTCTCAGCTTATCTACGAAGCCGTCAGTGTTGATTCAAGGAATGGCTCTGACAACATTTTCTTAACTTCCCTCTGGCCACTCCCGCCAACGTCCAGCCTGAGGCAGCCTCAGTCATGAAGAAAGTTCCAGAACGCACACGGGCTTCCTGGTGCTCTGACCCAGCACAGGTTGCAGGTTCCGAACCATCCAACATTACAGCTTTTCTCTGTCCAGGCTGCTCAGCCCTCTGACACAGCGAAGCCTCCACAGACAAGACAGACACATGGACAGGCTGTACCCATGGAAACTCTACGGAGCAGGCATTGCGGATCTGGGTCTGGCCAAGTCCTGGTCCAGGAGAGTGAAAGTTCAGGGGTGTCTTCCTCTTCCTGTGGGTTTTACCCCCAGCCAGACCTCTGGGCCTCCTGGAGGCTCTGGGGCCAGGACGGGAGAGGCGGTGGAGGCCCAGCCTCCGTCCAGCACCTGCCTCAGCGCTGAGTCCGTTGTTGCTCTTTCCCTGGGGCTCTCAGAGCTTGTGCGGGCAGGTGGCTGGACAGGACTCCGCGTGTAGCAGAAGGCCCAGTTTTCCTGGTGACCCACCTGCTGAACTAGTTGCTGAAATGCCTTTCTCTCCTCCAAGCTTAGATGCCAATTGACCTTCTGAAACGCGAACATCACATGCCAGGTCTCCCGGACACAGACGAGCAGGAGGGGCTGGGTGGTCCTGCCCTGGAGAATCTCCCAAGCTCACAGGGACATGTCTGGCTCTTACACAAATGTTCCCATGCCGTGGTGTGATCCAAGGGTGTACAGGAATGAGAGACAGTGCCTGAAAGATTCTGAAGTCCAAGCCCAGGTGATGATCCACATCCAGGCTGCTAGTCTGGTAGGTGATGTGCTTGGAAGTTGGCGTAGTGTTCACACCCTGGAGAAGGAAATGGCAGCCCACTCCAGTATTCCCACCTGGAAAATCCCAAGGACAGAGGAGCCTGGTGGGCTACAGTCCATGGAGTCGCAAAGAGTCGGACAGGACTTAGCAACTAAACCACTAGTATTTACACCATATTGTGTGGGGTTCTGGGAGACAGGGAGGCAGAGAGATGTGGAGACTGACCCACCCGTCCTCCGAATGGGGACAGCCAGGGAGCTGCCTCCACCGTCATGTCACGGCCTTGGGAGAGCGATTGATGAGAGACGCTCCACAAAGCTCTGGGGACATATCGGCTGACATCGAAGTTCCTCCTCTGTGGATGGGCGTTCCCTCATCAGAGTTTGTCTGGTCTGAGGGATGAACCCTTGGGCGTGTGTGCAGGGCAGGCGTGGGGGTAAGGGGACCTCTGAGACCCGGCCTCCCCCTCCCTCCTGCCCCGGACTCTCATCTCCCATCAGGCAGGAGGTGACCACGGTTTCCCTGCTCTCTGCAGACCAGCTTCGTCTGCTTGCTTGTCGGTGTGGAGGATTCTGGTGCCCACCATCCCGGGAAAAGCATCTCATCTCACCTCCCTGCACCCAGGGAGCTGCTAACGAGTCTTTACTAACCAGCACCTGCACAGAACCAAGAAACACTGTCTGTGGCCACACGTCACTCGGGGGAAATGAACTGGCCAGTCCTGAGCCGGCACCCACCAGCTTCCAGTGGCGGTGAGGATGGCAGGGGCCGTGCTGAGACCCTGACTGTTCTCAGACATGGCCAGGCACCCGCCGGGGCTCTCCGCATCATCTCCGTCTGCCCACAGACCTGGTTCCTGACACAGCCAGGTGTCCAGGTAACAAGTAGTGAGCTGGTCACATCGGAGCCCGGACCCGGCTCTATTCACAGAGGAGGGCCCCGTGGGCCTGCGTGTGGGTGCCGTCAGGCCTGGCATGTGGAGCGTGGGCGCCTCTAGGTCCAGCTCACTCCGGCCCCCCTGCTCTGTCACCGAGTCACAGAACCGCAGGGTGGGGCTTTGATTGATTGAGGATAATTTGCCTGTTCCTATCATGTAAGTTTAAACATTACCATAGTCACGTCTCCACCAGAAAGGAACACTCCATCCTCGTGGCCTCGCCCTGCCCGAGGTGACCCTCTGTCCTGTGTGCCTGGGACCAGCCCAGTCTTGGCACCAAAAGCCCAACATCAGGGCCAAACCAGAATGGTGGGTCCCCCTAGCTGTTCCCAGCTTGAGCCTCCTGAGTGTGGCTGTGAGCGTCTCTGCCCTCCGCTCACACCCCAGCCAGAGCAGCTCCTACTCTGCTTCCCAGAGGCCAGGCCTGCGAGGACTTGGATTCCAAGGACCAGGCCTGAGGTCTGCCCACCTGGCAGGGGATTGGAGCTCACAGGACCCCCATCCTGGGTTTTAGAACTCGGGGGCTGCCCTAAACAGCTTGCCCACGTGCCCCGAATGCACCTGCAGGCCTGGAGGGGGTGTGGAGTCACAGCCTCTACCGCTGATTTCACCAGGTGCGGCAGACAGCACCTGTGACCTGGTTTTATAAGAAAATGTACTTACTTCTCCTCGGAAACCCTGTGCTTGGGCTGGAGACAAGGGATTCGTCTTTTTTTGGAAGCGGGCATCTTCCCAGGTGGCTCAGTGGTGAAGAATCTGCCTGCGTTATTGGAGATACCGGTTCGATCCCTGGGTTGCGAAGACCCCTGGAGAGGGAAATGGTAATCCACTCCAGCGTTGTTACCTGGAGAATCCCATGGACAGAGGAGCCTGGCAGGCTACAGTCCATGGGGTCACAAAGAGTCGGACACGACTGAGCACACACACCCATCTTCTCGGGGCCAAGGACGCTGACTGGCACTTAGTGGGCCCTGAGTCAGCATTTATAGAATGAACGGGACAGAGTGAGTTAGAGGCTCCTCAGTGGCCCAAGGCTGCCCCTCCCTTTGCCCCCACCCTCCCCAGTGGCTGGATGGTGAGTCCATCTACAGGGCTCCAGTGTCCCACCCTCAGGCACCCCCAGGAGGACCCCAGAATGTCCTCTGCCAGGGTGCTGTGCCCTCCCTTGGGAAGCCTGGTGGGGGCAAGGGGCCCCAAAGTGCCATTTTGCCGCGTACGCTTTGACCAGGAAGGTCTGACGTGGCTTCCAGGAAGGCTCCCACCTCACCTGCTCCATGCCCTCCACTGCCTGGAGTTGGAGGCTCCCCCGGGGCCCCAGGGGACGGCACAGTCACTGCCTGTTCGGAGCACAGCGGCCACTGAACATAGGCTGTGTGCAGGTCGTCTGCCCCCTGAGGTGCTGCCCAGATCCTGGCCCATCGACACCCTTCCTCTCCAGGCCCAGCTCATGTCGCTTCCTGGGGGCAAAGAGCCCAGCCTCCCGGGATCCCTAGGGGCCTGTCCACATCACTCACTGATGCACCAGAGACCCCGGGCTGGACCCAGAGAGTGGCCAGCGGCAGCTCTGACCATGAGCGTGGACCCAGGCACATCTGTCTGCCTGGGCTTCCTTCGCTCTTTTAGAGGAAGAAGCGGAAATGTCACCATGAAGGGGCTTCTTGGCCCCTGGGGTCTGGAGGGTGAGCGTCCGGGGAGAGATGTCCTCGGGAGCCAGGCAGCTGTTCCCGCAGAGCCCAGGGCCCTGCGCCTTCGGCAGGGACGGGGCGGCAGCCATTTCCCGGCTCAGGGTCTGGCTTCTTTTGCCTGGAGCCTTGTGCCATCTGGAGCCCAGGCTGCTGCCCGCTGCCCCCTGGATATTGGAGACTTGATTTCTCAGTGTCACCAGCTGCACGAGGAGGTGACCTTGGGACCAGGGCTGCCCGGGGTGTGGGGTGCCTCGTGCACAGCTGGCAAGCTCCTGGGCGGCCACCCTGAGCACCCCCTGAGTCTGCCAGCGTTGGGATAAACCCGAGTTGGGTGGGGCCTGAGGACCCATTTCATCAGGCTGCATAGGCACAGAGGTGGAGACCCTGATAAAGACAGTCTGCAGGAGGGAGGTGGGTGCGTCCTGGTGAATCCGCCTCCTGGGAACGGTGTTCCAGGGCCGCCCCGATCCACGTGCCCACGACGGGAGCTGGGCCTCCACCAGGACAGGACTCGGGGCTCAGGTCTGTTGGCTCTCTCTGAACACCGGGAGGAACGGCTCCGCTTAGTGAATGCTGAAGGCTTGTCCCTGAACGTGTACTGATGCCTCCGCTTTTTAACAGGCTAGCCCGCACTCAGTGTTCTCAGCGCAGCTGTGTGAGTTGGTGGGACCCATCTCTGTGGCATTGCTAAGCAGCCCTGGAAGGAGCCGCGTCTCTGTTAGGCCCCTTGTCCTCTTGGAATGGCCTGCCCGGCAGGGACACGGCAGACAGAGGCATGAAGAGCCACCTGGGAGCGCTGTGTTTGCTCCAGACTCCCCTTCGCCCTGCAGTTGCTCTCCTCCCACTGACGTGAGGCCCAGGGTGCTGCTGGCCAGAGCCAGGACGGGACTGAGGGTCTGCCCCTGCCCTGGCTCCCTGCTCCTCTGGGGGTGGGGGTGGTGGTGTAAGAACGCGACTCCTCTGACTTGGAATCCGCTCTCTCCTCTCGAAGGTGGACGGGTAGCTCCCTCAGCCTGTGTGTGAGAGGGGCTGGGGGTTCCCGGCCACCCCCTGCATGGCCTGAGCCCGGGGAGTCCACGTCTGCTCCTGTGTCTTCAGCATCAGTCTCATCTGCCCGTTTCCTTGAGGATAAGAATGGTGACACACTCGTGGGTTGCTGAGCGGACCTCCGGGGATGCTCCCTGGTGAATCAGCAGGTGAGCAGACACTGTGTGACCAGACTTCGTGTTTCTGGTCAACATTGTCCGCTCAGGGCAGATGTGAGCGTTGCCCCAGGCGCTGGAATTCCCCGGCTGCCCGGCCCAGGGGTTCTGGCCACTCCTCGACATGGAGATGGTCTTCTCTCCCAGACCAGCGTGGTGACAGCAAACGGCCTAACAGGACGCACTTGGAGCCAGACAGCGGGTGCCCCCAAGTGGGGGCCTGACGCGAGGCCCTCACCTCCTGGCCCTAACGGTGTACGGTGACGCCCCCCAGGGCCCAGCGCAGCAGCAAGCGTGGACGGGTGCTGGGAGTTCAGGACTGTCATTCTGCTGCTCCATCCCAGTTTCCTCTTCACTGATAGCTTGAGCGTGTGTGGTTCTCAAGGCTGTTCCCTGCTCCGACCCGGTTTCCTCCCCGCTGACAGCTTGAGTGCATGCGGCCCTCAAGGCTGCTCCCACAGCCGCGCCCAGTGGGTCCTTCGCACTCTCTCTGCCTCTGCCTCCAGCTCCTCTCTCGGGCTCCGCCCATGGCCTCCAGGGCCCCCTCTGTGGGAACCACTCCATGCTGGTCCCGGCCCTACTGGGAGCCTGTTTGCAGGTCTTCTCCATTCCCAGGGAACATCTGCGCTCCCTCGCTTCCGCTGCCCCCCACCACCTCCCGCCCATCCTTGGTCTGGCTCTGCCCAGGGACTCTCCAGGGCAGCGGCTGCAGCCAGAAACCACAGTCAGCTCATGGCATGCGACATACAGGACAAACCGTGTGAGCTGCCAACCCCAGACAGCTTCCAGGACGGGGGCTCCCGGCGGTCCCAGGGCCCCAGACTGCAGGGGCCCATGTGGGGGGCAGGGGTGGAGGGCAGGGGTGGTCCCAGGAGGGGTGGTCCGGTTTCCAGTCGCCTCCACCCTCATTGGCCTCCTTCCACGGACCCTGAAGGCACTGGTTTTGTGACTGAGCAAGAAAACCTGCGCTTGGAGATGGAGACGTATGGGCTGGGTGTGGAGCATGGGCGCCCAGCCCGCAGGGGCTCCTGACCGCAGGCTGGCCCCCGGCCGTGACCGTCTTCCTTTAGGGGCTCCTGAGAGGAAGGATATGGCTTTGTGACCCCAGGGTCCCCAGGGTGGTCTGCCTCCCCTGTGACCCCAGGCCACCTCCCCAGGGTCCCGGCTGGTCTGTCCCCACACCCTCCCTCCTGCCAACCCCCACATGGCACAGCTGTGTTCACGGGTCTCGGAGTCCTCATGGGGCCCTTCACGCGCGCCCTCCCCACCTGCTCCCACAACAAAGGGCCTCGCCCACCCACACACCGCCCGACTGGCACGGCCCCAGCGCAAACAGAGGGTGTGCTTTCCCGTATTAATCACTGATATGAAAACACACGGCCGCTTTCTATTGTTCTGAACCTGGTTCACACCCTGTGTGACTTTACACTGTTCCTGCAGCCCTGGCTTGCCCTGGACTACGACACTGATTCACCGGCACACGAAGTGTGTTATCTGCTTCTGCGTCTACACGGAGTTCCCTGGGAGCTGCCGGGCGGCAGCTCAGGCCTGAGAGTGCAGGGGGAGGTCAGGCTCCCAAGGGCGGGCGGCTCAGAGCCTTGGCCAAGACCGCGCGGGCCCACCCTCTGCTGATTCTGCGGGTGCAGCCTCGTGCTGCTTCCTAGCCAAACCCCAGCACTCGCTTCCTAAGTCAGATCAATCCCATTAGAATCGGGGCGTCCTCCGCCTGCTTCATCAGGAGGCACTCTGAACAGCGCACGGGACAAGAACACACGTGGTCTGGAGACGGCCCCGCAGAGCTGGGACTCCTGCAGGTGGGAGGCCTTGGTGGAGAAAAGGCAGCCCCGTTGCCGGGGGCACCTGAGGGCCTTGAGGAAGCGCGAGGGGCCGCTGAGCACCTCCCCATCGGCCCAAGAGCCAGACGCAGGCTGAAGAAAATGAAACAATGGGAAGAGAGGCTTTCAAGCTCTCAAGCTTAAAAATGAGACACAATTTGCTAAATTTCCAGTGGAAAGGAAAATGTATAACTTCTCTTTGAGTTGAAGGTCTTAGCAATAGCTTCTTTCCTTAATTTCAAGTCCTGTTTCCACCCACGTTTAGCCCGTCTGAGTGATGCACGGGACAGCACTGTGTGGGAGGCGGCTCGGGGCTCACACCGCTGAGTAAGCAGGAACGCTCTCAGCTCTGAGCCCCACCGCCTTCCAGGGGCGACATGGAGCCTCTTTCTCCTTAGCCCTTTCTGCGTCGCAAGCAATAAAGAAGAGAAGAAAGTGTGTCTCTCCTGAGTAGTGAAATGGGAAAACTGAACAGGAAACAGAGAAACCAGTGCACCCCCCGCCCCCGCCCAAGGCTCTGGGAGGAAAGCAGCTTTCTTTCTCTCACAGCCACGCTGGGCTCTGAGCTCTGCCCTCTCCTCTGCCCTGCCGGCCTCTCCTCCTTTGAACCCTCACAGCAATGGAAGCAGTTCTGCACGGAAGCAAGGAGACCACTTTTTCTGTGTATGATTCACAAAAGGCGGCGCTGGTTTTTATTTTTTAGTTGTGGTGAATACACACAATGCACGTGACGCTCGGCATGCCGTGCAGCCATCCCCAGCGTCCAGCCCTGGCATTCTTCATCCTGCCAAACCAGAACGCGGTTCCCCGGGAAACACTGACGGCCCCCTCCTGGCCGCTGGCCCCCACCCCCTTGCTCTGTCTCTGAATCTGACTCCGCCAGGAGCCTCATGAGTGAAGTCAGCAAGTCTTCGTCCTTGTGTGACGGCCTAGTTCACTGGGCATCGTGTCCTCCGGGCTCGGCCCTGTTGTAGCTTCCATCAGGACCCCTTCCTTTGTGAGGCTGAATGATGTCCTGTTGTGTGGATGGACCGCCTTCTGTCTGTCCACAATCTGCTGTTGGGGTCTTGGGTGTCACCACCCGTCCGTGTTGTGAATCAACCTGGCCTCACTCCCCACGGCGTCCACACCGCCTACTCCCCACAACGTCTACACCGTCTCACTCCCCATGGCGTCTATACCGCCTACTCCTCACAGCGTCCGTTTACACCACAGCATCCACCCCGCCTCACTCCCCACTGGCCGTCCCACCTCGCTTCCCCCCAGCAGCCACCAGGTTTCAAAGGGCTTTAGTCTTGCCCCCCGCTTGTCCGCTGGTCGACGGCTCAGGGGGACACACCGTGTCCTCGCGTTATTTGCACTGAGAGGCTGTGCACACAGCCGTCACGCTGGACTCTGCCTGCACCATGGTAAGGCCTCTGGCCCTGAGGGTCTCACCCACAGCCCCTTCCCATGAGGACGGGAACCTCGAGGAGACACAGGGGCGGAGGGCGGTGAGGAGGCCCCAGCTTCGGTCCTTGGGGCTGCCTGTGGGGGCTGCGAGCGGAGGGGACGGGAGGGACCCCGCGGCGCCTTCTGAGCTGTCAGGCACCAGGGGCCACAGACCCCTCAAGTCAGAAAAGGAAAGAAAGCTCGTGAAAGAAACCCCCATCTTGTTTATAAAAGCAACCACAAAAACAAACCGCCGGAAGACGCGGCAGCCTCGTGGCACCTGTGCTTTCTGACCACAGCAGCACTTGGGGAGGAGCAGAGGCGTCCCGCATCCCGCGTCCTCCTTGGGAGGACCAAGCAGCCGGCGCAGACTCGGGTCTCGGGGCAGCGGACTGTGGCACAGACCCTCACCTCCCGCTCTGTGTCCCACCTGCTGACCTGGCCCCGAGGCCACCCCCTCCTGGGAGACGTGCAGATGGGGGCCTGGCCAAGGTGTGGCAGCCTGCTTTAATTCTTCAAATCGCTGCTCCCCCGTAGGCCTGCGTATCAGCGCTGCAGAAAGAATCCGGTGGCCCTGGCTGCTAATCTTGAGTGACTCCTCCCGGGCAGGATTCCTCCCGGGGCGGGATGTGGGGGCCACCTGTGAAAGAGGCCACTGGTCGCAAGGTCCTGGAACAGGGGCTCAGTGGGTGCTGTGCAATGCGGTGGTTGGGGGAACTTTCAAATACTCAGATTTCCAGGCCCCACTCACGACCAATGAGGGAAAAAGAATGAACCTCTGAGCACAGAACCCAGGCATCCACATTCTTCTAAACCCCTAGCAAGTGGATGCACACGTGCTCTGAGGGCCATCTCTCAGAGACCCAGCCACGCACACCAGGGTGGCACATTCACATGTACAGTGACTCTTGGGACATTATTAAGGCGAAGTAGTCAATGCCGTTTCCTTAAAAGATGTGCATCTTTGCAAAGAACAAAGCTGGATGAACACAGACAAAACCTTGGTATCTGCATCTCTACATGACAGGGGGCTGGTGCCTGATTTTCTTTTGTTTTGCTTCCTTATATCTTTGAAAGCTCCTCAGCCGTAAAGCTCTGGTCACTGGTAATGATGGCAACACCTATTCACAGAGGAGAAGCCACATCACGAGATGCTGAGCACGCCGCCCTGGGGTCCGGAGGAGGCCGGCCCCCAGAGCCCCCGTGACGTGGGTCCCTGCACTCAGGGAGTCAGCCCTTTGTGTTAACCCTGTGGGGGGGCATCTCCTGTCTCCGAGAGGGCAACGGTGGGCTCTGTGCCCCCAGTACCAGGCGAGGACCCCCGGCACCACAGGGCCCCTGCTTCCAGATCCGGCCGTGCCCTCCCCAGTGACCCAAATGAGGACTTTGACTTGACTTCTGGACCCAGAGCTGAAGTGCAGGCTGGCACAGACGGGCCCTTCCCCTCCCACTCACACAGGGCAGGCTCTCTGCCAGGTCTCAGTGGATGGAGCAGAGAGGAGAGGCTGGGGGCGGAGGCGGCGGGCCCGCCGTACTCTTCAAAGGGCTGCTGATGAGTCTTCCTATTGTCTGAGTCCTTCTGTACACCTGGTTTTGCAACCTGGGCTCCCAGGGAGACCACAGAGCCCGAGCCCCCGCACAGGGCAGGACAGTACCCCACCTGCGGGATCAAAGGACTGATGGTCAAAGGCAGCGAGTCTGGCTGGAAGGCCTCCTCCAGTTGCGGGAATGTAGGATGCACAGTGGGGGTGGGCGTGGGGGGACTAGACCATCAAAGGCATGTTACAGTGGAGTCCATCTGATAGCCGCTCACCCACGCCACACCCCTGACAGCAGCGAGCTCCACCCCGCAGGCCTGCCAGCCTCCGCTGGGCCATGCTGGAGCGTTGTTGGCGGTTGACTGACACCTTCAGGGTTGTCTCAGTGGGAGGAGGGGCAGGTTCCAGTTAGCTCCCCTCAGGGGAGGGCGGTCCCCACCTCAGAGAATCACCATGGGCGGAGGGGGCCCAAATGCCAGGTCTGAGCAGCACTGAGGATGGATCCGGAAGAGCAGTGTCCATGCCCCTGCTGTGGCTTCAGGGGTTTTGTCATTGTTAATGTTTCCTGGAGGTTTCACCATCACATCCTCAACCCACACCCTACGCTGAGTCTCCCAGTTCCTCTGAAACATCTCCTGAGTCTCCTGTATGACTTCTTGCAGGGCTTTACGTCTCCTGCCATTATTCCTCCTTTATTATCTTCACAATCTTTGCTTTTCTTTTCTGTCTGATCTCATTTTCCCCCTACAAATTCCATCATTTGTTTTCCATCTTTCTTCTGCTCCTTATGATCAGAAATCAAAACCAAACCCAATAAAGCACTGCAAGCTTCTGAGCCAGAGTAGAGAGGAAAGTTCCGGCTGGAGTTGGGGGTTTCATTCTTGTTCAGTCTCTCAGTCGAGTCCAGTTCTCTGTGACCCCACAGACTGCAGCACGCCAGGCTCCCCGTCCATCGCCAAATCCCAGAGTTTCCTCAAACTCTTGTCCACCCAGTCGGTGATGCCATCCAACCATCTCATCCTCTGTCGTCCCCTTCTCCTTCCGCCTTCAATCTTTCCCAGCATTAGGGTCTTTTCCAGTGAGTCAGTTCTTCACATCAGGTGGCCAAAGTATTGGAGCTTCAGCTTCAGCATTAGTCCTTCCAAAGAATATTCAGGGTTGATTTCCTTTAGGATGGACTGGTTAGATCTCCTTGTTCTCCAAGATTCTCAAGAGTCTTCTCCAACACCACAGTTCGAAAGCATTAATTCTTCAGCACTTTGGTGGGTGTCAGTCTGCAATAGGAGACATTGTACTTTAACAGCTGCTTCTAAGTCAGGAATCAAGTCACCTTCTGTGGGCAGCCACCGAGGGCAGATGGGTGTCCGCCAAAACTGAGACTTGACTCCTTGAGTGGGAAGAGGGGAGAGGCTGTGAAGAACTGTTTAAACTGGGGGCAAATGTAAAACATTAAAGACCGAGAAAATGCACAGGGGTCCATGCGAGGCTGGGCTGGGGCTCCCCCGGGAGTGACCTCACCTCCAGGGAAGCGCTGCTGTCTCGATAGCACACAGGTCGTACTGTGGATCAGACCGCGCTGCCTCTGCCCAAGCCCACCAACCCCACCTTCTCACCAGGACACTGCCAGCATCCTGCAGACTCCCTCAGCCCGCACCCGCTGCAGGGAACAGCAGCCTCCCAAGGCCTCCGTCTTTCTACACCTCGGACGCTCCCACATCTCATGAGGCTTCTGCTTCCTGGTGTTTATCAACCTGCCCAAGGCCCAGGATGAGGAAGCAGGGAGACGCGGGCTGAAGCCCCAGATGTGAGAGTGTGCCGGGCAGGGCAGCACTGAGAGGCTGGCCAGGAGACCCCTGAGCCCCCCAGGGACCGCTGACCCTGGAAGCCCCTCTGGCCTCAGCTGCAATCCCTCCCCACCCCTGGACCCACAGGCCCAGGCTCCACTGCCGGATAACAGGAAACAGTGCAGGAGACGTGCTCCTCAGCCTGCGGGTCACCGGCCGTGTCATCGCAGGGTCTGGAGGGCAGGTCGGTCACAGCCGCGGCTGACTGCAGGCTCTTGGGACGGTCTCTTTGAACATGAGGGAAGTTTAACTATTTTGGAAAGCTGGCAGAGGTCCAGGGGCAAGGATGTTTTCTTTCTTTTGTGCGAGGGCAGGAGGGCAGGGGGGGATCTTGCTATTTTGGTGTCTGGAGGCGACGCCACAGACACTCGGAGGAGCCAGGCCCCCGTGGCGCTGTGTGCAGGAGGCGGGGGCACCCGGGGGAGCCTTGGGGTCTCGCGGGGGAGGGGGGGCGTCCACGGCTGCCCGGCGCCTCCTTCCAGGTTACGCCATGAACACACTCCTGGCAGGCCCGAGGACACCCCCTTCTCGGTGCCCTGGACACAGGCCTGGGCCTCGTCATCTCCAGGGGATGCCCAGGAGACAGGACAGCGACACGGCCACAGTGGCCACGCGCACAGGCCGGCGGGCGTGTCCCAGTTCGCAGCAGGCGAACCGTCCTCGTCTTTCCTGTCCGTCGTGCTCGGAAACAACCTCCCTGCGCTCTCTGCTGACGTGGCCGCAGGGTCATGGCCAAATAAAATCATCCTTGTCATTGGAGCACCTTCCTGGGGTTCTTCAGAGAAAATATATCTTATTCATTTTGAGAAGAACAGCCAACTTTCCCGTGCCCGTTCCTCCCACGTGAAAAGTGAAGTGAAAGTGTCACTGACTCAGGCTTGTCTGACTCCCTGTGACCCCACGGACTGCGGCCCGCCAGGCACCTCTGTCCGTGGGATTCTCCAGGCAAGGATCCTGGAGTGGGCTGCCACGTCCTCCTCCAGGGCATCTTCCCGACCCAGGGACTGAACCCACGTCTCATGTCTCCTGCAGTGCAGGTGGATTCTTTGCCATGTGAACCGTGTCCCCAGAGACCCCTGTAAATGCCGGTCGGGGAGACAACTCACGTGACATGCCAGGTTCAGTGGCCCTGACGCGCTGTGTGACAGCGTCAGTCAGACACAGGCCCCTCACCCTTCCTCTGCCCTCTGTGGGGCCCTGCCCGTGGCCGGGCCAGAAACTGGGTGAGCAAAGCAGGAGGGAGAGCTAGGAGCCCGCCCGCCAGCCTGGCCCACCTGGCTAGGCCTCCACGGCACCACATCCAGGGTCGCTCTGCTTACCACATGGGCTGAGCATCCTGGGCACCCAGTTAAGCTCTGGACTTCACAGTGCCGCTTGGGTTCTTTATTGAACAGTGAACAGAAAGCTGTGGAGACACCAGATTTTTCACCCAGGGGAGAGAGGTATTACCTTGAAACTTGGAGGAGCAGCCTTAAGTGGGTAAAAGAAGAGCAAAAACAAGAGCTGCACTTATGATTATCTCCTTGAGTCTGAGTTTTCAGTGTACTAGTTACACTGTTAACCAAAAGGTATATCTTTCAAGTTGCCATCATTTCACTAAACAAGACGGAGCAGCTTCAGACTGCACACCCACCATGGAGCCGGCCCATTCAGACGTCAGCGTTTGCAGGCCATGCGTGCAGTGTGATGGGTCTGTCCCTCTCTCTCTCCTGGACTGTCCCCCGCCTTTCCTGGGGAGCCGAGCGGTGACTCTGATGCCCCAGCATCTTCCTGCCTCTGTGGGGAGCATTTTGCTGGACGTTCAGTGGTGACTTTTGCCCCGAATCCTGGCTATGCTCACGCCTCCGCTTCCTCAATCTCAGACTGCCTCACTCCACGGGCGGCGGGAAGGAAGTCCGTTTCTGCCATGTTCTGTGGGTCAAGGAAGGCTTGTTTATCCTGCCGGTAAAGTCAACAGGCTGCTGACTTCCTGCGGGACTGAAGGCTCTGTGAGACAAGGGAGCCCAGTGGATCAAAGCCTGGGCTGCAGCAGTTCTGAAAACATGCTAATACGGCACCTGTGGGCCCACCTCCCGGAAGCGGAAAGCTCACGGGGACCTCTGGTCTCACAGTCTGGGACCCTGGAGGAGGGGGAAGGACATGGCCTCCCTAAGGAGCACCCTGGAGGCCCCGTCGCCCTGTCCCAGGACCCACAGCCTCCCCGAGCAGGAGGTGTGCAGACTGGACTTTCCAGCGATGGTCTCCAGTGGGCTTTGTCTGTTTGGACAAGATCTGCTCAGAGCAGCCGTCCTCCCCGAGGCCGGTCCACTCGGGCTGCCTCCCCATCGGTGCGGCTGAGGCTGGGGTCCTGCAGCGTCTCAGCTCTGTCCTGGAACCCTGATGCCCCTGCAACCCACTGTTTACTATCCATATTTCAGTTCAGTTCAGTCTTTCAGTTGTGTCCGACTCTTTGCAACTCAGTGAACTGCAGCACTCCTGGCTTCCCTGTCCTTCACCATCTCCCAGAGATTACTCAAACTCATGTCCATCAAGTCGGTGATGCCATCCAATCATCTCATCGTCTGTCATCCCCTTCTCCCACCGCCTTCAATCTTTCCCTGCATGAGGGTCTTTTCCAAGGAGACAGTTCTTCACATCAAGTGGCCAAAGTATTGGAGCTCCAGCATCAGTCCTTCTGAATATTCAAGACTGATCTCCTTTAGGAGGGACTGATTGGATCCGTCCTTACTATCCACTGAGTCGGGGAAGGGAGGGCCTCGCCTCCCCTGCCCCTGCTGCTCACTTGAGCTCAGTCTGCACTATGTGAGGTCAGAAAGATGCTAGGCGCTCAGGACCACAAGTTCACGGCCGCTTTTGTTGTTCAACAAGCGGCCAGGGTAAGAGATGAGTTTAGGACCTGGGTGTCAGGATTCCTGTCCTGGTTTTCTGAGCTAATCTTCCCAATGCCCCACACCCAGCAGTTCTCTCCGGAGGAGGTACCTGGCTCATCATGGCTTAGCACTGACAATCAGACACTGGTGATTATGCAAACAAGTGGATCCGCCAGAGTGTTTCTACGGGCACGCTCCGTTTCCTGACTGTGTACGACATGCAGAGCTCTAGCAGCCCAAGAAAGCACGGAGCTGACACGGCAATAAGCGTCCTGGGGCAGCTGTGCCACCAAGAGATCCACACGGTGGGTCAGGGGTCACTTGGATGCAGCTGGGACCAAAAGACACCCCAGAGACACAAGGGTTTTGGTAAAAGACCAGATACCAAGGAAGCCAGAGAAGAAACGGGTCATCACATGGCTCCCTTGCAGAGTTGGCCTTCATGTGCTGAGCTTCCCGGCGGAAGAAGCCCTTTGATGGAGAATTGGGGATGCGGCCGCTGAGGCCTCGCCCCCCGTGCGAGTGTGCCGCCTCCTCTGGGCACGTGACCGGGGCAGCGCTGCAGCCAGGGTGATGGAGCAGAGAGCAGACAAGCTTGGGGACCGCCCCAGGGCGCCAGCCCTCTGCCGCCGCACCTCCTTCCTGAATCATTCGTTTGAAAGGATCTTTTTTCTTACTTAGAAACTGAACTAGTTTTAGCTCAGTTGTAAGGACAGCACAGGCATCATTTCCTGACTGATGAAGCCCGTCTCTCGGAGGTGGGAAGGAAAGGCCCTGGGCCAGACCCATCACCATTCACACTACTTAATGCCCATAATATTCTTGTGAGCTTTCCTAAAAATCATTGTCTCTATTTTACAGAAATGGAAACGACTCAGGAAGGGGAAGTAGTTGACCCAGGTAGCAAACTGGGACTTGAGCCGTGACCTCTGGCATCCAGATTCAGCCGGGCTTCGCCCAGGACTCACGACTACCTGCTTCCTGTTGTCAGGTCACTGTCACCTGTGAAGCTTCTGCTCATCATCAGGAGAAAGATGACACCAACTCAGAAATCATCGTGGGTTTTTCCCAGCTCTTTGATTAATTGGGCTTTCAGACTGATTTCAGACTAGCTACCCCAGGAATACATTGTCGTCTTATACCACATTCAAACCTTCGTTGTTTGCTTGTTTTTCATTTAGATACATCATTTTAGCTCATTTTCAATGAAGGTTTTCATCCCTGACATGAGTCAGAACTTTGATGTAAACCTTAAAGGTTTGGAAAGACAGCTGTCAAGAAAGCCCCCATTAATGAGCTGTTCTAACTTCCAGAAGTTGGAAGGAATAATCAAAATCATCTTTAGCAAGGATCCACAAGCATGGTGTTTGTGTAAGGAAACAGCAGACGCGCCCCACCAAGGCTCTGAGGACCTTGATGAGGCAGCTGGATCGTCCAACGGGTTGTCCCGCGAAGGTGGGACGTATAAAAGCAAGATGTTTCCACACCTGTGCTCAAAGCATCGTTGCTCACAACATCCATCCAACCCATGAACGGACATCCAAAATGTGCTCCATCCACACAAGGGAATGCAATAGAGGAGATTCCGACACAGGCTACAGCATGGTGGACACTGGGAACATGACGCTTAGTGAGGTGACCAGTCACAAAAGGACCATTGTTGCCTGATTCCACCTGTGTGAGGTCCCGAGAGTCCTTGAATAGAGACAGAAAGCAGGAGGGTGGTATCCAGGGCAGGGGAAGGGGACGGGGCGTTCCCGCGGGGACGGGGTGTTCCCGCGGGGACGGAGTTTCCGCCTCACAAGGTGAGGAGAGTCCTGGTGACAGTGCTGGGGATGGTGGCAACGGGCCCGAGGCCGCTGAGCCACGCACCCAGTGGGGAGGTCAAGCTTGGGCTGTGTGCATTTTACCACAATCTTTTAAAAAGCAAGAAGCGCTTCTGTGGTGCTCCTTGAGGGAGGACCCCAGCCACAAGCCTGGGGTGCAGGCAGAGGGAGTTTCCTGGAGCTTTATTCCTAGACTCTGTGCTGATGGCTTTATATCTTGGACTTATTTAATTAGAGACTTCTATTCTTGAGGACTGCCAAGAAATTGTATAAAATTCTTCAATCTGGTAAATCTTGAGGTTAAAATTCAAAAGAAGACCATTGTTTTTCGGCTTATTTTTCACAAAATTTTGTGCATAATGGTTTTTGCCAGTCTATTTTAACTATTTGCATCTTAAATCCGTGAAAGTTTTGTTTTGTTTCTCTTCTGGCATCTCCCTGGTCTGGCTGAAGGGGCTACTGTGGCCTGGTGTCGGGGCAGCTGGAGATGGGCTTGATCCTTGTGCCCAGCTCTCTGCCTTGCCCCTGAGCCTCCCTGGTACCCAGGCTGCTTCTGCCCTGTCTCTTCGGCTACAGAAGCCACGTGACCCTGTAGCCTCAGAAAACTCATCCTCCCAGGGCACCGAGGTCACTTTGCTGTCCCTCCCAAGGACATCGTGTTTTCAGGGAGTCGGGGGTCTGCGCACAGCAGCGGGAACTCACCCCATCTGCTAACCTGCACACTTAAACAGGGTGAAGAGACAGCTGTTCAGAGCTGAATGCCACACAACCCTCTCTCTTTTCAATCGGCTTGTCCTTTTCATCACAGACTTTCCCAGGAGACACACCCCTTAGAGCCCCTAGGGCTTGAGAGACGCAAGATGAAGCCGGGAGCAGCGGCTTTCAGGGACAAGAGGGCCAGTGCCTGTGGGCACAGGCTGGGGGAAGGGAGACAGGGAGGGGCCCCCGGAACCCTGACTCCAGGCAGTGAGAGGAGGTGAGCGGGTCGGCCTCCCGGGTGATGGGGCGACGTTCAGGGCCAGAGCCTGTGCACGTGGAGCTGAGTGAACAGCAGCAGCGCAGCGTGTGGGCAGCAGTCCGCGGGCACCTCGAGCTCAGCTGCAGTGTCCGGCCCCACCCTTTCTTCCTCATCCCCACCCTCTGGCGAAGTTTCCTCGGGACGTCTCTTCTTCCTGGAGCTTGGGTCATGCACACAGGTACCTAGCAGGTCAGATGCCAGCAAGCAGATGCCAACTGCAGGTTCCCCCTCTGTCCCCCTGAGTGGACGGGGTGGGGCCCGTTGCCCCCAGTCCCAGGCAGGCTTGCACGTTGGGGCCCGGACATTGGCGCTTAACTTCTGTTGTCAATGGGAGGGCCTCAGACAGGGCATCTGCTTTACCTGTTTCCATACGTGTGAAAGCATTTTAGCTTCTTCCACAAATGCCAAGCATCCCAGGAAGGCAGCGGGGATGCTGACAGAAGAGTGAGTTCAGAGTCCAGGCCTGGGTTCTCACACGAGCAAAAGGGGTTGGCCGGTGTCTCCCGGGGGAGAGTCTTTATGTGCACACACACACACGCACACATGCACACGCCTATACACATGTGCGCGCATGTATATACACGCACACACACATGTGCACAGAGACACATATACGCGGGCACACATATACACGCATGCACACACATTTACATACATGTAGGTACACGTCCTAGACGCTGCTCCTCTTCTTTGGTTGCAAAGTCGTGTCTGTTTGCGACCCCGTGGACTGCAGCATGTCAGGTTTCCCTGTCCTTCACTGTCTCCCGGATTTTGGTCAAACTTGTGTCCATTGAGTCAGTAATGCTATCTAACCATCTCATCCTCTGTCACCCTCTTCTTTTGATTTCAATCTTTCCCAGCATCAGGGTCTTTTCCAATAAGTGGGCTCTTCACATCAGGTGACCAAAGTATTGGAGTTTCAGCTTCAACATCAGTCCTTCCCATGAATATTCAGGACTGATCTCCTTTAGGATGGACTAGTTGGATCTCCTGGCAGTCCAAGGGACTCTCAAGAGTCTTCTCCAACACCACAGTTCAAAAGCATCAATTTTGTGGCACTCTGCCTTGTTTATGGTCCAACTCTCACATATGGAGCTAGTGGTAAAGATTCTGCCTGCCAACGTAGGAGACATGGGTTCCTTTCCTGGGTTGGGAAGATCCCCTGGAGAAGGAGATGACAACCCACTACAGTATTCTTGCCTGGGAAATCTCAAGGGCAAAGGAGCCTGGTGGGATACAGTCCATGGGATGGCAAAGAGTTGGACACAACTGAGCCACTAAGCACGCACACACACACACACACACATTCACTGAAACAAACCCACGTCTAAGAGGACAGTTCAAGCCCGTGTTGTTCGAGGGTCAGCTGTGAATCTGAATGTGACAGAGAAGGTGCATTTAAAGTGTCATTCAGGGAAGCTGGCACACCGTGATGAAGCACACACATGAGGCCAAGGCTGTCTGCACATCACGCCCTGGCGTCTCATCGAGGCTGTGGGCCAGCGCACGACAACACTGGTGCCCCCGGCGTCAAAGCCTCGAGGCCAGTCGCTTTCTGCACCGCTCCCCCGCTGCTGACCCTGCATTGGCGCCATGACGGCCTGCCTCCAAGTCAAGGCAGGTTCCCCACTCCCACTCCCCCACCCCTCTGAAGTTCCTGGAGAAGCCACCACTCTGGCCTTCTCCCAGCTCCCATTAAGCTGAGAAGTGAGGAGGATATTTTAAAACTGAAAGTCCTTCCAGGCCTCAGGCTGAACCCAGAACAAACTCCTGCCGTGTCCTGCCACGTTCCCAGGGCGCCAGCCTAGAACGCCTTGCTCCTCCTCCTCGGCGCGGGGTCTGCGTCTGCGCCTGGAGCTGTTCTGCCTCCTCCACGTGGAGCTCCGCGTCACCTCCCGGAGAGGCCATCCGGGGCCCTGCCTGCAAGGAAGGGGCTCCCGTCCCTGGCACCTCCACCAGCCTCTCCTCGGCCCCTTCCAGGCACTCTTCACAGCCTGCTCTGGCTTGCCTATTTGCTCGCCCGTGCATTGCCTCCCCACTCCACAGTGGGCTGTCCACACTGTCACGGCAGGAGAAGGGTCAGTCCCGTCTGTCACTGCCTCCCCAGAATGCTCAGCATCTCCTACATCAGGAATAGAATTTTCATCACAGCCCAGAACATATATTTTCATTACGTGTGATTTAAGCATATTTTCTGGGCTTCCCTGGTTGCACAGCTGGTAAAGAAACCGTCTGCAATGCGGGAGACCTGGGTTCGACCCCTGGGTTGGGAAGATCCCCTGGAGAAGGGAACAGATACCCCCTCCAGTATTCTGGCCTGGAGAATTCCATGGACTGTACAGTCCATGGGGTCACAGAGAGTCGGACACGACTGAGCGACTTTCACTTTCAAGGGTATTTTCTATTCTATGATGTTCTATCATAGTTCATTTTCTCAAAAAGCTACTTTTGACCCAATAAACTTTGCAACTCATTGTAGAAAGAATGTTCACCATTCTTGATTTATTTGGGTGATGGGATTATATAAAATCTTTATAGCTCAGCTGCTTCAAATGACATGTTTGGCAAAACTTTCAATTATTCTTCGAAATATTGGAGACTCGGGCAATGAGAATTTAGTTTGTATGTAGGATTCTCACGTACTGAATAAAAGGAATTTTTATTATTTTATAAAAAGAAAAGAGGATGGGGAGAACTTTCAATGTATGAAGTCATTTTTAACAGAGCAGCAAATAAATCAAGTACATTTACAACCTATGGCCTGACAGCTAAGTCGGTGACTCAAAGACGCAGAGAGGTCGTCACACTGTCGGCAGACCTGAGCCTCTCTAGAGGCCGAGGACCCACAGGTCCAATCTGGCAGAAGAACGTTTTTTATCTTGCTTTGTTTCATATGTTTTTAAAGTAACTTTGAAATATGAAATAAAAACTGTTCAGAAGAGTAAATAAAAATTATGACAATAAATGTACCGAGTGCCAAGCCTCTCCTTGATTCCCGTTTGAAGGGCTTATCCTTTCAGGGATATTTTATGATTGTTTCCCTCCCTTTAAAGAAATAAATGATACACACTTGCACATCACGCCCCTTCAGAAACCTTTCTGGGAGGTTTCGGGCGTCGCTCCGTGTCTGGTCACACCAGGCCGTGTCTGGTTCATGGGCCGTGTCCCCGGCGAGCACCCCGTTTATTTAACCAACCTGGCTTTGACCATGCAGACTGCAGGCTCCGGCTGCCAGACGATGATGCAAAGAAGAACACGCTTGACAAACCTCACAGAAGTCAGGGGCAAGGATTTCTGAGCGGTGGATTCCAGAAATGGAGCTTCTGGGTCAGAGGGCAGGTGGGGGTGGGCAGGCACCCACCGTCCAGGAGGCCCGGGTGCACACCCTCCTGTGGGTCGGCAGACGCTCCTCATCACACCCGCCACTCAGGGACACTTGCGGGCCTTCGACACTTGGACGCCTGCTGGTCTGGTGGGTGAACAAGGTCGCGGCAGCGTGACGGGCATGAAGGGTGGTGAGCGGCGGTGAGGATTCTGGGCCTCGCAAGGCCACTGCGAGGAGGCAGCGTCTGCAGGCGGGGGCTTCAAAGCAGAGCCTTTGGAAGCTGACAGCTGCTGGGATCCCACTAGACGTCTTTCGATCTCCCTGTGATTGTGTACAGCGTCCACACGTGTTCTTTCGTTTGGCTCCTTCTGAAACCCTGCGTTCTCTGTTTTAACGCCACTCTCAGTAAAGACAGTCACCAAGTAATTTCCCTAAAATGTTTTGTGCTGTTAAATGCCCACATTTTTATACGACGAACTGAAATTTAACTGGGTAGAAATTACCACTGCACTCGGGCCACACTTTCCCTTCGGAATCGCAGAGCGTTTTCACTTCACCTTGAGGCATCCAGGGTTCCTCTAAGAGAAGTCTGACGTTCAGCTTCATGAGTGATTTGCTCCTTTTACAGTATTCACTCTTAATCCTTAAATCTCCGTAACTTTACCAAGACGTGACTCAGTGTTTATAATTCTGTGTCGTTCTTCTTCCTGATACAAAGTGTGCCCTTTCCACCTTCGGCTTCGGGGCTTACACTTACTTTAGAAATGTTTTGTTCTATTACACTCGAGTGATTTTATTTTTCTGTTTCTTTTCTTCCGTCTTCGGGAACACCGACTATACTCAGTTTAGTACTTCTCGGTCCAGCTTCGTAGTTTTCATTTTCTCTTTACTCGCTGGCCCTTTTATCTCCCTTAGCCCGGGTGATTTGTTCAAACTACTGACTCTGTGCTCAGGGGTGTATATTCTAACTTTTTTTCCTAAACTATCCATTTTCCCCCATTAACAGTATGTTGTTATCCTCAATTCCCGTTCTGGGTTCTGCGTTCTACTTTTATATTTTCTGTATCTCCTTTTTAAGGCATTTCTCAACCAACTGTCAAAAGAGTATTCACTCTTCAATTTATTTGAGAGTGTGGACAAGTATTTTCCTAAAATTTTCTTTTATCACCTGTGATGATTCTTCTTTTTAAATGCATTCTTCTTTGTTCTTTGCTTCTAATTTTCCTTTTTCTACTTAGATATTTGTGAGGTTCATGCACACGGTCCTTTCGTATTCTTTCTGCTTGTTATTCTACTGGGATGGTTTTATCTGGATCTGATATTTGCTTGAACACAGGGTGGAGGAGGGCAGAGTGTCCGACAGCTGCCAATCAGCTCTAAGTCACCAAATACTTTTCAACAAAACCTACCGCCTGGGGACACACGTCCTTCCTGAGGTCTGAGGGTTTCGCTCCATTAGGGTAAAGTGGTTCCCAGCTGGCAGCTGGGCAGAGGGTTGTTGGGCTTGTGACTTCTCCTTGTTCACACGGCGATGGTCTGAAATGTCCTGCTTCTGGCCGTCCCCCCAGATGGAGAAGCCCTGGACACAGAGGTGCTCGTCTCACCTGTCCGTGGGCTCACCTCTGCCTCAAGGCAGGTCATCAAGCCGTGAGACCCTCTGCCTCCCAGGGTGACTGCGCGTCAGAGGGCGTGCAGTGCTCTGGAGGGGGATGGGGGCTCACTCCAGATTCGCTTGTAGTTGAGGGAGCCCCAGAATCTAAATAGCCGACTGCCTACCGCAGCTGCCCGGCCCAAGGCTTCGGTGTCGCCACGCACCGCTGTCTCTGTTTCTTGGCTCTGCGTCTTTGCAGGTGCTTGTTGTCAGGAGGGCCCTCCCTTGGGACCCTGGGAGGCCGGCTGAATTTCTGGCCACATGAGTCTCATTCACTCCAGTAGAAAAGAGAGACGCCCCCTTCAACAGACCAACGGAAGCATCAGGGTCGGGTCTGCTGGGTTCTGGTGGGTCTCGTTTGGGTCCCATGCCCGCTCCTGGACAAAGAGTCTCAGCCTGGGGCGTCAAGCCCTCTCAGGCTCAAGCTGGAGAAGTTCGATTCCTCTGACCCCGTGTGGCCGGGAGCCCAGGGTCAGGAGGGCTGGAGGACGCAGCTGGGGCAGCCACGCCGCCCCCAGCGGATCCAAACACCGCTCCACCCGGTGGAATTCTTCCTATTCTTAAACTGTTTTCCCTTCTGAATTTAATCAGAGATGGAATTCATTTTCTAATTCATTTTTATGACTTTCAGAGGTGAGGGCATAATCTCTTTATTCCTGATCTTTAACTGCAAGTCCAAAGTTAGCTACTTTTTCAACTTTCAGGCGCAGAGTCTTTCTTTGCCGTTAAACCGCCCATTCCAGGCGTCTGCTCGGCACGGTCCTGGGCCTGCGGTTGCAACAGTAACGAAGGCAGGCGTTGGTCCTGGCCTCTTGGAGTTGACAGTTTTGAGTATAAGTTGTGATGTGGGGAAAATGGACTCTACTTTCCAACCAGCTTCGGAGGCGTGGGTCTGTTCCCAGTAGAGTGGCCTTTCCTCCCTCTGTGGCAGGGCAGAGGACAAGCAGGCCCTGGGTGAGAGGGGCCAGCAGCAGAGAAGCCGGCCTGAGGGACTTCCCAGCCTTTGACTCCTCGTGGTCCTGAGTGAACTCGCTGTGCGGGTCCTCCCATGTCCTCCCGGCTTGCGTCCAGCACGTCCCCAGGGCCTGGCGCCAGCCACGTCTGAGGCTGGTCTGCCCCTCACTGCCCCCACCCCAGGGGCCTGAAGGCCAGGCCGGGATCCTGGGGGCTGTGGGAGGGCCGGCCAGTCACCAGGGACCTGAACAGAGTCCAGGCCAGCGTTTGCAGCCTTTACAGCATTTGCAGCCCACGGCCACGGGGCACAGGCTGGCAGGTCCCAGCCCACTGCACGCCCGGATGTGCCACTGCCCCGAGAGGTGGAGGCTGGACTGCAGATGCGTCAGGCTCACGTGGGCCACTGTGACTGCAAGACCCTCCTACGGGGAGCGGCCCCCGGGTCAGAGCCTCGCCCAGCGCCTCCCTGTGTCCTGTCACTCATGTTCTCATCTCCGTCGACAGGCACCGTGTTTTTCTCCATCTTCCTGACCCTGGACTCCGGGGCTGGTCCAAGCTCATCTTTCCCGGGCATGCTCCTGGGCCGGCTCTGGCCATGGTCACCCTGTGGGGAGGTGGCTGCTGTTCCAGCCATGGCCCAGCTTGTCCATCTTGTCCCCTCTCTTCGGCAGCAAGACCCTCCCTCTCCCGGACACAGAGCCCGGGGCGGAGGCAGGGACTCGCTCAGGATGGGCTCTGCCGGCCGGCCAGGCTGGTGAGTCGGGCGGGAGGTGAGCCCAGCGACCTCCACACCGGAGCTTTGAAGACCGTTTTCATGCTTTTTGTCTCTTCTTGGTTCATTCGCTGTTTGCTCTCCTGTGGTGCTTTGGTGAACTTTCTTTTGAAAACCCCAAGCTTTCTCAGCTGTGCAAAGATGAACAAAGAGAAGGCCTGGGTGCCTTGTCCTTCCTGGGCAGGTGCTCCCAGGGGCCGCGGTGCGGGGTTCTGGGCAGGGGTTGTGGGGGTTTTCTGGCCAGGTGTCCGTGGGGCTCAACCTTTCTCACAGTGCTGCCTCCCCTTCCACCATACACCATGCGGAGGTTTAAGAGAGAGACATCTCAGGAAGCTTGCAGATTTGTCCCCAAAAGGGTCCCGAGTCAATTCCACTCCACCCAGCAAGCCCCGCAGCTCTGTCCCCAGCCCTTCAGGATGAGCCCACCTTCTGGGGCTCCTGGGCAACTCTGCAGCCCTAAACTTCCATCGCTGGACAGGAAGGAGGGCAGTGACATCACAGGACATTGGAGGCGCTCGGAAGGGGACCCAAGCCTCCTTGTAGCCACAGCCTGGTCCCAAGGCTTTCCCCTGTGGCAGCTGGATTCCACGTTTGGGTGAGATAACGTTGCAGAGGTCCCTGGGGCTTTCCTGCTCTGAAAGGGATGGAAATGAAGCCTGAATTTACTATTTCCTCCCAAAGAGGTGACGATATAAATAAGTATATCAAGTAGCAACCGCTATTTAGTAAACACTGCGAACTTTACATTTGCATAGAGTCCTTTCAGATAAACCAGGTTCACAAACCTGACCCCTTTGAAGGTGGAGAAACTCAGAAGGTTGTCTGATTGTAAGGCAGCGAGCAAGGATGGGCAAGTTTGGACTCAAATGCTGGCTTTGGATGTTCCTGAGTCAAAGCATGCCTCACTGTTCAGCATTTAACAGGGAAAGTCAAAGGCAGACCTGGTGCCTTGAAACCTCAGTGACAGGCCCACTTCCTGTCTCTGCAGCCACCAGGGCTCAGCGAAGCCCCCGGGTGCGCGCCCCAGGCACCCCTGCACTGTGATCACTGCCAACCTGCCTGTCACACCCCCGCGCGGCTGGGGGCTCAGAGGAGGGGCGGGGGCTCCCTCACTGGATGCGGTGGGGGGCTTGGCATGTGGAAGAAGCCGATCGGTGACGGATGGGGAGAGTGGAGACTGGCTCCGTTTATAAGCGACACAAGGTCGTCTTGGGGGACTCACTGAGGATGTCTGAAGCTCGGTTCCATTTCTTCATTTGTAGAGTGAACACTGATTGATCCTAGTAACTAAGCCTTGGGTTCCTTTGTAGCTGTGAAGACCTGCAGTGCTAAACGACACATGTCTGCTGTGCAAGCTCAAAGCCATGCACTTTTGTGCACACTAGGAAGAAAGAGAGAGTAATTAATCTTCTCCTGATTCAGAGTTTGGGGCCATAGTTGATGCTGCTACAGTAAACACTGCGAATGTAAATGCCGTTATAGGAACCACATTAGTTATAAACTGGAAAACAGAAATGCTTTGTGGAAATTCATGTATGCTATTTACAGAGAGGCCCTCCATGTTCTGCCAAGTCTGAGAAACATCGTCACACCGAGGACTCTGGTGTCGGAGGGGTTGATGCAGAGGTCACTCAGGAACGTTCCGGCTCTCCTCGTGAACGTGGCTGTTAGTGTGACGGACACGCAGATGTGAATCACTGTGCTTTCAGAGAATATGAATCTCTCAGACGAATTGCGCACTTTCACGATACTCAAAGGACAGACTTGTTCTTCCCATTCTGAATGTGGGAGAATTTCAAGTGGAATTTCTTGGGGAAATCCAGACAAGCAGACCACATAAACTACGCTGATGTTTCGAGTGTTTGCGTGTATTATGTGCGGTCATAAGTGAAGCAGGATGGGTGTAGCTCTGTGCACGCAGGTGGAAGCACTTAGAGGAAACCTGAACCCATCACACACGCACCCTGGGGGACGAGATGCTCACCGAGGGATAAAGGGCCTTGAGGGTTTACCCACAAAGCAAAGCCAGACGACCTCTAGGAGCGGCAGGACACTCCGGGGCCCTCCCGGGCACTGAGGGGTCTGCGGCAGGCGGGGTCTGCCTCAGCGCCCCTCCGCAGGGTTTCTGAGTTTCGGGTGGAAGGGCTGTACCTCAGAGGGGCCCTCCCCCGCTTGTCCGGAGAACAGAAGGTGTACTCCAGTACCCGCGGGCCGTCACCAGAGACTCTGACTCTGAAGGAGCTGGGAGTCGATTCTGGCTGTGGCGTTCAACAATCCGAGCCTAAACTGCAACGTTCAGTCACCACGCACTTCCCGTAGATCAAGCAGGCCTGCGTCTCTACGGCGACACAGCGGGGCACAGCCTCCCAGAGGCCGCCAGCCCCTTCCTCGCCTCGGGACGCGAACGTCCTTGGAGAGCAACTGTGCTCTGTCTGCCTCGGCAGCAACAGTCACTGCTGACGGGCCCGGGTACCCCGTGCCCTCTCCTCAGAGCCTGCAGACTTGGAAAGAAGGGCTCTGAGGCCCCAGGGGAGGGAAAACCCCACGGAGACAAGGGAGTTTTTTAAAGAAAAGTGTAGATTGAAACAGCCTGGAGGAGGGCATGGCTACTGACTCCAGTATCCTTGCCTGGAGAATCCCATGGACAGAGGAGCCTGGCGGGCTCCAGTCCCCGGGGTCACACAGAGCCGGACACGACTGAGGGACTAACACGGTGGTTCTAATGCTCTAGCTGCGCCCTCGGGCCTGCAGGCTTTGTCATAAAGAAAACTGGCTTTCAAGCAGCAGAGGCGACCCACTGGCTCGGGATGTGGGCACGAGGGGCTGGCAGCTCTTCACTCAGGACTCTTCTTGGCTCACCCTTCCCCGTCACTGGGTCTCCCTCCTTGTTTAACTGACAGGCAAAGTTCCAGGTTTCCTCTCCTTCAGTGACGTTTTCCGAGGTGGAGCCTCTTGTCCTGTCCATAGTCTTGGTTTTGTTCAAAAGCCCTGTCCTTCATGGCCAACTTTGACCTGCCGGTCACATCCCAGACCTCAGTGAACGTGCAGTTCAAGGAGAGGCCCCGCGTGCCTCCTCACTGCGCACACTTGCACAGAACTGGGGCGCAGAGAGCAAACGGGGCGGTCGGGCTCGTCTCAGCCCCTGAGCGTGATCTGATTCTGACTCAGAGCTTGTGTTTATTTCCACGGCTGGAAACCCTGCACAGAGCCGAGGGAGCTGTTTACCACATGCCCCCACGTTGCAGAAAAACTTCTCTAATGTGGGTTATGTGAGGCAAAGTCTGGGATGAGCTCAGCATAACGCATGTCCGTGGCTGTAGAACCACTGTGTCATGGGTTGCTCAGGAGCTGGGTTCAAATTCCATCCTCACAGGGGAGAACCCGCACCTTCTCCAGGTGGCGTAAGCTTGGCCGCCAGGGAGACACACGTGTGGAGCCGGAGGCGTGTGTGGGAGCCGCTGGGCTCAGGGTCCCCTGTCCTCTTACAGGAGACGCTCCCTCAGTGACCAGCGGACTCTGAAAACACAGCGTGCCCTTGGAATTCTTGGCTTCGCGTCTGTTTTCAAGACCCAGGCACTGTTTGCGTGGGTCTCAGCCTGGAGTTTACGCGAGAACATTCCAGGGCATGCTTAGCGGGGGGCGGGGGGAACATCAGAGGACTCTGAGGGAGGCGGGACCGGCCCTGCTAACCAGCTGCTTATGCGACGTCGTCGGTCTGGAACCAAACTGGCCGGAAACCTCACATGAAGACAGGATGTCTCCTTCCCAATCTTTCCGCAAGGTTTCCAGCAGTCGACACCACCTCAGAGGGTGGTGACCGCAGAAGTCTGTGTTTTCAAAGCGTCGAGTGACCCCTGAGTACCAGAACCCAGGAAGCCCCGGTGGTCCTTGTCAGAGGGTCTCCCCCACCCCCCGCCGCAGAGCAGGGCCCTGTGATCAAGTCCTGTACAGTAAAGGAGACCACGTCTGCTTCTGACAGAAGGCCTCTCCCCACCTCCGGGAGCCTCGGAATTTCATCAGAGTTTTGTACAAGCAAATGTCAGGGCAGGAAAGAATCTGAACAGCCCTGGGAGGGGTGCATGGACCCCATCCGTGTGAGAGGGGATCCCCAGCTCTGCACGGCCCTTACCTAGGAGCCCAGACCCCCAGTTCTGCATGGACCTTACTTACCTCAGGGCCTGGGCCCCCAGCTCTGCACAGCCCAAATTCCACTGTCTGCATTCCCAACCCTAGTCCTCTGGGACAGAGTCACTTTGCTGAGAAGGTTGCTGGTGGTTTTGTTGTTAAGAATTGTTTGGAATTCGTTCCCTGATAAAACCATTGATAAACTGGGCTGGAGCCAGAAAGAAAGCAGGGAGAGTACCTGGGGTTGTTGGACAAGGGGATCTCAGAGCTGGGAGCTGGGAGCAGATGCCCGGGAAGATGGGAGGCTGAGGAATGGAGGCTCAACCTCTGCACTTCACACCGGCCAGAAGGAGGCCTATCCAGGGGCCTGACTGTCCAGGGGGCCCAGAGCACCCCCTGCAGGGGGCCCGCTGTCAGTCTAGAACAGCCACGTGTGCCCTGACCACGTCCTGCCCAGAGGGACCAACTGCCTCTCCCAGAGGTCCCTCAGAACCTCAGGAACTATGCTCGCAAAAGGCGATAGAAACGCAGGCTTTGCAGGTGAGATGCAGGCAAGGGAGGGTCGGTTAAAGATCCTATAGCTGCTCCAGAGAGTCCGAGGGGGTTTGGGGTCTGCCTGTTTGTTTTACAAAAGGGTGGGAACAGGATTCCCCAGGGGCTCAGAGGGCAGGTGATGGCCCATCTGCTTTCTCCCCGTGTCCAACACGCAAACCAGCCCAGTGTCACAAAGACTTCTTTGGGAGCAATGACAGATGGACATTTTTAGTAATTTCAGAAATAAATTTCTGTCAAACAGAAACAGTGACAGAAAAGTGGGGACCAACCGGGGGGTGCAGGGGGGTTCCAGGTGTCCCGCAGGCCCTGGCCGACCTGCTGGGCATGGCCCCTTCCCACCAGAGCCCTTGTGGGTGCAGCTCTGAAAACATTCACGTGTTTTTGGAAAATGTAACGGTGCAGCTCAGGGGCAGACGTGTAGAGCCGTGCAGGCTACCAGGGAAGCAGCTTAGAGTTCTTACCGTTGTTGTCAAGTGTTTGTTTCTGGAAAGTAAACAAGACGAGCGTTAAGAGCTGGTGATCAAAGGGACACGGCATTGTTTACAGTTCTCTACGATGGCAGGGCTGGCAGCCTCGCTGCTGCTCCTCAGAAATGAAGACCATACGATCAGAGATACTTTCTTTGATCATTTCTCTAAAGCTACTCCCTTGTCAGTGGATGGCTTCCCAGAAGATGACATAAACCAGGCCAGAAAGCGCAGCACGAAGGACATGCGGCCCAGTTGTCCCCAAAGGGACCCCAAAGTCCCGCGGACAAACGTTTCCCGCCCGGCTGGGCGCCGGGTCTGGGGCTCCGGGGAGTGGGACTGGCCCGGCTCGGCTGGGCACCGGGTCTGGGGCTCCTGGGCACAGGACTGGTCCAACTCGGGTTCCAGGGCTTCACCCAAGGGCACATCAGGGCCTCTCCTGCATCTGCACTGGAAGAAACGCATGAACCATGGAAACTGAGGTCTCAGAACAGGAGCCATCACAGCACGCCGCCACGGAGCGTCCAGGGGTGAGTTGCTCTGCCTCCTGCCGAGCTCCTCGATGCTCTCAGGCAGTGACTGGATGCAGGGACAGGCCTGGTGTCCACACAGCATGTCTGCCTGTCCCAGAGGGCAAACTCCACGTGTCCCCACCTGCGACCCAGAAGCTCCTGCTGATTTGTGACCAGATTCTGAGCCAACAGGACAAGCCTGCGAGGGGCCGCGAGCCCTGGAGACAGTGCAAGACAGCAAGTGTGGGTTTACACATGCCCTCTCCCTTGCTGAGCCGGGCCCAGAGCGGACTCCAGGGTGGAGGCGGCGAGCCGGAGGGAATCCAGCACTTACACGCGCTAGAGATCAGTTCGTTTGTTCATTTCAACATTTCAGTGGCAATGGCAAGCCACTCCAGTACTCTTGCCTAGAAAATCCCATGGATGGAGCAGCCTGGTAGGCTGCAGTCCGTGGGGTCACTAAGGGTCGGACACGACTGAGCGACTTCACTTTCACTTTTCACTTTCACACATTGGAGAAGGAAATGGCAACCCACTCCAGTGTTCTTGCCTGGAGAATCCCAGGGCCGGCGGAGCCTGGTCGGCAGCCATCTATGGGGTCGCACAGAGTCGGACACGACTGAAGCGACTTAGCAGCAGCAGCAGCAAATTTGTGCAAATGCTTGATCTCAATCTCTCCTTCTAAGATAAATAGTGGTATAAGCCCCAAAAAGGAAGAGAAAAAAAAAACTGCTAAGAAAACTCAAAACTTGAACCAATTATCTTTGTGAGTTTTTCACATAAGAGAGTAAATATAATATCCATGTTCTGTTTAAATAATTACACAAATACCCACACATCTTCCAAAGAACCTAAGAAACGGAAGGTCCCAAGTGATGAAGGTGAAGCTTCTCTGCAGTCTTTCACTTGCTGTCTCCCTCCTTGGCTTCCCTAGGCGTGTGTGGTCACTTCATAGTTTCCTCATGTATGCTCTTGGTACTTTTAAGATTTATTTGTTGACTTATTTTTGTTTATTTTGGCCTCACTGGGTCTTTGTTGACGGGTGTGGGCCTTCTCTGGCTGCGGCGAGCAGGACTACTCCTCCCCGCCACGCAGGCTGCTCGCTGTGGCAGAGCACAGACTCCAGGCTGCACAGACTTTGACAGTTGTGGCTCTTGGGCGTCGTTGCTCCATGGCATGAGGGATCTTCCCAGAACAGGGATAGAAGCTGTGTCCCCTGCATTGACAGGTAGATTCTTAACCAGTGGCCACAGGGGACATCCTGCTCTTGCTTTTGTAATGTTCTAGTCTTTAATGTCTGGCTCTCAAAAGGGAAAAAGGGGAAAATGAAGGAGGAGTGGGAGGGTGCCTCCTTTTAAAACTATTTGAGTGTTTATAACAGCGTTAGTCATGATAGCCAAAAGGTGAAATAACCTGCAACGTCCAGCGCTGATGAATGATGTGCTCACAGATGGGATACTGTTTTCCCACACAGACGAGTAAAGCGCCGAGACATTCTACATCACGGATCAACCTTAACAACACTGGGCTGAGGGAAGAAATGAGCCCCAGAACCACACAGTGTGTGAATCATTCACAAGAATGTCCGGAAGAGGGAGGTTTACAGACTCAGAAATCAACAGAGTAAAAGTGTTGTTTAGGCAGTGTGGAGATTCCTTAAAAAACTGGAACTAGAACTGCCATACAACCCAGCAATCCCACTGCTGGGCATACACACCGAGGAAACCAGAATTGAAAGAGACATGTGTACCCCAATGCTCATCATGGCACTGTTTACAATAGCCTGGACATGGAAGCAACCTAGATGTCCACTGGCAGATGAACGGATAAGAAAGCGGTGATACATATACACAATGGAATATTACTCAGCCATTAAAAAGAACGCATTTGAATCCATTCTAATGAGGTGGATGAAACTGGAGCCTATTATACACAGTGAAGTAAGCCAGAAAGAAAAACACCAGTACAGTGTACTAATGCGTATATATGGAATTTAGAAAGATGAAACAATGACCCTGTATGTGAGACAGCAAAAGAGACACAGATGTACAGAACAGCCCTTTGGACTCTGAGGAAGAAGGCGAGGGTGGGATGATTTGGGAGAATAGCTTTGAAACATGTGTATTATCATATGTGAAACGAATCGCCAGTCCAGGTTCGATGCATGAGACAAGGTGCTCAGGCCTGGTGCAGGGGATGACCCAGAGGGATGGGGTGGGCGGCTCAGGATGGGGACACATGTACACCCGCGGCTGATTCATGTCAATGTATGGCAAAACCACCACCACATTGTAAAGTAATTAGCCTCCAATTAAAATAAATAGATTAATTTTTTAAAAAAGAAAACAAAACAAAGCAAAGAAAAGGACTGGAGGGGAGGCATGGTAGTTAGCTAAAGGGGTGCAACTGGCAGGCGCGGGGTTCTTCTCTGACGAAACTGTTCTGAAACTGTGTGTCTGTGGACACATAAGAGCATTGAAATCACACACTGGAATGACATGAATTACACGGCACGTGAGTTAGATCTCAGAAAAGCTGTTTGCCAACAAAAAAGGGAGACTGCGACTTGAGACCGTTACTCCCGCTGGGAGCTCGGCCCTGGAAGGCTGGGGGCGGGGGGCAGTGTCTCAAGAAGAGAGAAAGGCAAACCCAAAGCTGTTCTGGTGGAAGAGGCTTTAGGACGTGTCCAGCCAGGAAGGAAGGAGTCAGGAAAGGGTGCTATGAGCGGAAAGGGAGTCAAGAGCGGTGGCAATGGAAGCCTCAGAGCAGACGGAAAGCGGTGACACTGGGGAGGGAGGGCTCCCTCTGTCCTGGGTCAGCGCCAAGTGGCCGGGGCCCGTGGGAGCCGCCGGGACGCGCGTGAGCTGACCAGCAGGGGTGAGGCCCGGCCGCCCGCCCGCCTGGGCTGCAGGAGGCCCCGGCCCTCCACACAGGGGACCTCAGGCGGGGCAGGGAGGTCCAGGGCCCGTACAGTGTGAGGGCGAGGCAACGCCTCAAGAGGCCGAACGGAGCGGGCGATCAGCGGGAGAGCGCAGGTGCCGCTCGTGTGAGCCCCGTCCGCTCCTCCAGCAGGAAGGTGTGCGCGCCTCACGTTCCCACCAGCAAACCCAGAACTTTGGTCCCCAGATCCCCACACGGCATGGGTGCTGCCCGCGGACGTGTGGAAACGTGACCCGAGGCGTGTCATGGCAGCACTCAAGTCCACACCTGATGAGGCTGCTTTCCAGAGAGCCGAACAATTAACCACCCAGGAAACACCTACATACTCGCTGCCTGGAGTGTAAACAGCCACGGGGCTCAGCCACGCACGCCAAGGGTCGCTGGAGCCCTGGGCAGCCGTGTTGTCCACCCAGGCGGGAGGAGAAGCATCGCACGAGGTGTCCACCATGGACTGACTCCGCCAGGCTCCAGACACAAGGCCTGTGTGGTGCTGCAGTTGCTAAACACCCTCCTCCATAAACCGGACGATCGCTGGCATCAGCATCTGGCCTGGAGTACTCTCGTCAAAATGAAGCTGTCACACAGCACATCTAATTAGATTTCACCTGCCAGCCACACCCAGCTCCGAGCTGTCTTCACGAGCTTGAGTTACCTGCAGAAGTTTGCCTAGGGCTTCCTGGCAGTCACTACTGAATCATGATTCTTTAGTGTTCGAACATGTTTTGTGTGTTTAAAAAACATCAAAATATTGAATTAAGCAGAGTTACTAGGGTGACTATAGCTGGGTAAGGGCCAGATAAGCTCTCACAGACAGAGGGAGACTGAGCGATGGGGGGGACGCCAGAAACTCCTGCCTGCACACCGGGGAAGTGCACACGGCTGCCATCCGGCAGGCGTCCACGGGCTCTCCACGTGGGTCACACGGCTCTGCCCCAATCCCGCAGGAGGGAGCGGAGGCTCTGAGGTCTGTGCAAGATAGCGCAGGCTTCTAAAAAACCCTTCCTCTCGCTTTTCTGTGTGTTTTAAAAAAATAGACTTTGTTTTCTAAGCAGTTTTTGGTTTTAAAGCAAAGAGAAGCAAAAAACACAGAGAGCTCACATAAACCTCCTCCACAGATTCCCCATTTTCCACAGTTTATTGTGATCCATACAGTCAAAGGCTTTGGCAGTCAATAAAGCAGAAATAGATGTTTTTCTGGAACTCTCTTACTTTTTCTATGATCCAGCAGATGTTGGCAATTTGACCTGTGAAATTAAGACACTTACTCCTTGGAAGGAAAGTTATGACCAACCTAGATAGCATATTTAAAAGCAGAGACATTACTTTGCCAACAAAGGTCCGTCTAGTCAAAGCTATGGTTTTTCCAGTGGTCATGTATGGATGTAAGAGTTGGACTGTGAAGAAAGTTGAGCTCCGAAGAATTGATGCTTTTGAACTGTGGTGCTGGAGAAGACTCTTGAGAGTCCCTTGGACTGCAAGGAGATTGAAGCAGTCCATCCTAAAGGAGATCAGTCCTGGGTATTCATTGGAAGGACTGATGCTGAAGCTGAAACTCCAATACTTTGGCCACCTCATGAGAAGAGTTGACTCACTGGAAAAGACCCTAATGCTGGGAGGGATTGGGGGCGGGAGGAGAAGGGGACGACAGAGGATGAGATGGCTGGATGGCATCACCGACTCAATGGACATGAGTTTGGGTAAACTCTGGGAGTTGGTGATGGACAGGGAGGCCTGGCATGCTGTGATTCATTGGGTCGGAAAGAGTCAGACACGACTGACTGACCTGAACTGAGCAGGTTCCCCATTATCAGGCTCCCTCCCCAGAACCTGGGCTGACAGGTCATCGTCCAGAGCCCACGGTTCAGGCCACAGTCTCTTTTTAAAAGTTCTTTATTGCAGTTTTTTCCCTGTTGCTGGTCATGACATCCAAAATTGAAAATACTCATTGACAGGGATGTAATTATACTTCATCTTCAAAATGGTGAAGACACAGATTTTTAAGGAGAAAATATTTTTTAAAATAAGTTTATTATGTGAAGGAAACCCAGGTGAAAATCCCAGTGGGAAAGATCTAAATTCTGCAGGGTTTGACCACAGCTCTGAGTTAGAAAGCAGGCGTCCTCCCAGAAAACACTCGTGGGACTGAGGTCTCAGTCTGGAAAGAATGAGGTTTTCACCAGATATCCAAGGATCTTCGAGTCCCCCCATTTCATGTTGTTTCCCTCCCCGACTTTAAGCATCTGAAGTTTTCTAAGTCAAGACCCAGTGTGAAGGTTTGGTCAAAGGCATCAGATCCGCCACCAGAGAACCTCGGGCCCGCCCCCACCGCCTGCACACAGCCAGCGTCCCCCCAGCCCCCACGTGACGGCTGTGCCCCAGACCGCTCCCACGGAGGCCCTGGCTCACTGGGCCCTGGTCGAGGTTACGCCCCAGTGAGGGCCGGTTTCTGCAGAGACAACAGCTGACACAGAGGGGCACCCAGAGGAGGAGGCGAGCTCATGGGTCAGGAAAGCCCAGGTCAGCCCACGCACCCTGGAGCATGTCTGTCCTCTTCCGCCAGAGCAGGGGACAAGGGCGCCCAGAGGAGGAGGCGAGCTCATGGGTCAGGAAAGCCCAGGTCAGCCCACACACCCTGGAGCATGTCTGTCCTCTTCCGCCAGAGCAGGGGACAAGGGCGCCCAGAGGAGGAGGCGAGCTCATGGGTCAGGAAAGCCCAGGTCAGCCCACGCACCCTGGAGCATGTCTGTCCTCTTCCGCCAGAGCAGGGGACAAGGGCGCCCAGAGGAGGAGGCGAGCTCATGGGTCAGGAAAGCCCAGGTCAGCCCACACACCCTGGAGCATGTCTGTCCTCTTCCGCCAGAGCAGGGGACAAGGGCGCCCAGAGGAGGAGGCGAACTCATGGGTCAGGAAAGCCCAGGTCAGCCCACGCACCCTGGAGCATGTCTGTCCTCTTCCGCCAGAGCAGGGGACAAAGCCTCTGTACCCAGAAAGGCGGCCCACCCCTCACCCCCAGCACCTCCTGGGGACCCGGCTTCTCTTCCTGTGGCTTATCATTTATCTGCTCTATGCCCCCACTCACATGCTGAAGCCGCCCGAATCTCAGTGTGACTGTATCTGGAATCAAAGTCTCTAAGGAGGAAACTGCGTTTAAATGAGGCCCGGGGTGGACGCGAACACAGGCCACCGGCCTCTTTAGAAGAAGAGGGCATTCAGGCCACGACAGACACAGAAGAAAGAAAAGCCCACGCGTCTGAAGACGGAGAAGGAGACGGTGGGGTGGGGGGTGCTGGGGGAAGCAAAGCTGACCTCGGACGCCTGCCCGAGCTCCGTGGGGACACACGCTCCTGCTGTGTACGACCTCCCACCCCCGTCTGCAGTACTTGTCCCAGGAGACCCAGCAAACAAATACATGCGCCTCTGAAACTTTTCTCCTGTAAACAGACATTCGCCTGGCACCGACTGAAATAGCAGCTTCTTCTGATGAGCACACAGCTTCTTGTTTTCTGGGGACATGATTCTGGAACAGGTTTTCCTAAATAGAAACGAGATGCTTCATTTTGCTTTTCCTTTTCCAGAACCTGTACCATATGTATTATTGCATTTTCAATTTTCAAATTCTTCACTTCCATCTGTGTCACTTAGAAATGAGGAAACAAGCTTTCTTTAAATTACTGTAAATTCCTGTCTTCACATGAAACCGTTCAGACTTACCCAGGGTCACATTCGCCTCTTGGACACTGTGTGACAGCTTGCAAGTTACTTTATTACCTGTCCCTCATTTATTTATGATTTACTTGACTGTTTTGTCTACTAGGCTTCTAACTGGGAAAAAAACAAGTATTCAGTCAACTTTAGGAGTTTTCACTGTATGAGGTTACCCTAGAATGTATTACAAATTTCCTAATGGAAATCACATCTTCCTATTAAAAGGTTGAAGATATTTCCCAGTAAGTTTGTCATATGACTTTGAACTAGGAAGTGAAGTGAAAGTCATCAGTTGTGTCTGACTCTTTGCGACCCCGTGGACTATACAGCGCATGAAATTCTCCAGGCCAGAATACTGGAGTGGGTAGCCATTCCCTTCTCCAGGGGATCTTCCCAACCCAGGGATTGAACCCAGGTCTCCTGCATTGAGTCGGATTCTTTACCAGCTGAGCCAGGGAAGTCCAAGAATACTGGAGTAGGTAGCCTATCCCTTCTCCCATGAATCTTCCTGACCCAGGCATCAAACCAGGATCTCCTGCATTATAGCCAGGTTCTTTACCAGCTGAGCTACTAGGAAACCACTTGAATTAGGAAAGAAGAAATAAATATTCTTTCTTTTGTGATCTTCATCTTCTTGAACTAGGAAAGATTACGAAAGAAAGAATATTTATTTTAGTCTGTTTTGGAGTATGATATACTCTATATACAGAAAAGTCTAGAAACATAGACACCTGTGGAACTGATGAGGAAAGCAGTCCTTTTGCCCACACCCAGCCCTTCTTCAGGTTCCTGGCCACTGTCCTGCTTTCCCAGGTCATGGGGAAACCCCAGTCTCCCCTCAGGGGCAGGACCACCAGTGCTTTGCACCAGTCAGTGTCCTGACCGCAGGCCTTGGTTCGGGGCTGTACACATGACTCAGAGCTGTTTTCTGAGTTTCCTGGGAAGAAAAGCGTGGACCAAAAGTCCGTCCCCTGCCATTTCCTACACAAGGGACACCGTCTCTCTCCAGTCAGCAGGCACGGCCACCCCTGACGGCGCACCTGGGGGGCTCAGGGTGCAGGGAACAGGACGCTGGCTCCAGATGGCGCAGGAAGGAACACCGGAAGAGGTCAGCGTTCACCCCAATCCCAAAGAAAGGCAACGCCAAAGAACGTTCATACTGCTGCCTACTTGCATTCATTTCACATGCTGGCAAAGCAATGCTCAAAATTCTCCAAGTCAGGCTTCAACAGTATGTGAACTATGAACTTCCAGATATTCAAGCTGAATTTGGAAAAGGCGAAGGAACCAGAGATCAAACTGCCAACATCTGTTGGATCATCAAAAAAGCAAGAGAATTCCAGAAAAATATCTATTTCTGCTTTATTGATTATGCCAAAGCCTTTGACTTTCCACAACAAACTGTGGAAAATTCTTAAAGAAATGGGAATACCAGACCACCTGACCTGTCTCCTGAGGAACCTGTGTGCAGGTCAAGAAGCAACAGTTAGAACTGGACATGGAACAACAGACTGGTTCTAAAATAGGAAAGGAGTCCATTAAGGCTGTATATTGTCACCTTGCTTATTTAACTTATATTCAGAGTACATCATGAGGAATGCTGGGCTGGATGAGGCACAAGCTGGAATCAGGATTGCCGGGAGAAATATCAATAACCTCAGATATGCAGATGACACCACCCTTATGGCAGACAGTGAAGAGGAACTAAAGAGCCTCTTGATGAAAGTGAAAGAGGAGAGTGAAAAAGCTGGTGTATCTGGTCCCATCACTTCATGGCAAATAGATGGGAAACAATGGAAACAGTGACAGATTTTATATTCCTGGGCTCCAAAATCACTGCAGATGGTTTCTGCAGCCATGAAATTAGAAGACGCTTGCTCCTTGGAAGAAAAGCTATGACCAACCTAGAGAGCATATTAAAAGGCAGAGACATTACTTTGTCAACAAAGGTCCGTCTAGTCAAGGCTATGGTTTTTCCCGTGGTCATGTATGGATGTGAGAGTTGGACTGTGAAGAAAGCTGATGGCCGAAGAATTGATGCTTTTGAACCATGGTGTTGGAGAAGACTCTTGAGAGTCCCTTGGACTGCAAGGAGATCCAACCAGTCCATTCTAAAGGAAATCAGTCCTGGGTGTTCATTGGAAGGACTGAGGCTGAAGCTGAAACTCCAATACTTTGGCCACCCGATGCAAAGAACTGACTCATTAGAAAAGACCCTGATGCTGGGAAAGATTGAAGGCAGGAGCAGAAGGGATGACAGAGGATAAGATGATTGGATGGCATCACCGACTCGATGGACATGAGTTTGAGCAAGCTCCAGGAATTGGTGATGGACAGGGAGGCCTGGCGTGCTGCAGTCCATGGGGTCGTGAAGAGTCGGACACGACTGAGCAACTGAACTGACTGACTGAACTGTAAGGAATTATTTTATGAGCCCAGGCTCCTGAATATTCCCACACAGAGAAAAGCACTAAAGGCATTAATTTGAGGTCTTTTTTGTGATTGGCAGCTATATTTTGATGTTCTACTACATTTTTTTTCCCAGGAAAAACTCATAATCTCGCTCCTCCCTTGCATCTTTGTAAGAGTCCCTTGGAGCAGTCTGAGAAGTTGTGTGCCAGGCCATGGTCCTCAGTAAGGTCAGGAAGCAAAATGTCATTCTCATCTTTCAAGTTGTATTTTTTTTTTTAAGTCTTCAAGAGTTTGTATTTTCTACTTGATTTGAGCCTGAAAGCCCAGAGCACAAGAAACTTCTGCAGCCATCCTGTGACCATGAGGTCCAGGACACCCACCTGGCTGGAGTTGACTGAAGGAACAGCTGGAAACTGGGTCCCGAAGCCTGGTCCTGTCAGCTGAGCTGCTAGGTCAAATCTCCCCTGAAGAACTATTTCTAGATTTTTCAAAGTAATTTTTTTTATCTATTGTTAAAGATACTGAAGTTGAGCTTTTGTTATTAAAACAGAACAAACAAAGCATCCAAGCTGACAAAACCCCAATATGCAAAAAAAAGGAGTATCTTTAGAAGATTTTCATATACTGTGTTTTTGTTTTCATATTCAGTCATCTCTATGTATTTTCCAATTTCCCTTTGACATTTTTCTTTGATGCATTGATTGAGTGTATTAACTTCCACACCTCTGTGATTTCCCGTTTCCTTTCTATTATTGTTGCTAACTTCACCTCACTATGACTGCAGAAGATACTTTGTGTGATGTCTGTCTTTAACACCTGTTGAGGCTTACTTCTCAGCCTAACTGCGGTCTAACCTGGACGCCGCCATGCGCACTTGGGGAGCACACACGCCTGCTGTTGGTGGGGTCCTGCATCGCCTGAACCTCGACGGTTTACCCTAGTGTCAAGGCCTCCACTTCCTCCTTCATCTTCCGTCTGGTTGTCCCGCTCACTGTCGGCAGTCGGGCTTGAGGACATTTTTTGTTCCTTACTTTCTACAAAAGGTAGCTTACACGTGTCCGGGGCCCAGGAAGGCAGGCAGAGGCAGGTGTGGGAAGCTGGGCCCTTGAAGCCGAGATCCTCTCCTCCCCTCGGCCTCCAGCAAGGAGAAGGCGACACACGGGTCACGCGGGCCCGTCCTGCCTGGCTCCGGCTCCCGAGTCCCCATCACATCACACTTCCCGGGAGCGTCCGGGCACTTTCCTGTCCCTCCAGCGCTTCACGCCGTCTCTCAGAGGCTCTCCGTTTGGCCGAACCCCTGCGTCCTCGTGCCAAGCGTCTCCCTCCTCAATCTGTCCACATTTCAAAGAAAATCGGAGCCATCTGTTTCTGCTTCCCTGGCTTCGCTGCTCGAAACTCTGCTGGTGACTAAACGCAGAAGATTTCAAGTCCTTGCCCGGCGTCCACGCCCTCCTCCCTGGCACTTCAGAGCAGAGGGCCGGGGGCAGAACCCACTCTCTTCTGACACCTCACTGTGGCCAAACCTTCCTCGTCTGCTCCCACCTCACAAGCCTGCTCTCACAGTGAAGTGCTAGTCGGTGATGAGCTGGGGGGCTGGCCTGACCCCGGTCCCCCTCTGCGCATCACCCCAGTGTGTGCTCGGGTGGGGAGGGGGTATTTCAGAAGAGCAGTGCTTCTCTCCTACAGACATTCTGTGGGTGAACAAACGCTGGAAAACATGCCATTTATCTCATTGTATTCGCAACAAAACCCAGAAGAAAATAGCAATAATGCAATTCTCATTTAAAGCAAGGGAAGCACAATGCATAGAAAAGACTCTGTGCCATTCAGTGTGCGATGCAAGAAGCTGGGACCAGACTGTCCATATATTTTCATTTTGCAAGTTTTTTACATTCAACATTGTCTCATGAGCACTTTATTATAGCTAATCTTCAAAAACATGATTTTATGGCTCAACAGTACTTAATTACACAATTATTCTTTGAACGGTTTCCAGTGTTTTATCTTTTTACAAATCCCACTCAGGAGGCATCCTTGTATGTAAGTCCTTCACCATATTTCTGGTGGGTTCCATAGAACATATTCTGAGAACTGGCATTTCTGAGATAAAGAGGACAAATGTTGCCAAATTACCCTCCATAGCACATTGTCTGTTTGGAAACTTTCACAATATGAATGTTAATAATTTTTTAATAGTTTCTCTAGAAGTTGGACATTTGGGCTCTTACAAACTTTTCCTGCTACAAATAACAAACATTAGTTTTAAAGCATGTTTATGTTAATCACTGATAGAGCCTAAGATGGCGCCTACCTTCTGGTTCTCTCATAGAGTTAAGGAAAAACAGAAGAGAAACCATAATTTGGACATTTAAAATAACTGGCATTATCTTTTAAAATATTTCCTAAATACAGGAAACTAACCACAGTGATGAGGCCAAAAAATTAAACCATCTGAAGAAAAAAGTGTGAAAGGTACAGCTGGAAACTAGGGTCGGGGACCACCAGTGACTCAAAAGAGCTCCTGAGACAGAGGAAATTTCAGTCATATGGAGGCAACTTACACAGGAAAAAGAACCGTCTATAGTACTCTTGGAGAAGGAAATGGCAACCCACTCCAGTGTTCTTGCCTGGAGAATCCCAGGGACGGGGGAGCCTGGTGGGCTGCTGTCTGTGGGGTCGCACAGAGTCGGACACGACTGAAGCGACTTCGCAGCAGCAGCAGCAGCAGCAGCATAGACCAATAGAGTGGAATAGAATATTTAAAATAGTAATAATAGTGATGATGTCATAACTTTATAAAATGTTAATTTGACAAAAATATTTTTTAAATAGCGATGAGAGAAGCTAGCCTTCAGGCTTCCAAAATCAGTCCCTGCGCAGTGGTGGGAAGAAGTCAGTATGACCGTGGGCCTTGGAAAGTCAGTGAGCAGGCCCCTCGGAAGGCAGGGCCTCGATCCAAGGGACTCACGGCCGAGGAAGCAGGAAAAACTGGAAGGGAAATGGAGCAGTCCAGAAAACCAGCGCTTGGACGTTGACCTGGGCGGGGGGTGGTGGTAACAGTGAGGGGGGTCATAGGTCACCCCGGAGAGGAGCAAGAGGGCAGCTGGGGAGCAAGCTGGGCCCGGGCTGGCGAGCGGGGTGCTGGCTTGTTTGGCAAATGCACAAGTGCTGCTTGGAGTCTGAAACCAGGAAAGGAAAGTCCAGGAGACCCCAGAAACCACGCCAGACCTCAGGACAGCTGTGCCTCCCAGCCTGGCCCCCTAGACGAATACAGGGTCCTTCCCCCAGAAGGACCGCCAGCCTGAGACAGAGGCCGGACACCCCAGGCCGGGTGGGCAGAGCTGGGGGTCGGACAGGGCTCCAGCCCTGAGGAGGCCTCGGCCCCTCAGGGTCTGTATCCTGCACACCTGGCCAGCCCTGGGGGGGCCTCTCCATTAACGAGGGCTGCAGGCCCAGCAGCCGGAAGGGCGAGAGGAGAAATGGGGGTCACCTGGCAGATGAGGGGCTCCCAAAGCACTCGGCCTGAGAAACCTCACGCCATCGCGAAGGGCACCTGCTCTTCTGGGCTACACTGGAAATGGAGAGCCAAGGAGGTCTGACCTGCGAGAAACAAGAGTGAATTATTCTTACAGGCCATCGCATGTATGTGTGTTTAATGATTTGATCGGAGAATGTTACAACTAATTATGTTTGGTTGTTAAGAAGCTAATTTCATATTTTAAACCTCTGCCAATTTACCAGAAGCCAAGAAGGCAAGTGTGAAGACAGATATATAATCATGCAGCTTGGTGTTATAACAGTGTAATGTAACTTTATATGTAACATTACGGCACATTCACAGGGTTTTCTGCTGCTTGTTCCTTATAAACCATAATTGTAAATTAATCTCCCTTAGTTTATTGGTGTTACTATCAATTAGAGTTTATGAAGCCACACTTACCTGGAGAAACTCACTCCCTGCTCGTAAAGGGAGCCTGTTTGGAGGGGGAATAATGTGCGTTTGGCTTCTAGACTGCAGTTTACAGTCAAATGGTACAATTTAGTAAGTGACGGTTCCACTGACTTCTTGAGAGCCACGTTGGGTTAGAAGGATGACTCTGGCTTTTTCAGATGGCTGAAAAACCAGAAAGGGGCCTCTACATTCTGGGTCACTCTAGACAGTATGTTCAGTTGCTTAGTCATGTCGAACTCTTTGTGACCCCATGGACTGTAGCCTGCCAGGCTCCACTGTCCGTGGGATTTTTCCAGGCAAGAATACTAGAGTGGTTGCTATTTCCTCCTCCAGGGGATCTTCCTGACTCAGGGATCAAACCTGCAAGTCTTGAGTCTTCTACATTGACAGACAGACTGTACCAGTAGCACCATTTGACTCTAGGTTAGCTCTGTTTAATAGAAAACAAAGACAAAAATTCAAATCACCTGTGCTTTTTCTAGTTGTTGCATTTTAAAAGGAAAAAAAGTAAATTAATTTTAATAAAGAAAGTGTTAGTCACTCAACCTTGTCCGACTCTTTGTCGCCCTGTAGAGTGCCTAACCCAGCACATCCAGAAAACTATCGTTCCGGCATACAATCAACTTTAAGATTATTGGCGTGTCTCACATTCAGAATCTGTTCTGTGTTTCACGCTCATGGCTCTTCTCCAACTGGGCCATCTTAAGGTGTCTGACAGCTACGTGTGGCTGAGTGGCTCTACGTTGGACAGATTAGCTAGAGGTCAATCAACCTGCTCTCAAAAATAGAAAAAAAATACAAATCATATCAATTCTAATGCTGTTGATTCATTTTTTTAAGAAATTTATTCCAGGAAAGCAAGAAAAGTAGATTGAGGGAGGTTGATAGGATTCAACATAATCTAAATCTTTTATTACTATGTTGGAATATGGCTGTATTTAGAAGGCAACAAGCTGTTAAAGTTCTAACAGCAGAAATAGTTTGTTGGAGACAATGCTTGTTGCCACTTGCCTTTCATACAAAAATAGGTGGACTATGTATACTAGGGAGTGTCTGATCAGAGTGCTTTGTGAGCAATATTCTTTCGAGCAATTGTTAAGGTAGCCACAACTTAGGGGGAAACGATTTCTAAAATTGTAAACATGACTGAAGTGTTTCTGATCTGGCCTTCAGACACAGCATCAGACAGAGCTGGACACCCTCGGGTGGATGTGGGAAAGTTGCGTGCTGTAACCAGCACAAATCGCACATGAACGAAACAGTCTAAGAAACGGTGTCTGTGCAAGGGGCCCCTGGCATGCATTTTATATTGTGAATATTGAGATTTGAGGATGTTTCTCCCTGACCGCCAGCCTTCCCAGGTGTTGCAGTGGTAAAGAATCAGTCAAGCAGGAGATGTAGATTCGACCCCTGGGTCAGGAAGATCCCCTTGAGAAGGAAATGGCAATCTACTCCAGTATTTTTGCCTGAAAAATCTCATAGACAGAGGAGCCTGGTGGGGTACAGTCCATGGGGTCACAAACAGTTGGACAAGACTGAGCATGCATATATTAGAGTATCTTGTAATTTCTAATAATTGAACATTAGATCCTTTTTAGATTCAAATATACAGGGTTTAGGACATTTTGTTGACTCTGAGCCATTGTTTGTTTTCACAGCTATTTTTTCAAGGGCCAATAAGAAAAATTAATAGAACTTAATTGGAAAATAAAATAGAATTGAGCCCGGAACATCTCAGTTAATGAGCAGTAGAGATTATATTGATTTCATTTTATAAATAACATTAACTTCAATCGCAATTAATACACAGAGATTGCTTGCTTAAGTTACCTGATAAGACAGGTTCATACGTTTAGAGTACTAATCTAAGAAACGGTATTAGTATCCAGGAAGCCACTGGTCTGCTCACCAGAACTGAAGCCGATGGAAACCCTCCCAGCTCCTTGCAGTGAACCACACACGGAAATCTGAAACCCTGGTGCAACCAGTGATAAGAGAAGGAGAAATTCTGACCAAAGGAAGATATTTCCTGTTGTAGAACCATTAAACCTTTCAAAGTAGCATATCTATCCTAAAACTCTTAGGACTGTGATCAAAGGGGAAAGAAAAGAGAGTTGCTGGCACTTGCAAATCAAGTTCAAGTTCAATTTCAAGAGGAAAACCACAACCACCCAACTGTGGAAAACAGCTGAGCTGTCCACAGAATGATCCTCCCCCTAAGACCACTTAATACCCTACAGATAACGGGAACTGCTCACTGGACCGGCGTACAATTTATTATTACCCTGGTTTATTAGGAGCTGTTGTCTTCTGCAGCCTCTAGATCCTTCCAGTTTCTCACGGCTTAATTGTTTATTGTTAAGTGTTGAACGTTTTTGAGGACAAGACAAAATATCTAATCAGTTGACCATGAATTATAAGCAACCCTGGGTATTTCCAATCTGGGGTCCTCTGGACAGCATTTGCAAGCTTCTGATTTTCCTGGTTTTAAAATGTTTGCTTCTTAGCAGTGGATCATAAATGGAGCCGATATGATTTTTAAGACAATCTAAAAATCAGCTACAGATTAAATTACATCTTGTGGATGGTTTAAAACCATGGTCAACGAGTGCACACGAAGCCCACACATGGTCAGGGGAAGACAACACATACAGACACAAGCAGCTCACTAGCGTACAGAACACAGCAAACAGGCTGCATGCAGGTGCTGGTCCCTGTGGCTGGCGTAAGCGGCACAGTCCTGACCTCCCAGGGCTCAGAGGGGAAGATGCCATGTCACACGTGGGCAGGCACAACCTGGTCGGTGCCACAGCAAACGGGAAGCTCAGCTCTGGTGGAAGGTATCAGCTCAGCTAGGGAAGACGTGACTTGTAAGCTGAGCTCCCCAGGGAGAGACGGGGTGGGAATCCCATCTGAAGCAGAGGAAGGATCAAGTGAGGGGCTAGAAGGAGAAGCAATGCGATGGGAGCGCAGGAACCACCGCTCAGGGATGGGGTGACTTCATGGTAAGCGGACAAGACTCCTGTGACACAGTCAAGCACCACACATCGCAGGAGAATCTCATAACTCTGTCAATGTTTCAAAGATGTGCTGAGGATTCTAAGAAGGGAGGCTTAGAAAATGATGGAAAAACAAGTTAAAAAGGCAGAGATCAGAGGAGCAGGAGGTGGCCAGAGAGTGGCTGGTGGATCCACTGTCAGTGGACAGGGAAGCGTGGTTGTCAAGGGCAGTCCCAAGGTTCTGGTCAGGAAGACTGGGCAGGTTATGGACAGAAGGCAGGGGGGTGGACTGGGACGCAGAAGCTGGAGGCACCGACCTCAGCCACGGAGCAGATGAAACATAGCTGGCGGGCTTCACGTTTCTCGGCCTTCAACTAGGAAGGAGCAGAGTGCAGAGAAGGAGCAGACATCATCCTAGAGCTCTTAGGGGATAATTTAAATTTAGTACAGACTTCTGGAAGCAAATTTCCAGGATGTATCAAGAGTCACCCAGGAATTTCACTTGCAGGATTTTATCCCAGAGAACATCCAAAAATATGATCCAGACTGTACTTTCTTTTTTAAACATTTTACTAGCTAAACGCCAGAAACCAGGTAGCTATTTCAACGCAAAATAGTGGCTGAACTGTACACTCAGTAAAACATCATACCATAGCTAAAAATCGTATCTTGTAAGGAGTACTTAACTCCAGGGGAAAATCCTCACAACAAAAATGTGTGACATGATTTTGTTGTTCAGTTGCCAACTCAAGTCTGACTCTTTGTGACCCCATGGACTGTAGCACGCCAGGCTTCCCTGTCCATCACCGTGATGCAGTGGACCTGCCTCTAGAATAATATTGCCTAGAAAAAAGGTAGAAGGTAGCGGAATCGTGAGTAACTTTTATTTTCTTCTTTATATTTTATATCAATATATTGTTTGCATCTTCCACCAAAAACACTAGTTTCACGAACAGAAGGGCAGAGTGCGGTGTGAGCGTGTACTGGGGACCCGAGGGAGGAGGCTGAAGACGGCGCAGAGGAACGCCGTCGGGACGCAGCCGGGCGGCGTCTGGTCCCCCGGTGTCTCTCAGGCGGGAACGGACACAGATTTCGTTGCAGAAGAAGCCGCGCACCCCAGGGTGGCTTTCGCAGGAGACAATGTCTGGCTCTGTCTGCAGGTCTGTGGGATTATCCATCCTCACATGGCCGCAGGTGCCGTTTTGGAACCAGAAAGGGAGAGGAAGGGGCTAAGCTGAGGACAGCTAATGCCCCACCCACCGATTCCCGGCTCCGTCTGGCCCCTCTCCCGGGGGGCAACCAACATTGATCGCCAGACTGGTGAGTATTTGCTGGCCAAATATTGGCGAATTCTCATTCACTATTTGCTTAATCAATCGAGGATATCCCAGTGCTTAGATATCATAAAATGAAATGGTCTGTGGAAACTTAGCATTAAGATTTGGGTAAAGTTTCCCCCTCCCCACCTGAAAAAAAATCGAGTTCCTTTTATTATCCATGGCGCCAGGCTACATTAGCAGGAGCGGAGCCAACCCGCTGAAGGAAGAGATTTGTTTCCACTGACAGCTCTCCCGAGCTCCGCGGTCCTACATCCGAGGTCACCTCTGATGCCGTGTCTCCTGATCGCCATGTACAGCCGTCTTCCTCTGAGGCGTTCTTCTCTCCTTTTAATCCCAGAAGCTAGCTCTATAATTCTTACTTATTATAAGAAGGCATAGGCTAATTAAAAAAGCAAGATGTGATTGGAAGAATAAATATTGTGAAAATGAGTATACTACCCAAAGTAATTTATACATTCAATGCAATCCCTATCAAGCTACCAACGATATTTTTCACAGAACTAGAACAAATAATCTCACAATTTGTATGGAAATACAAAAAACCTCGAATAACCAAAGCAATCTTGAGGAAGAAAAATGGAACTGGAGGAATTAACCTGCCAGACTTCAGGCTCTACTACAAAGCCACAGTCATCAAGACAGTATGGTACTGGCATAAAGACAGAAATATAGATCAATGGGACAAAATAGAAAGCCCAGAGATAAACCCACGCACCTATGGACACCTTATCTTCGGCAAAGGAGGCAAGAATATAAAATGGACAAAAGACAGTCTCTTTAACAAGTGGTCCTGGGAAAACTGGTCAGCCACTTGTAAAAGAATGATACTAGAACACTTCCTAACACCATACACCAAAATAAACTCAAAATGGATTAGAGAGCTAAATGTAAGACCAGATACTGTAAAACTCCTAGAGGAGAACATAGGCAAAACACTCTCTAACATAAATCACAGCAGGATCCTCCAAGACCCACCTCCCAGAATATTGGAAATAAAAGCAAAAATAAACAAATGGGACCTAATTGAAATCAAAAGCTTCTGCACAGCAAAAGAAACTCTAAGCAAGGTGAAAAGACAGCCTGCAGAATGGGAGAAAATAATAGCAAATCAAGCAACTGATAAAGGATTAATCTCCAAAATATACAAGCAGCTCCTGCAGCTCAATTCCAGAAAACTAAGTGACCCAATCAAAAAATGGGCCAAAGAACTAAACAGACATTTCTCCAAAGAAGACATAAAGATAGCTAACAAACACATGAAAAAATGCTCAACATCCCTCATAATCAGAGAAATGCAAATCAAAATCACAATGAGACACCATTTCACACCAGTCAGAATGGCTGCTATCCAAAAGTCTACATGCAATAAATGCTGGAGAGGATGTGGAGAGAAGGGAACCCTCTTACACTGTTGGTGGGAATGCAAACTAGTACAGCCACTATGGAGAACAGTGTGGAGATTCCTCAAAAAACTGGAAATAGAACTGCCATATGATCCAGCGATCGCACTCCTGGGCATACACACCGAGGAAACCAGAATTGAAAGAGACACATGTACTCCAGTGTTCATTGCAGCACTGTTTATAATAGCCAGGACATGGAAGCAACCTAGATGTCCATCTGCAGACGAATGGATAAGAAAGCTTTGGTACATATACACAATGGAGTATTTCTCAGCCATCAAAAAGAATGCATTTGAATCAGTTCTAATGAGGTGGATGAAACTGGAGCCTATTATGCAGAGTGAAGTGAGCCAGAAAGAAGAACATCAATACAGTATACTAACGCATATATATGGAATTTAGAGAGATGGTAACCTGAACCCTGTATACGAGACTGCAAAAGAGACACAGGTGTATAGAACAGTCTTTGGGACTCTGTGGGAGAGGCTGAGGGTGGGATGATTGGGGAGAACGGCATTGTAATATAAAAAAAAAGCAAGATGTGATGGTAAATAGAGAACCATGTAAAAGAAAGGTAGCCGGGTGCTTAGAAAAATCTCTCCTTTAATAGAAAGCACGTTCTGAAAACATTTGTTGACAGAGCGAATGAAAGCTGTACCAGTACCAGTGACGCAGAATGGTTTTTGCGTCGTGAACTAAGAAGAGACACGGAGTAGAGGCTGCAGGAGCCACGGACGCTGGTGCAACGAGCACTTGCAAAGGTGGGAGGTGACGGGTGACAAAGCCACGCTGAGCTGGGCCGGGCAGAGAGCCACGACGGGGCCCAGGAACCGTGGGCGAAGGAGCCAGCTCCTCAAAGGTGAGCCGTCTGGACTGGGAAGCTGGGACTTCAGGCTTGAGAAGTGGGTGATTGGAAAGCCATTGACTAAAGTTCTCTAGCAAGAGGGCAAGATGTTTGAGGTCACTCTCTGGAGAACAGAGAGTGAATTGGGGCCAGAAGAGGCGTCAGATGGGGAGAGAGTGTTGCTCTGTTCAGTCGTCCAGTCGTGTCCGACTCTTTGTCACCCCGTGGACTGCACCTCGCCAGGCTTCCCTGTCCTTCACCATCTCCTGGAGCTTGCTCAAACTCATGTCCATTGAGTCGGTGATGCCATCCACCACCTCACCCTCCATCTTTCCCAGCATCAGGGTCTTTTCCACTGAGTTGACCCTTCTCATCAGGGGGCCAAAGTATTGGAGTTTCAGCTTCAGCATCAGTCCTTCCAACGAATATTCAGGACTGATGTCATTTAGGATGGACTGGTTTGATCTCCTTGCAGTCCAAGGGACTCTCAAGAGTCTTCCCCAACACCACAGTTCAAAAGTATCAATTCTTCGATGCTCAGCCTTCTTTATGGTCCAACTCTCACATCCATACGTGACTACTGGAAAAACCATAGCTTGGACTATATGGATGTCTGTTGACTTTTGTTGGGGAGACAGTGAGAAGCCTGAAATCCCCCGTGAGGTTGGAATGAGGGAAGTGTAGTCTGGGGTGGTTTCCATGGCAACAGAAAAGGGAACCGATCCACCTCTGCTCTGACTATGTGGCTCCCTTCCTGAGGCTGAGACCGTGACCTTGTTTCCTATTTTGCTGGGAAGACAGAAGAGCCAGACGCCATGGAGCTGGTCCTTCTGGACGAGGTCTTCTGTCAAGCGCCCACCCCGCCCCCCAGGCTGTCCTGGGGTCCCTCTAGCTTCAATCTTCCCCCCTCTCTGCACAGACTCGGGTTGATCAGGTGACAAGTTCTGTCCTGGCCCCACACCCACTGGGGGGCATAGACCAAGGGGGAGCAGCCTGGAGCCTGGGCACTTTGGTGCAGCGTGCTCTCTGTTCCCGCACGTGGCCCCGGGGCGGGTGATGTGCCACTGTCCTCACCTCATCACCAGTCAGAACCCCCGTTTCTAAAAAGCCGTTTATTTAGCAAGTTTTAAGAGAGACCTCAAATTCCCTAATTTGCTTTTCTTTAAAAATGACCAGTTACTTCATGAACTTGCTCAATGTGAGCTGTGCCTGTCTGGAGCTGAGATTTCGGAGGCAGTTGGACTGTTTTCCCTCTGCATGCTGTGACCTCACCGGGGCTGAGGGGCCAGGGGAGGTGGTGATGCTGACGGGAGACCCTCCCTCACCCCACGGTCCCGCCGCTGACGTCCCCGAGCAGTGTACGGCATCCGCAAACTCTGAAATTATAGTGTGATTGTCAGCTGTCTGACTGAAGGCAGCCTTGAATTTGTTTTCAAAACTAAAGGGCAGAAAGTAAACACTGCTGAAAATGCAGGGATTCCTTGTGGGAAGACCGCCATGTCCATGCCGGTCCCAACCGAAATCTATGGGAAATGTACTCACCAAATTGTGAAGCCTTAGCGTGGGAAAAAGTGTAATGCTAATTTAGATAAAGTCATACAAATCATATAAATAAATATGTGATTATGATTTATTTCAACCGTTTCTTTTCACTTTTTAATGTGGCAGCTAGCATATTTCTATTTGCATATGTGGACAGTGCTGGTTTAAATTAAAAAAGACTAAAGAGACATAACAAAATGCAATGTGTAATCCTACATTGAATCCTTGTTTAAAAAGCAGCAAACAACTATAAAACCTTTCTTGAAATGATCAGAGAAATTTGAACGTGGACTGGATACTAGACGCGGAATTGTTGATTTTCCTAGTGGTAACATCATAGTCACAAGGAGATTGTTTTTACTTTTAGCACAAACATCCTCAAATATTTAGGGATGACATATCAATATTACTTTCAAATACTGAGGGATATATATATTATCATTTAATATTTATAGTCACAGTATTTATATTTTATTCAATTATTTATCTACATTAATGTAAATCTATTTACATAAACAAGAGCAGCAAGAGAGAACGGTGGCAGTCCCTTCCTCTCTGCCCCAGATCTAACACGACTTGCACCTCCCTGAAATTTCACTATTAAAATGTAACTGCCTCTGGAAAAGGCAGAACTTTGAAGACACTAAGAAGTCAGTGACGGTCAGGGGTTGGGTTGAGGGGGGCATGGGGGAGGGCAGAGGATTTTTAGGGCAGTGACGCCAGCCTGTGTGACCCTATGAGGGTGCCTACTTATCCCTACAATTGTCCAAACCCAATAATACGACCCCCGGAGTGCATTAACAAAAATAAAAGCACTTGGTTATTGCTCTGCATTCTTCCCTATTTTGACCTGGGAGACGTTTTAAACAAGAAGAGCAGATCAGAGCAGCAGACAGCAGACCCGCGTCCACTGAGAATGACCAGAAGCCGACGTTTGCTGCAGCGACGCTGAGCCTGAGGAAAGCTAAGCATCACAAACACAGGAGCACAGGCAGGCCCTGCTTCCCGCCTCTTTCCACGCGGGCGTGTGTCACCCCGCAGTTTAGGCCTCTCCCGCACGTGCATGTGTCTAAGAGCAGCGTGTACTCCTCTGTGTGTTCAAATATCACATAAATTAGAGTGCACAGCATCCTGTAACGGGCTGTCAACACTCAACACTTTAGGTTTATCCTTGCTCATGCATGGAGATTTAGTTCATTCACTTTACTGTGGGTTTTTTCAGAACTACAGTTTACCGCCCCTCCAGGAATCTGCCTGCGATGCAGGAGACCAGGGTTCGATCCCTGCGTTGGGAAGATCCTCTGGAGAAGGGAATGGCAATCCACTCCAGTGTTCTTGCTTAGAGAATCCCAGCTACAGTCCATGGGGTCGCAAAGAGTCAGACACGACTGAGCAACTAACACACACACACACAAAGAGTCAGACACGACTGAGCAACTAACACACACACACACCACTAAAACACAGGGGTTTGCACACTTGGACTCTCCTTGGGTGCAGGGGAGTGACGGTCTCCCCAGAGAGTGGCTCCCTCTGACCCCCAGACTCAGCGGGATGAAGGAGACGGCCTTATGCTCAGTGCTTCTAGGAGCACCGTCTCTGGGGGTCTCAGCCGTAGTCACTCACACTGCCTGTATTCTCTTCTCCAAATTCACCTCTTCTACCTTTCATTCCTAAAAACCACCTTTATTTTAAAATAGTTTAAGATTTATGGGAAAACTGAACATAGTCCATGGAGTTCTCGCTAAGGTCTTGCTTTGGAGAGTTCCTTTGTTACGGTTGATGAGCTGATGCAGACATGTTCTCATTAAGCCCGTGCTCCAGTCCAGGGGCCTTTCCCTGCCCGGGCCCCACCAGTGCCGCCCCTCCTTCAGGCCCCAGGCCCCTGGTCCTTGGGCTGTGGTGCTCCCTCAGACCTCCCGGGATGGCGGCCCTGATGGTTCTCAGGAGGCAGCTCAGGCATTTCCCAGAATGTTGCTCGGGGGCTTGTCGAGTTTTCCTCTCTTGATCAGACTGGGGTTTTTGGGAGAAGACCCTGGAGACAAGCTCTGCTCAGCTTCACACCACGGGCACGTGGTCTCAGCATAGGTTGTCCCTGGCGGTATTGCCCGGGTCACCTGAGGCAGTTTCTCTGCTTTCATTTCGCTTTTTAAGGCAGTCTTGCTCTGGTCTTTCCTCCACCAGCAAAAGGGGAAAGTTCTCAACAGTCGAGAATGTGCTGATTCTTTACAACCTGCTCAGAACCAGCTCGGTGCTAGGCTTCTCCAGCGACTCTCTTCACAGTCACTCAGAGGGCAGGTGATGACTGTCCTGTGGAGGAGGCGGGTGGGCTGCACCAGACCCTCCTGGAGACCTGCAGGCAGAGTGCCGCCCACCCCCACCCTGCCCCAAGAGCCAGAGAGAGTCGACCAAGCTGAGCTCTCTTACCGTCGGGGTCTGAGGCAGGATTGGCTCGTGAACTCAGCTTGGCGTACGACCTGGTCCGAATGCAGGCCGTTTCTGTGGGTCTGCAGGAGGGAGGGAGGAGAAGTGACAGGGGCTCCTGAATGACTGCAGCGTCGCGCTGGGTACTGGGGCGTTGCTGGGGTAAACACCGCCTGCTAGTATTTGGAATTTTTGTAATTCTATCTTGAAAGTACTCCTCTATTTGCTGTTTTTTTCCAACTCATCATCTCTTAATGGACTCTCTAAATAGCCTAAAATGTCTGCTTCTCCTTGACCTTCATATGAGGGAAATTAGAACTGGAAACAATTATTAAATACCTGGAAACTTTCCACTGGGGTTTATGTCCTTAAAGCAACTGATCCCATCTAAATAGCCTCATCACAGTGAAATTTTGCTTCATGATCTTGCATTTTAAAAAGTCCAGCCAGAGGCCCTGAAAGTCATTCTGTAACCACATAATGGTTCTCTGTGCATTAAGTCACAAAAACGTGTTACAAAAAATGTCAAGGTTCCATGTTCACGGAATAACTCATCACAAAGGAACCCATATCTTCAGTATTTTACCTTTTTTTGTTCTTCTATTATCTTTGCAAATTACTCTAGATGCTGTTATTTAGAAAAAGCCTTAGGATTGTTTCTACTCACTGGCTAGTTCTGTCCTCCTTCTTACAAAATAGCCCCACGTGGCCACCCTGAGGGACAGGAGGGCGGGTGAGAGCAGGCTGGGGATGGATCTCAGGCGGGGCCGCTTCTCAGCAGTGTCAGTACGTCCTTAGTGTGAAGAGTAGCACAAGAGCCCGAGGTCTGTAGGCCTGGAGCCCCGGGAGCCCCACCTCCCGGCCCCCCACTTCCCCATCACGGAGCCTACGGCGTCCTGCATTCTGGGCCTTGTTCTGTGAATTCTGGGCCTTGTTCCATGAAAGCCTTGATTGAGGATGATAGATGCCACCCAAATGCCCAGCAGAAAGTCCTACAATCCAGAGGAGGGTTAGGGTCTTTTGTTTGCTTGTTTGTTTTGTAAACCCATCATCAAGTAAAACTCTCTATTCCATGTGAGAAAACTCTCATCAGCCAGCAGAATGCTCTTGAGAGAAGCCCCAGGGGCTGGGATGGGGGTCAGCTGCTCACCTCAAACTCCTCCACTCCCTGACACTGGGGCTTCTCATGAGCTGAGTATGGCCTTTAGTCTGAACTACTCTGGCGTCTCTTAAATAAAATGCAATAAAAAGTAAAAGGAGAAAAAGTTAAAAACATAAAAAGCAATATCCAAGGTTTCTGATTTTAAACAAAGCAGTCATCCTTTTAGGAAAGTGGCACCTGAGCCCCACAAAGTTAAAAACACAAAGTTAAAAACATAAAAAGCCATATCCAAGGTTTCTGATTTTAAACAAAGCAGCCATCCTTTTAGGAAAGTGGCACCTGAGCCCCACAAAGCTCTGCAGGTGCACTCCTTTCCGCTTGAAACCCCAACCGACCCTGCCGTTCCCGCCTTTCTTTCCCAGCACCAGCGAGCTGATCCGGTGGGTTCTCTTACTCCATCCGGGGCGCATCTGATTTCATAACAGCCTTTCCAGGGTTGCAGATGGGAGATGCCACGCTGTTTCCAAGTTCTCGTCTTTAAAAGCACGCATTCCGTGTACCTGTTTTCCCTCTGTGATGAGCCCAGGCGAGCAGTCGCTCTTCCTGGCTGCAGCGCTGTCCTGGGAAACTCATCACGGTGGGTCTCGTGGCAGAGAGACAGAGGGACTGTCAGGGGGGAGACAGAGGGTCAGAGACAGGAGCAGGAGACAGAGGAGATGTTCCCAGGTGCGCAGTCCGATCACTCCTGAGCCACGTCGTTACAACAACAAGCATCCGCCCACGCGCAGCCACAGAAGACCCCCCCACACCCGTCTCAACCACGATGAGTCTCCCAGCAACACTGTCTAGAAACCAGGTAAAACACAGCCTGAGGGGCGCGAACAAGTGCAGACTCTGATCAGAAGCCGGGCAGCAGTCGACTCCTTTACCTTCAAGTCTGAGTGACGACGGGAAACATCACAGCTGACAGACATCCAAACCCACACGATCCACTTACTGTAGTTTGTACGTCTGTCTCCAGAGCCATCTCCATGTCCACCCCCGGGGGCGACAGCCCTGCCTTGCACGTCGAGACTGCAGGACCCTGGTCCATCCCCAATCTTTCCCCACAAGCCCGTCTAAGACTCTCACAGAACTGTCCCGTGACGTGCCATACTCCAGAAAAGCTGTGAAGCGGGGGCACGCGGGGCAGCAGGACACAGCTGGGGCGCCCACCACAGAGGGGTCCTGGGGCCGGGTCTCCACCACTCGCCTGGCCGTGTGATCCCCCAGGGTTGGGAGAAGACGCCCTGTTTGGCTGGACTGCACGTTGCTATGGAGACCACAGCCTAACCACCTGGGCCAGGCCCCAGCGTCCCGCCTCACAGAGTCACGTTTCCACCAAGGCTGGGGCACGGGCAGCCACGGGCACTGCCCAGCAAATGTCAGTGACTCGTGGACAGAGAGGAGTCCCCGGGGGACGTGGGGAGGCGTCCAAAGGCCGGTCCCGTTCCACTCACCAGTCTCCATCGGCGCCACTGAATTAAACATAGAATTTTGTTTTTCACTTCAAAAGTGAACATGAAGAATAGTTTCAATTCAAACAGCCTGCCCTGAAACGGATCGTGTATGGTAACTTGGTTTCACTGAATCCAATCAAAATCTTGTCCAGGGAGACAGAGAGCCTGGAGGGTAGAGAACAATGATGCGAAAACGCAGCTCAAGAAACCTGAATAAGCGGTGGGTGTGTGAAGGACGGTGGCCCAGGGGCTTTGGAGGGTGTGGGGCCTTCCAGGAGGCGCCATCCAGGAGCGGCGCCAGAGCAGCCTCAGAGGGACACTGGTCACCACGGAGAAGAGTTGCCCTAAAGGGCAAAAGTGCACTCCGGTCACTCCTGCTTTGCCCACAAAGATTCCCTAGGGGACCCGCCAGGCTTGCACTTGGCACAAGAAACACCTTAGCTTAGAATCGGGAGACTGTCACGGTCTGATGACCTGAATCCCCCCAAGGACGCCCACCCCGCCCCCCGCCCCCGGCGACCTGGGCACAGCATCCACCTCGGGGTGGGGGATGGCTTGCAGCCAACATCCTTGAATGGCAGGAAGTCCCAGGATCTGACCCGGGAGAAGCAGGAGGTGGAGGGAAGACCTGGGCCCAGAAAAGCCCAAGGTGTTGGGGGGCAGGTGTTTGGCCGGGAGTCAGGGGCAGAGGAAGACAGTCCAGCGCAGTGGGCGGCGTGGCTCCGTATCCGGCCCCGGGACTTGTCGCAGGACCCTGGGCAGCTCAGTCTGACCATGGACCTCAGCCTCTGCAGCTATTCGGGGGGCTGTCCTGACGCCTCCCCCAAATGCGTGGAGAAGGGGTGAGCCAGGCGTGGAGATATCCGAGCACACGCCCTGAGACAGACCACACCGACACCAGCTGTTGGAGGGGAGCAGGGCTTCCGGGCGAGGAGCGGGGTCAAACATGCCCTGGGGACTTTCCTCCTGCGACCCCTCAGCCCTGTCCGCTGCCCCTCAGGCCTTGCAGGGCCTTCCCTGACACCCGTGGTCTGCACCCCCACCTCCGTGTCCTGCCTGCACCCCGAGCGGCGGCTCACCCGTCACTGTGTCCCAGCACACCCTGCATATCCTAGGGATGTAGGAAGGGCTTGGTAAATGTTCTTCAAATAAGACATTTATTTAGTGAAGAAAACGTGTGAAAGCCGTAAAGCTTGGCTGGATCACTGTGTGAAGGCTGTTATGATATATGATACAGGAGCAGCAGTTCTTGATATGGAGCGGATTCCACTGAAATCTCCAATCTGAGCCCAGGAGGGTTACAGACCCACAGACCCCTGAGGACTTCTGTCTGTTCTGCCTTTTCAAATAAATCATTTCCCATCTTTTCTCAGCGAGGCTCTGGTGTTAACAGTGAAGCAGGAAGATTCCCGAAGCATGGAGAACGCAGCAGAGCTCCAGCTCGGCCAGACCGACCTCCCCTGGGAGTCTCTCAGCTTGTTCTACTAAACGAGCATCTCTTCCAATCAGAACCCTGGGAGGGGGACAAAGCCAGGCTTTAAACCCTGCAGGCCAGGCGGGAAGCAGGCCACAGCATGGGCGGCCCACCTGGATCTCGGACCACTGCTGTCCTCTGGTGGCGGACAGCGTGCTTCTGCTTTTCAGATCAACATAAGCAGAAACGAAAGCTCCAGGGCCTGCTGGCTGATCCTCCAGGAGGTGCAGAGAACTTAGCTTGTTTTCCCAAGGACAGATACTGAGGAGGGAATCCTGGCTTAACGCCTGCCGACGTGGGTGATGAAAGGATGCAGATGGCTGTGCCAGGACCCCCTAAAAACATGTCCTCGGCCCGTGGCCAAGGAGCAGACAGCACAGATGTGAGAAGTGACCTCCGGCCAGAGGGACAGTGTGTCTTGTCCTGGACGGGCTGGAGAGGATGACTAGCTGAGCCTCCGGGACCTGGGTTCTCCCCTTTGGAGCCCCCAGAACTCAGGGCAGTTGAGGCCGTGCTCTCTTGCCATAAGGATAATTTTCATTTTGTGAGTCCTTTATTTTGTGACATCGAAACACGCTTTTGTTGTTTATTCTTCAATTAACATGTATGTGTCGAGCACCCACCTCCTACTTCATGCTGGTCACTTACTGAGGGGCCGGGGGTGCACAGGCAGGGAGGTCCCAGCCCTCCTGGAGGCCGCGTCTCTACACATGAGCCCTTGCTCGCCCATGTTTCTGCCTCCCAGCAGCCAACCACACACAGGCCTGGGCATCGGGGCTGGTGCAAGAACCTCGGGGCCGCTCTGCTGGAACCCTCCAGAGAGGCCAGGAGACGGACCTCCCGGCAGACGGAAGCCCAGCGTGTGCCAGGCATGAACAGCTCTCATTTGGAAGGCTTGAGTCCCTCAGATTCTCCACTTTGGGCAAAATAAGTGGTCTTCTCCTGCCCGGGTGGGAGCCCCGGGAGGTCCTGGCTGCGACGGGGGGCCTCCGGGTCCTCCAGGAGCCAAGAAGAGCAGCCAGGGGAACGTCACCTCCAGACACGCCCGGCACCCGTGAGAGGAGAGTTTCTGTTACCTGTGATGCCGACACCGGTTTATTAGAGACTTTCCTTTCTTCTTACTTAATAGTGACCCCCCAATATTGTGGGGCAGCAAGTTGGGCAGGTACCACGTCCCGTTTGCTGAGGCCTGGAGCAGCCACGGTGATGTGCCCAGGCTCACAGAGGTGACCAGCGGGGGGGACCCTGACCCTGTCCACACCCGTGGGGGGACCCTGACCCTGTCCACACCCGCAGGGGGATCCCGACCCTGTCCACACCCACTGTCCACACCAGTGCTGCCTGGCCTCTCAGAGACCTGAGCGCTAGCAAAGAGGACTGTCAGGGAGGAAGCGGTGCGCAGACAGGAGCCTTCACCATTAACCACGTACTGTTGGGACGCTGAGAGAACAGGGGACCTGTGCCCCGGCCCCCGTTTCCAGTTTTGTGGGAATCGTGCAGACCAGCGGGAGCTGGAGAGACGAGCAGAGATGGAAAGGAAGTGTGAGGGCCACTGCAAGGCAGCGGGCACGGCTGTGATGGGGGCTGTGGGCCCTGTGTGGCACCAGCCGCAGGGTGGGCAGTGGGGATGCGGGGAGGACCCCCGGGGCTCCTTCACCAACCTGCCCAGCACCCAGCCGCCGCACTCGGGGGTCTCTTCAAAGGCAGCCCCTCGTGCTTCTTCTCAGAGGAAGTCGCAGGCAAGGGCGGTGACTCACAGGCAGATCTGAGGGCTGAGGGGTGTTTTGTCTACACCGTGGAGTTCGTACAATAGGCTGATGCCGCTGTGCCGGGCGTGGGTTAGCTCCCGTCTGGAGGAATTTGTTCTCAGCGGCGGGGGTCCACTTTAGATCTTTGTTTATCTGGCCGTTGAATTCTCTGCAAGTTCACAGAATTTTGCATTGCCAAACTTTAAAAAATAATCCAGAGGACTAAAGAAATCTCCTCTTTGAATTTCTGATACAGAAAGTTATTTCTTTTAATTCACAGAAAAAATAACTTGGTTTCCAAATATTTTCTTTACTATTTCAGATATATATGAAAGAGAGGGCTTAAGAGGCATGAAAGAAATGTGTTGTTATTCATACTGAAAATATTACATAAAAGGTGAGCACCCTGTGAAAAGTGGTCCTATAGTTGAATAACTGTTTTGATTTAGTAAAATTATGTATCAACTGTATATAAACTAATGAGACTAAGAGTGCAGTAAAATATACATAGCAACTGGGAAAAGCTAGAAATTATAGTAATATAACATTTCTTGATTGAGTATTTAATATTTCTGATTGGTTTGACTATGGATAAATAGGAGTTTAATGTATCAGTCACATATAAATTAATAAATACAGTCAAACTGATAAAATTCAAATATATTTCCGTATAATAAAATCCAAATATATTTGTATGTAGGCATTGCTGATTGCCTACCCATTATGCATTCTCCTTTTTCTTATTAACAAGACCAATTTTGTTAAGGGCATTTACTTGCAGCTCATAGTGGCCAAAGAGATGTAAGCAAAAGCCACTAGGTGAAAATTCTGGGGAAGTTCTTTACAAGTGAGCAGATTTGGCTAGCTTGCCTCTGGGCCCTTTGCCCTGTCCTTTCTTTGAACCAGGAACATAGATGTGATGGCATGAGTGACAACAACCATTTTGTGAGCATGAGGAAAAGGTTTACACCCTGTGGAAGATGGAACAGGGATTTAGAAAGGGCTCAAGTCCCTAGTGACCTACGTCCTTTTGGTGAGACAAACATGAACGTCTTTCTCATACAAACCACTCACCGTGGAATTTTCAGGTAAATACAGCCAAACAGAAGTTCACATTGATGTCGGATAAGGAGTAAACTGAAAAGATGGAGGCAACATCGAAACTGTGCTCTTCCTGTGACTCTCTCCTTCACAATTATTCAATGTCCTGAAAAAGGCAAGAGTGAACATGGCGTCTTGAGTCGGTGTCCTCCACGCTTACTCGCTATGAATTTTTATGAACTGTTCCCCACTGGGAAAGGAACATACGGACGGAAGGATGATAGGCATAGACGGATACTTAGTTGCGCAGACAGATACACAGAGGGTGGATGCGACCTGCCCATAAGGCGCCGAGAGTGACCAAGCCAGCAGCTGAATCGCACCACAGTGGCTTCAGTTCTGCTCCCGCCCTCGTCCCTGAGCCTGTGACGCCCAGTCTCTTCCTGAAGTAATTATCGTCATGGAGTTTGCCTTTATCATTGATGTTTCTTGTATGTGTGCATCCTCAAGCAGCGTTCTTCAGGTCCATATAACTTGACACATGAGGCTTCAGCCTGCTTGCATGTTTCTATGCCTCTGTAACCCTTTCCTCCACCATCCACACAGGTAGCTGAACTTTATTCTTTCTCACTGCTGTTCGGCATCTAAGGCTATAAATATCCAAAACTGTATTTGTCCATTTTCTATACAGGTTTGGATTGTTGTTTCCAGTTTGGGATCTTTACAAAGAATATTACCGTGATTGCTTTTTAAATCGTCTCCTGGAGCTCACATGCACGGTTTTATCTGAGATAAATATTTAGAAACAGAATGGCTAAGTTGCAAAGTTGCAGCTGCATTCTGGAAGACCGTTTACACTCCGACCGGTGGTGTCTAAATGTGTTAAACTTTCCGTTGTCCACAGCTCACCAATTCTTCCCTCTCTGTGGGCTGCCTGCGGGGGGCTGGGAGCTGAGGCTTGCCCCCTGTGCTTCCAGACTGCGTTATTTATACACTCAATGGCCACCTGTAACCCAGTCTGTCAATCCACTCAATTGATTTATTTTTTCCTATGGAGTCAGGTACCCACCTCATGAGAGAGAAAATACAGAAATGAATTTAAGACAGAAGAAGGGGTCAAGAATTGGGTGCAAGGGGCAGATTCAGATTCCCAGACGCTGTATTTTCAGGGGTCTGATTTCATTAACTTGGAGGGCTCCTAATAGAGGCCCCTTCCAGCTCTGAATGTTTAAATGTCATAACTCCATTTTACAAAGGAGGAGAGAGGTTTATTTTTGACAAGCTGTGAAACTTATTAAGGTTCTGAAAACTTCTTACCACAAAGTCCTTTGATTCAAACTGTGAAGTCTTACTTCCAACTACTGGTTTGAAAATAATGATAATAATTTTTCCTTGAACTTGGCTACAGGCTCAAATTAAAACTTGATCTCAGCAGGGGCTCAGTCACTGACCATTATTGACTATGGAAACACAGGCTCATGGGCGGGAGACCCAGGCGGCAGCAGAGGGCCCGGTGTGTGTGAAACCTGATGTTTTGGCTCTGAAATCCTTAATCCTTCTGAACAAGGCCTGAATTTTCATTTTTCTCTGGGCCAGGAGATGTTGTAGCTGGTGCTGGGTGCTTTGTGTGTCAAGTTGCCTTTACACCAAGTTCTTCAGCGATGCATGATCATGAGAGGACACAGAGGTAAAGCATTTCTAATATGACTGATATCTGGGGATTTTGTTCTTGCTTCTCTCTCTTTCTGAAATTGCAATCCACAAGCAGAAACAATTCTTTGCATTTGGGAATATTTGCAGTTTATCCATCTCCACCCCAGAGAAAGCATGAATTTCCTTTTGTCTGTTACTAAAAACATGTGTTGTTCCCAGAAAACAGTGACCCCTCTGTCCTCCTACCTGAGGGCATGTGCTTCCGGGAGGGAAGCGGGGAGCCCACACACGCACACATACATGCACAAATATGTATACACATCCCTAGAGCTTTCTATCCACAGCATACTTGGGAGGTTTAATGGTGTCGTCAGTATCTGATGGACGGTTTGTAGAAAGCAGGATCTCATTACCTCTTTTATAGAGCATTAAAGATTTTTTTTAAAATCTTCCCTCAGTGCTGTATACACTGGGCAAGAAATCCCAGAATTTCTGAATTTGTTTCTGTTCCAATTTAATACGACCCATTAAATAAAATTTCTTAAAAGCTGAGCATCACTGTGTTTTGACTCAAAATTAAAAGAACCCTGTAATTCTTTTGATTTTGTTAATATTCCAAAAATAAATATTTGACTCATAAAGGTTAGGGAAAATTCATTCCTGTTTACTGCCCTGCACATGTCCAAATCTGTCAGCCAAGCAGCTGTGCCTGCCCCGGGGCCCTCAGCAGCTGTGGGCCCGGACCCGCCCGCAGGCTGTCAAAAGCGCTTACAGACCAGGCGTTCACAAGGACAGGTGCCCTGCACGAGGAGGTTAGCACCATGAAGCAGTTAAAATTGCTTTGGGGGGATGAAACAAGAGGGACGCCAGCAACTCAACAATCATCACCTCTTTGCGGGTTGGCTTTGCCTGGGGGGAGGCAGCCTGACCCGCAGACCCCACTCTGGGGCCGCCCCAACCCGGGTACTGGGTGGTCAGACTCTGGCGCAGCAGTCCTGGGTCTGGCCCAACCCCTGCAGGGTCTCTCCTGGCCTTGTTCCTGGGAGGGACACAGAGGGCCAGAGAGCTTCCTAACGTTCTGCCCCCAGACTCCCTGCACCTTCTGTGTGTGCGCGCGTGCGTGTGTGCGTGTGTGTGCGTGTGTGCTCATGCGTGTGTGTGCACGTGTGTGTGCGTGTGTGCGTGTGCCTGTGTGTGCACGTGCGTGTGCGTGTGTGCGTGTGTGTGCATGTGTGTGCGTGTGTGTGCGCATGCGTGTGTGCACATGCGTGTGCGTGTGTGCATGTGTGTGCACGTGCGTGTGTGTGCACGTGTGTGTGTGTGCGCGTGTGTGCACGTGCGTGTGCATGTGCATGTGTGCATGTGTGTGCGCGTGCGTGTGTGTTCACGTGTGTGTGTATGTGTGCGCGCGTGTGTGTGCACGTGCGTGTGCATGTGTGTGCACGTGCGTGTGTGTGTGTGTGTGTGTGTGCATGTGTGTGTGCGCGTGTGTGCACGTGCGTGTGCATGTGCATGTGTGCGTGTGTGTGCGTGTGTGTGTGCACGTGCGTGTGCGTGTGCATGTGTGTGTGTGCATGTGTATGCACGTGCGTGCGTGTGCATGTGTCTGTGCATGTGTGCGCATGCGTGTGTGTGCACGTGCGTGTGTGTGCATGTGTGTGCATGGGTGTATGCATGTATGTGTGTGTGTGTGAGCATGCGCGTGCATGTGTGCGTGTGTGTGCATGTGTGCTCCTGGACCACGCCGCGGTGAGACTCACATAGGATGCTCCAGTGCTCATGACTTGACTGTTTTTCCTACAAACGGTGTCAATTTTCCATGTAAACACAATACAACCATCAACATTAAGGAATCCTACTGACCCAACGGTGCCATCAACCCTCAAGTCCCCCTTGAGCTTCGCCGATTGCACCCCCTGCCCGACAGGGGTGCAAGACCCCTCCTCACAGGCGTGGGGTTGCCTGTGGTTTCAGAGCGCCGGTCCTGCAACCACAACCATTTCTCAGCCTCTCTTTGTCTTTCACAACCTTGACACGTTTGAAAAGTCCGGCCTTTACTTGGAAAAATGCTCCTTGACTTGGGTTTGGCTGGTGTCTGTCCTCCGTGTGTTCAGGTGGTGCTGTCCTGTTTCCGGGGGCCCCAACCTCGCTGGGGATGGTACTTTACCCCCAGTGAGGACAGCACCTGCCGGATTTCTCCGCTGGAAACCCAGTGAAGAAGGATATTACGCTGGTTGGTTGATGAGTAACTGGTGGGTGTTTGGAGGGAAATGTTCAGGCCAACTCCCATCTCTTCTCCCATTCATTTCAGTATAAACTCGTGCTCCAAACCATCGCTATGTGTCTCCATGCAAGAATGTCCCACGGGGCAAGGCCCGTGCAGCACCCGTGACCTCAGCTAGAATGTCACCCACAGAACCCGCAGCTGAGCGGCGTGTGGCTGGAGCGGCCCGGCCACCCGGGTGTGGCGGGGGGCGCGGGCAGACAGGCAACGGACAGGCTGGGCTCCTACCTGCATGACGCTGTGGCAGAGAAGGCAGATGGGCAGCGAAGAGCAGGGTACGGGTTCTGGGTGACGGCCTGTGGGAGCCAGGCTGGAGAGACAGAGCAAGAAGGGGAGCAAGGGGGAGGCGACGGAGGCAACTCTGCCAGAACCCGGACCCTGCAGACCGAGGCTGCCCGCTCAGCCTTCAGCACACCCCTGAGCAAGGGGAGGGAGACGCAGAGGGGCGTGGGTAGGAAAAAATGCTGGCTTCCCCCGCTCCTGTCCACCCATCTCCCGTCTGCTCTGGAAGCCCGAGGACCCCCAGCCTGGAGAACAGCCACTGCAGGGCCCAGGGAGGGCAGGGGCCTGAGCAAAGCTCGAGGCAGAGGCCGCGTTCTTCCTGAGCCGCGAGGCCCTGGCACTCAGGATGGGGGAGTGGTGCTGACAATCCTCAGAGCAGGGGGGGCAGATGGGGGACCAGGCCAGATCACATCACCGTGCTCTCTGCCAGGACCTACATTAGAGCAAAATAGTACCAGATTCGGGCAACGCCAGGCGTCCAAGTGCTTTATTCAGACAATTCAGCATAAACACCTCCAAACATCTTTGCAGAAAATTCAGAAATCTGGTCTCGCAGAAACATTTTCTGCAGACTCCTGACCCCCAAAGTGGCTGTATGAGGAGTGAAACGGGAACAGCCAAGATGCTCCTGGCCCCCCAGGGTCCCCAAAGGCCCCCGTGGGCTCAAAGCTACCTGCCAGGCAACCCAGCGCTGAGCAGATTGCTGGCGCTTCACCGATAGTCGGGGCTCCACAACCGTCCACCTGCACCCCCAGACTCCCCGCATGAAAGGGCAGGTTGGGAACCAGAGCCGACTCCACGCCTCTGCACATCAGCGAGGGGAGTAGCTGGCAGACCACCCACCGGCACCCCCGCCCCCAGCCCCACGCAGCAGGCATGGTCACTGGAAAGTGGGGCACTCCTTTTTTTGAGTAAATTGACCGTTTTGAGTGGTTTTCATTAGAGTGAGAAGGCATTTGATTAAAGCATTTGCTGTATCTCACGTAAAAAAAATCATAAGTCCCAGGATCCCCAAGGATAAAGTCCCCAGATCCACAGGGTCACAATGCTCTGTGTTTATGAACTGCTTTCCAAGCCCCTCACCAACTTAGCTTTATTAATAAATAATATCAGCCACGTCCCCGGGAGCCGGAAGAAGGAAACATCACGGTCTTTATGGCTGATCACTGCCAAGTTCAGGGACCACGTGGGATGAACAGGGACCCGGCCGCGACCTGGACCCGGGAGGCAGCATCTCCTCTGACCCCAGGACGGCGTGCTCCCGTCCCCCACTGAGGCTGCTCCCTGCCGCCGGGCCTGCAGAGGGGCCTGGCAGGGGGCGCTGGCGGGGGTGAGATTGCACTGGGGGGTGGTGCCCTTGATAGAGGAGGTGCTGATGGGGGTGACGGACAGACGCCACCAGCCTGAAACACCCATAGGAACACGTCCAGGCTAGGCTGGAGCCAAGGTCCTCGACCTCCCTTCTTCCCAGCCTCATCACGTGCGTCTGACGTCCACCTGAGCCAACTGAGCAGCGCCGGGTAGGATGACAGTGGCCACCGGGACGCGTTTGGCCCGACAGGTTTGTCTCTGAGTCTCACACCTGCGCGCACTGCACGCCCAACGAAGCAGGAAGCACCTCGGCACGTGGCTTGGTCTTTTCCCCACGGCTGACTGCTCCCTGCCCAGCCCGCACCTGTAGGGCGTGTGGTCGGGGACTCTGGCTTCGGGCCGGCTGGAGGGGCCTGCCCACACCTGCGGCTCAGGGGCAGGTTTGGGCCAGGGCCTCGGGGCCACACGGGGATGTGGGGGGCTGGGGGGGGCTGCAGGCGTGGAACCCCGGACCCTCTGGAACATGCCTCCCCCTCCCTGTGACTGGATCCTCTGGCTTCCATGGCTCGCCGGCCACCCCGTCCAGCGAGGGGACCGTCAGACAGTCCGAGCGCACCCTGTCCATGCTGGGAGCTGAGGCAGGGAGGAGCCGCTGCCAGAGGCAGGTTCCTGTGAAAACATCATGGGCTTTTCATAGCTTTTCTTTCCTATGAAATGTCTTTCTTCTCATTTCTGTTAACTTTGCTAGTTAAACTGTCAGACCAGTTTTGAAAGGGAATAAAATCTTTGTCCCTCCTCCCATCCTGAAGCCAAAATCTATTTTGGTTCATATAAAAATGATCAAATTACAGCGTTTGGCATGTTCCTTAACAAGGGAAAAAATAACTTGGATTAACTGGTGGCAATAAACTAAGTATTTCAATTAAATTCTAACATAAGTAAAAATATCAATCATACCAGCCTACGTCTCAACCAGCCTTAACCCTTCAAACAGTGTGTGCAACCCTCGGAGCAGCTGCTGCAGTTTCTATTACAAAAATGAGACTTGAGGCAATAAAGGGAGTTGCCAGAGGGACCCCAAGAAACGGCACGGGTCTCAGTCAAACTTGCCCCAGGCAAGGCTGGAGTTGGCGTAACCGGTCACTTCCACCGAGGGGAAGAGAAAGGCGTCCTTCCCCAGGTCCTGACCCTCAGACTCAGCCCCAGAGGGCTCCTGGGCACTGGGCGTGGGGAGCCCTCCAGGTTGGGAGCCATTTGGGTGGAGGCTGAAAATGCGCCCCCAGACCCCCCAGTCCTCAAGACGAGAGGCTTACCCACAGCATTCTGGCTGTTCCAACTCCCCCTGCCAGCGGCCCCCGTGTCCAGTCCCCACACAGGGGCATCTGCGCTCACACACTAGGGTCTGCCATCGGTGCTTCCTTGCCCTCCCACCTGCGGCCTCAGCCCACCGGGGGCCAGGTGTACCGTCCGCTCACAGCCCAGCAACACACACCCAGGAGAGGGGGCCCTCCCCCAAGTCCGTCGCTTCAGCCACAAACCTCCAGGGGGCTTCGGAGGGCCCACAGTCTGCAAGGACAACTGAAGTCTACCCTGACCTCAGGGTGTTCGTTGCTTCTGAGGGGTCATCCCAGTGCCACCTGGTCGAGGCCCTGGCAGGCGCGGGCAGCCCCAGTCCAGGAAGGGGAGGAGGTTCAGGCAGAAGGCGCGACCCCTACTGACCGGAGCCCAGGGGCATGAGCGGGCGGCCGCGCACACACGGAGAGGGGCACCTCCCCACGGCGCAAAATAAGCACCCGGAACCAGTGACGTGATCTGTTTAAACTGCAGAGTAAGGGGTCTGGCTGATGCTAAGACTGCATTAGTTTACAGAGACCATTCATTTCAGATTACTTCCATTAAAACTGATTTTGGTTTTCAAACCAAAAAAGGGGGGAGGAATTTTGATGTATCTACATGATGCTGAAGACATTTCCTTCAAGTAATTTCATAATAAATTCAGTTTGCTTCCAGTTCCCATTCCCAGCCAAGGGTGTTTTCTCCTCTGACACAGAAAACTAACTTCCTCATGAGTGTCCATGGAGCGGCGATCCCTGGCCTTCAGAGCTGAGTTCAAGTTCCTTCAAACCTGGGAAGAGTCCTGTGGGCTGAACTGGCAAGAAATTTCACCCAAGTTCCTGGTCCATGAAGTGTATCTTTAAAAATACACATTTCTGGCAAACTTTCCCTAAGGCAGTCCACACTGAAGTTTCCTCTGGAGGTTCTTTCAGAGGCAGTAGGGGGGTCCACCCGGACCGGGGACTGCAGGGCACAAACCGTCTGGAGCCCGTTTGTCAGATGGCTGTCCTGTGAGGGGCGTGAGCACAGGGAGGTGTCTGGGTCACAGGGCAGCCCGAGGCATGTCCAGGATGAGCAACCTCACCCTCCGCACCGCACAGCCCCTTGCCTGCAGGTCCAGGCCTGAGGAGTCGCCAGCAGGTGCATGGGGGCTGCAGGGGTCTAGCAGACCCCCGTGACCACCCCGAGCTTGCGGAGGAGGAGAGACTGCCCGGTCCAGCCCTGCTGCCCCTGTCAGCGCTTAAGCGCCCTGCTCCCTTGTGTAGCCGGCCACACACTCTCTGAGGCAAAAAAAAAAAAAAAATGACCAACAGGGACGCCCTGGGCTTGGGGGCTTGCAAAGACGCCTGGAGCTGCTACAAGCAGATCGCTACTGCCTGTACCCCAGCCTGGAAGTGGGCCAGGTGTGCGTCTGTGCGTGTGAGAGCTGCGTTCACAGACACTGCGTGTACACACACACATGTCAGCAAGCGGGACGGAGCCTGCCGGGGCCGGGTGGAGACAGGAGCAAGGTCAAGGCAGCCTCCTCGGGGCAGGGCAGGGGGGGTGGGAGACAAAGTCGCAGTAATTCTACCGTCCTCCCCCGCCTCACCCAGGAGTGAGAGGCTCTGACTCCCTAGCAGGAAACCTGTCCGTCCATCCATCTGTTCAGGACAGAACAGGGCCTGGACCAGCAATCGCGCCCCTTCCCGCCTGTCCAGGGCGTGGGAGGTATGACATGAGGACCTCCACACAGAGGACGAAGGCAGCACGCTCCGCCAGCGTGGACTCGGCGGGGACTCTCTCCCCCAGCGTGGACTCGGCTGGGACTCTCCCCCAGTGTGGACTCAGCGGGGACTCTCTCTCTCCCCCAGCATGGACTCGGCGGGGACTCTCTCTCTCCCCCAGCGTGGACTCAGCGGGGACTCTCTCTCCCGGCGTGGACTCAGCAGGGTTCTGACCAGACTCGCCCCATCTGCCTCCTGCTCCTGCTGCTCCTGTTCCAGCAGGACCCACATCCACCGAGCCGGGGGGGAAGGTGCTGGGGTTGTCCTCTGCTGAGGAGCTGCTGAAGTTTACCCAAGGCTGCCTCCAGGTTGGGGGACAGTCCTCAGCCTCGGGGGCTTTGAACCTGAGACCCTGCAGCAAGAGGCCCGGGGCCAACTGGCTGTCCCTTCACCTACCCACCAGGCCCCTGAGGCCTGGCTCACTACCCAGCTGCCCACCTGCTGCTTAACTGTCCTGAGTCTCCGCTCTGTCCTCAGCAGCCCAGACCTGGTCAACTAACCGAATGGCCACAAAGGTCCCTGGAGGAAGCAAGCTGGGCTGCCAGGAGGGCCGGCATCACAGCCCAAGTGTGCGCACTCGGATGGTGACGATCGTCCATCCCGGGCCCAGCTTCTGGTCTGAGTCAGTGAGGCAGGAACCTTCCTCTCACACAGGCTGCGTCTGGTGGCAAGGTTATTCTACTCTCATACCTCTGGGACTTCTGAAACAAGCACTCCAGCATTCTCATAAGAAGGTGATCTTCAGTTGCTCAGTCGTGTCCAACTCGTTGCGACCCCATGAACCGCAGCACACCAGGCCTCCCTGTCCATCACCAACTCCCAGAGTCCACCCAAACCCATGTCCATCGACTCAGTGATGGCATCCAACCATCTCACCCTCTGTCGTACCCTTCTCCTGCCCTCAATCTTTCCCAGCATCAGGGTCTTTTCAAATGAGTTGACTCTTCGCATCAGGTGGCCAAAGTACTTTAGCTTCACATCAGACCTTTCAATGAATATTCAGGTTGATTTCCTTTAGGACTGAGTGTTTTGATTTCAGTCCAAGAGATTCTCAAGAGTCTTCTCCAGTACCACAGTTAGAAATCATCCATTCTTCAACCCTAAGCTTTCTTTACATCCAACTCTCACATTCATACATAACTACTGGAAAAACAGTAGCTTTGACTAGACAGACCTTTGTCAGCAAAGTAAAGTCTCTGCTTTTTAATATGCTGTCTAGGTTGGTCATAGCTTTTCTTCCAAGGAGCAAGGGTCGTTTAATTTCATGGCTGCAATCAGCCATCTGTAGTGATTTTTGTAGCCCCCAAAATAAAGTTTGTCACTGTTTCCACTGTTTCCCCATCTATTTGCCATGAAGTGATGGGACCAGACGCCATGATCCTTGAATGTTGAGCTTTAAGGCAGCATTTTCACTCTCCTCCTCCTTCATCTTTAACAGAATGTTGTCTTTGAGCCTCTCCATGAAATCTTAACAGCCATGTTCCTGCTAGAATTCCAGAGGCACCTCTATGCTCACAGGAGCAGGAAGAGGACAAGGTTATTGCCCGCTTTACTGACAGAACAGTGGGTCGGAGACGTGATATCACAGGGGCCAGACCGCATCTCTGAGCTTTGATCCCTTGTTGGGCCGGGGTAGATGATGCCGTCCTTGATTTTATTTGGCAAAATGAATCCCTCTCCTCCGCATACAGACAGTTCAAAAGCAAACAAACAACCAACAGTGAGTAGGTAAGTCTGCTGAGGCCACTTGTTTAAGGAGGTCATGTGTGACAAAAACAACAGACCTGGGAAGACCACCCTTTCCCGGGGGCCGGACTCGGGGCCTGAGTGCTCCACTGGCCGGGGGCCCGGTGGCAAGTGCAACGCCCAGGGCTGGACGGAGGGGAGGGAAGGAGGGGGCCCCGAAAGGTACGTACATCGGCCTAAAGCTGGTAGACATGCCCATGTTCTGGCCCCAGGCTTCTCGCAGATGCTCCTGCCTTCTGCAGATTTTCTACAGGGATTTTAACCCAGTACTTTCATTTCTCGATCCAAAACTTTACAGGAAGAAAAGTAATGATCTCTTAGGATGATCAGCTCATCCCAGACTGCCCAGGACAGTCCCTGATTTAGTACCAGAGGCCCCTCACTCTCACAAACCCCTCAGTCCGGGGCAGAGGGGCCGCTGGTGACCCCGTGTGTCCAGTGACGTCCTTGGCAGGAGTCGATGCTTCAAGGACCCAGGCCAGGGCATGTCTGTGTCCAAAACCCTGTGATCATCCACAGGGGACTCGGGGCAGGATCCTGGCTAATTCAGGTCGCCTGTCATCTACACAGGCCATCTGACCACACGTCGCATGCTCCGAGGCTGGTGGTGGGCACCTGGGGGTGCCCACGCTTCTCCTGGGCTCGTCCAACTGCGATGCACCCCATCGCCCCAACTAGTCACCCTGCCCCATGTTTTTAATTACGTGGATGTTCCTCTCCTTTATTTTGTCAGAGTACCGCTGATGTCAGCGCTGTGCTGGGTTCAGCATGTGTGCACACACACCTTCATTCTTCGTCAGACTCTCCTCCCGTTTAGATCCCTACAGAGTCCTGTGCAGCATTCCCTGTGCTGCGTGTGGATTCTCGGCGATTATCTGTTTCTATAGAGTAGTGTGTACATGTCGATCCCAAGCGCCTGATTCATCCCCACCACAGCGCTCCCCCTGTGCTCATCACAGTCTGGTATCTAAGCCTGTGAGTCTGTCTGTGTATCGCAGGGATTTGCTCAGAAACACCCTTCCAGCAAGAGCCTCTGCTGGGCTGTCTCTGCCCGTGGCCGCGCAGGCAGCTGACTCTGCACCTGTCGAGCCATCGGTTTCACAAGTGATGAAGCTGCTCATGACCCTCAGTGATTTTCTACCCAATGACCCAGGATCTGTAAATTCAGTTTAAACCGAAAACGAATTAGAAGGATCAGGCCTCCTGGCCTGCGGCCGACCAGGTAATCTGCTTGACCAAACTTTGCCTCGAACGTGTGGCTCAGCAGCGACATGCCTGTAGGAGGCCGGGCTCCTGCAGGGGGGCAGGAGTGGCAGGCTGCGGAGGCCTGCACTTCAGGCCGCACGGCTCTCCTCCAGTCTCCCCGCGGCCGCAGAGCCCTCGAGCTGGAGAAGAATCTTGCTTGGCAGCATGAAGAGCTTCCATTTCTTAGGGTGCTGTCTGTGTGAACGAAGTGAGGTCTTCGGAGAGGACTTTCTGGAGACCAGGCTCCTGTCCCAGGGCCCCCTCCTTCCTGGGCTGGGCATCCTCGCCATCATTGAAAGGATGACTGATGTTCCAGCTGGTGCTCCGTCTTCTGTGCTGTGATCCTTTTAACTAAACAGGACTCCATCAATCGAAGGGCATCGCGTTCCGCCCATGGGATGAGGCGCAGGCAGAAGAGCCTCAATCCAGACCACCCCCGCAGGACACCCCGGGCGCTGGGGAGCAGGGCCGCCAGTCTGCAGGAGGAGGAGTGGGAGCTCCTCGCAGGAACAGGCTCCATGCAAAGACCCTGCTTACGCAGAGAGGACGGCGGGAGGGTCGGGAGGAGGGAAGAGCATCCAAGACACCAGCTGAAGGTCCGGGCGAGCGGTCCTCCCGTCGTCTGCCCCGAGCCGAGTCTTGAGAACTGGCTCCGCAGTCCCGCTTCCTATCCCTCCTGCGCTTTTCTCATGAGAATCTGGCGTCAAGACTGCAGGTCCCTCGCAGCTTCTCGGCCTGGGCTCCACGCGGGGCACCGAGGCGCGGTGCTGGCGACACACAGTGAGCAGCAAGAACTTGCACCAGACCCCCGGACACACCCGGGCTGGCACCCACTCCTGAGGCGCCCGGCAGAGCGCGGGGGAAAACCGGAGCCTCGGCACACCTTCGGGGAGGCCCTTGGCCAGCTCGCGGCCACCAGGAGGCTGAGAGACAGACGCACCGAATCCCACCCTCAGGAAGCACGGCGCTGGGGACACCCTCCTCCTGGAATCGGCGGGCCGGCTGCGCTCATGCTCCACAGGGAACCTGGAACCTTCAGTCGCTCTTTCTTTCTCCCGACCCAGGCCCCCGAGGACGGGAGACACCGGGCCCCGCAGAGGGTCAGGGCAGGGGCATCGCACAGCACGTCGCCCCACGAGATTGCAGGGGCGAGAGACAGCCCTGCTTCCCTGGTTCCCACTCAAATTCATACAATTGATAGACGGATAGAGGGCTAATGGCAGATAGAGAGGCTAGACTGGCGACAGCTGGACAGGTAGATGGAGGTGACAGATGGGTGGTGGACAGCTGAGGGGTACCAGATGGAGAGATATAGACAGACGATGAGCAGACAGACAGACAGATGCAGCATACAAGAGAGGCAGGAAGGCAAAAGAGAAGGACCAACAGCCTCAAAGTTGTCTATTTTGCTTTTTGGAGTTTTTTGCTCTTTGGTTGCTTTTTGTTTGTTTATATTTAAAATAGAGTAGAAGAGAGTGGGGTCTGTGGACGAGTGACAAGCCCTGTTTCTCTTCTAACTGGGCTGCCTGAGATCCCCGCCAGGATGCAGACAAAGTGACGTGACAAATCACATCGGTCTGGCCCCATCTTCCCGACGGCATCAAGGTCGCCTTCCCTATCAGAGGCCTCCCGGCGACGTCACCCACCGTGACCAGAGGCCACCGCAGGGCCCGGCCCGGCCCCCACCCCCGCCCGCCTGCGCTCTCAGCGCCCCCCGAAAATGACAGCAGCGCCTTCCTTCCAGCTGCAGGCTCAGGACAGGGACGGGCTTAAGAAAACAACCACTTCTTCCTGCGTCTCTCGCCTGAACACAGATGGCCAGAGATGCCCTGCGGAAGCTCTCAGCTCACGTCCAGGGTGACGGGCCTCACTGCTGGAGACCGGGGCTGGGGGTGGGGCTGTGGGGAAGCTGCCCCCCAGTTGGACCCCGTCCTTCTGGCAAAGGGGCTCTGTCCAGGTATCGGCTGCTGCCCCAGGAGGGTGCTGGCCATCGGCGGGCAGGTCTTGATAGCAAAGCAGCAATTGCTGCAGACCCTCTGGCTGCCCTGAAAATAAAGGACGCTTGAGGCTTCTCTTAGCCAACGGGTTTCAGTCAGAGACCCACACACCCAGCTATGCCCAGGGTCCCCCAGCCAGCACACCCAGCTCCCCGCGGCGCTGGGAAGGCAGAGGCCCAGGCAGCCATCTCACAGCCGCCACCCTGAGCCCCTGCTACAGCCCCTCTAGCCCGCAGCCTCGGGCAAAGCTCTGGGAGCCAGGACGCCCAGCTGTCCCCACAGAGCCTGCAGTCTCATCCCACTTTGCACACGCAGTCCCTCTGCCGGGTGACATCAACAGTGAAGCGAGGCTTTGCTGGGGCCCCTGAGCACATGTGCTGTTTGTTCTTTGAGCAATCACCTCAGAATTCAGCACTTGGTCCGTATTCTCAGCTCCATCATGACGTAAATCACATAAAGTTTTTATACACATAATATAAATTGGACTGGACTGACATCATTTCAACTCGCAGTGCCCTTCCCAGAAGCAACCAGCCTGCTGCCAGGAACACAGCCTTCACCCGTGGACAAGGGACTCAGGGCCCCGGACGGGGGCTGCGCTTTTTCTGCTGCTCACCAGCTGGGTTTCTTAGGGGGAGTCTCTGCTTCTTTGGTGTGAACTGTGGCTGGTAATACTCAGGACTTCACCTGCTTGCTTTAGTGATCAGCAATGAAGATCAGAACAGAAGTGCTTTCTGAACGCTCTGCAGAGCTCACTGGGAAGACGCACAGCTGCTTGAAGCGCCAGTAGCAGACACAGGAGAGAATGTGCATCCTCCGGTTACATTTTCCCAGTTTCTAAGGGGAGAGAATAGACCTTGTACAGAAGTTAGTGAGCACGGATGGCCCGCTAGTTTGCTCTGGCTGCTGCAGCAGGTGCCACGGGTGGGGCGGCTTACACGCAGAAATGCACACAGGCCTGGGGGCCGGAAGCTGAGGTCGCGGTTCGGCAGGGTGTCCCCTCCTGAGGTCTCATCCTCACGCGGTCGTCCTCTGCGCCTGTCTGTGGCCCAGCGCCTCTTCCTGTGAGGACCCCGGCAGCTTAAATTAGGGCCCCAGTGGCCTCATTTCACATAATTACCTCTTTAAAGCCTCATCTCCAAACAGACTGCCTTCTGAGGACCCAGGGGTTCGGCTTCACACATGAGCTCAGAGGGGACGCCACTCAACCCAGGCAGGTGGGTGGGACAGAAGCGCCATCTGTGGATTGGAACTCGCTCTTTATTTGTCCACTGTTAACAGCCCAGTGCATTGGAACCCGAGGATGCTGATGAATCTCGGCACTCCGGCCTGGGCTAGTGTGTTCTGCAGTTTGATCCGCGTCCACGGGCACCGAGACTCGGCACCTCTGGTCTGGCCAAGGAGGAGGAAGCGTCACCCCCACCAGTTCTGGGCACGGCTGAGCCCCCGACCTCGGGGAGGGGTGAGTGGCAGGGACAGACCTGTTTCCCCAGCTCTGCCAGTGAGTGCCTGGCCGTCCAGAGCCGACAGCTTCATGGTTCTCTTTTCTGAGAAAAGTCTCCAAGGTTGCTTTACCTTGTTCATTGGCCAGTTCAGAAAACCAAAGCTGACTCCATGATAGCTCCTTACAAATGGCCTCCAAACAGCCCCGGAAGCTTTCCCCTGGTTCACAGAGCCAGCCCCTGTCCAGGGTCAGGCATGGAGCAAAGTAAACAGAGAGAAACTGTGACCTCACCAACGAGGTGCCGCGAAGCCACTGCCTCCAGAGCGGTAGGATGACAGGGGGGCTCCAACACACGCACATGCCGCCCGAAGGGGGCTTTATAAAGGACCCGGCCAGGTGAGCCTGATATTCAATAGCAACAGAGCGATCACATTGTGTCAATAATACAGTAAATATCCTGTTTTCAAATAACCATAAGCTTTCACCTCTAAGCTAAAAACTTAAAAAGCGCTTTATATTCAACGTCACATTTAAAAACGTCTATCATCTCTTTAAAGAAAACTGTCATTCAAAAATGTTTATTTGTTTAAGATCAAGAATTTGCAACCTGAAGTACCCAAAGAGAAAATGGGTAAATTAGACTTGATTAAAATTTAAACCTTTTGTGTTTCAAAAAACACCCACAGTATAGAAGAAAGTACGTGCAAAGCACATGTCGGTGAAGGTTTTGTATCTAGAACATAAAGAAAAGTTGCAACTCAGTAGTAAAATGGCAAACAACTTGATTTATAAATGGACAACACATGTGGCTGGACATATCCCCATGGGCACACAAATGCCCATAAACACATGGAAAGGTGAGCCCCGACCCCTGTTGGGGGCTGTGACCACAAAGAGACAAGAGCAGGTGTCAGGAGGTGCAGACACGGAGTAGCTGGGACATTGTTCTTTGCTGGTGGGAATGTAAAATGCGCATTTGCTTTGAAAAACAGCCTAGAAGTTCGACTAGGAGGACAGGCAGACGTAGAGTTACCACAGGGCCCAGACAGTCTGGTCCTAGGTCTGCACCCGAGAGAAATGAAAATCCGTGTCCACAAAAGCTCGTAGATGGACTTTCATGGCAGCGCTGTTCACAGGAGTCAGAGAGAAAACAGCCCAGGGTCCGGCCGCTGTGAGTGGGCAAGGACACAGCCCACCCAACAGTGAGACAACACTCAGCCGTGGGGAGGAGTAACGCACCCACACACCGTGAAGAGAGTCACAAAAGACGGTTTGTGTGACTGCAGCCACATGAAGTGTCCAGAACAGCAGCTCTGTGGAGGCAGGAAGTAGGCTGGTGGTTGCCCAGGGCAGGAGGCGGGCGGAATGAGAGTGGATGCCACGGGCTTGGGGCACTGACCACGTTCTAAAACCCCGTGTGTTGAGAGCTGCACAACGTGAAAGAACAGAAAACGTCGAGTTCCACGCTCTAAATAGATGCCGTGCAGGGCTCGCGAGTTATGTCTCGACAAAACTGTCATTAAGGAAATGCCCACCCGGCCACACCGAACGTAAGGTATGTTTAACCTGCCCTTGTACCTATTCCCACAGCCTCTGAAACACAGTGACAAACAATACGTACTTTAGTCCTGCCCATGAGAAAACGAGACTGCTAATGCTTTTATAAACTCAACTGGAAATAGGACACAGCTCCAGGAGCCGCACAAGAAAAGCACTTGGCATTTCAGGTGTGATCAGCCATTCGCCCCACTCCTCAGGAGCAAGGAGCATGGGCTCGGCCCCAGCAAGGTCCACAGTAAACACGGAAACACCCAGGACTGTTTCCTAGGCACCACCGGCCACGTGGTCCCGGTGGACGTCCCCCTGGGGTGTGAGCACATTGCAAAGACGAGACGGCCGTGACCTTCCGGGGAGCAGCCTTGGCTGCTTTGTTCATCACTGCACTTCCTGGCATCGAGAATGAACAGAGAAAGTTTACATATTCCTCCTCAAACCCTCAGCACCTTCCACTCACCCTGACACGCGGGACATGGCCCCGTGCTGGCCTGGAGATGGTCTATCCCCGCTTCCTCTCCCACATCACGCATTTGAACTCAGAACAAGAGGAGGTTCGTCACCAAATGCATGTTGGCATTCATCTCCATTCACAAACTCCTGTAAGAAATCACTGTCTTGTACTGAACGTGCACTGACATTGTTGGGGGCTCCGTCCCCGAGTGATGGGGACCACTGGACTGGCTCGAGGTGACCCCAGAGCCGCACAGGAGGCAGGGAGGTGGCCGTGGGATGCCGGCGCCTGGCCCACCAGTGCTCGGTCCTGCCTTCTGGTCACTGGTCTGGCAAGGTCACCCTGGGCCCTGAAGATGACCTCCTCACACCTGTCCTCTGGGCCACGCCCACGTCCCCTCACTCCAGACCAGAAATTTCTGAGAGGTCTGCCTGCCCCTCCTCCAGCTCTGGTGGCACTACGGCTCTCTCCCAGGACTTTCTCCACAACCACCCACACCACCAGCAGCCCGGGAGTGAGGGGCAGAACAGAGGCCCCGGGGAGGGTCTGTCCCTGCCGGCCACCTGCCCTCGTCATCCCATCAGCCGCGTGCCGTGGGTCAAGCTCAGCGAGTCAGCCGGGGTCCGTTGTAAGCCCAGGCTTCTGAAACTCAGAGCCCAGAACCACCCTCACTTGCTGACTGTGTGTGCAGTGGGGTCGGGGGTCTCCTAAAGGGAGAGCAGAAGCCCCTGGAAAGCCAAGGAGAACCGTATCCTGGCTCAGGTCCTGAGGATACTACCGTCGAATTTATTGAAGTGGGGGCCTCAGGGCGGAGGGCCTGGGCCCTACAGCTTCCGCCCCAGCTCCGGGCAGCCGGGGTCACAGGTGAGAGGGCACAGGGCAGGGGGAGCAGCCAGGCGGCCTCCCCTGGAGTCTCCGCCTTCACACCCCCGTCCGTGGCCAGATGGCAGAATTCAGTCCCGGGGCCGTGGGGGTCCTGCTTTGCTCTTCCTGGGTCAGGTTTCTCCAGAGGCCTCCACCTTCAGGGTCTCCCGGCCCCTGGGAAAAGAGTCTGAGAACAACGGAGGCACAGACAGCCAAACACTTCATGTGGCCAAGGGTACGACGTGAAAATGCCGGGCCAACTGCCGATGACCCCCAAGGTGCAAGCCTCGCAGAGCAGGAGGAGGGAGAAGCAGGAAGCGGGGTTAATTCAAATAAGGAAGGTCTGCTCCTTCCTTAATGAGAGTCCAGGGGTGGCAGGCTGGAGAAGCGGGAAGAGCCCAGCAGAGTTCTGGTTGAGTGGAGTTCGGTCCAATGGCCCTGAAGTCACAGTCGGCCACGAAAAGCCTATGGTTTCAGGGTTAAGGTCAAGGTTGGCTGATGTCATTGACTTGGGAGGAAACGTGAAACCAGAGACCCACCCCACCCATCTTCAAGACAGACTGCAACCCTAAAACTCGGTTCTCTTCTGCAAAATGTCATTTCCTTTAATAGTCAAAGTTCAAGGTCCACGAGACACAACCAACTATTGACCTGTAACAGCTGGGCTCGATTTACGAACCTGTGGGTCCAGTGGAGCCAGGGGCTGCTGCAACAGCAGAGGCAGGCTGCAGGTTGGCCGGAGCAATGCTCACACGGGACGTTTCCTGTGACTGATGGTCATGTGGAAGCTCTGTATCTCAGCAAAGACAAATTCGCCTAACATGGGCGGGTCTGCAAATTATCTGTTCTCTGTGTGTGTCACATCCTTTGAATTATAATGACCAAGAAACCTTCCTGAGAGAGTCGTGTTGGCGTGCTGGGGAGCGAACACAGAGCATCTCTAAGGTCACACTGGACTCTGGAATCTATAGTTCTAACCCTGCTCCCCATGGGAGGCGGCTTCAAGGGTTATCAGCACTTTTGTTTTTCTTGAACTTAAATGCACAGTGATAGTCCATTGACTGATTTGCTGGTACAAACTGGTCTATTTATTTGTGGTCTCTCGAGATAAGTAATGTCAAGTCTGAGTTTAGACTTTCACCTTTTCCCTCCCTCCCTCATCACACTTCCTTCAGGCAACTTACTTTCATTTGAGGCACCAGAGGAGGAAAAAAAATTCACACATGTGCAAGTAAGCCTGCCCTTTATTCCTTTTTAGGGAAGAGATCTGCCATATTTGATATTTTCAACAGAGATGGTTCTTTGGGGGAAGAAAACCACAGTAATTTCAGGAAGTATGGCCTGACACTGACGACCTCCAACTGAAAGGCCCCAGCCTCCCTCAGCTGCCTGGGGTCTGCCACGGGGGGTACATCCGGCCCGAGGGTGGGCGTTGCCAGGACAAGCCAAGGACACCTCGGTCCCCTCGGCCGCAGGAAGGAGATGAGGCGGAGGATGAAGACGCCTTCCTTCCCTTGGGTTTCACTTGATCCCGCTGTCGCGGGGGGTCCTTCTCCAGTCTCCTTCTTGTCCTGGCCTCGGGCTTGTTCTGACCGGTGAACCCTTATCCTAGGTAACGACTTACCTCACTGTTTACGCTCCAAATGCCAGGAGCTGATAAACGGGCCCATTCAGCATTATCGCCGTTTTCCTTTCGGGAAAGGTGTGAATTTGTGAGGGAGCCAGTCCGTGGCTGTCGCCTTTATCTGGGTGAGATGAAGCAGTCACAGAGGGGTGTGCTCCACTCACAGTCAGCATGAGAGACCCCACAGAGACTAGCCCTTGGAAACTGTGAATCAACTACAAAAACTTCGTCTGAAACAGTTGTCCACATGCCCGTGAGGCCTGCTGTCTCCAGGGCAGGGCAGGGGGAGGAGGTGCCCTGTGGGATGACCTGCCGTTCCTTCCTGCCTGCCTTTACAGGGACCAAGGGTCATCGTGCAGGGGCCAGGCCCCGGGCCCTGGGTGCTGGTCCAGGCGTAGCCCCAGTGGGCCCAGGGACTGCCATCTAGGGGTCTCCACCTGACGTCTACTCTGGGCCTTGCTACACACGGCACCTCCACCAGGGAGCCCTGCTGGATGTGAAAGACTCTGGGCTGGACCCCTGTCCTACCAAGTGAGGACCCCTCAGGCGACCGTGAGCCTCTGAGTTGGCGGGACCCCTGACTCAGGGCCTGGCCCACAGGCACAAGCCACTCACTTCACTGTCCCCAGCGTTGTCATCAGCCTGAAAGTTAGAGCAAAGTACTGACGTGCGGGCAGGCAGCCTTGCAGGGGGAGGCGTCCCAGGGCTTCTGCTGGACACTCCAGGCCTCAGAGGCTCATTTCCTGGGCGGCGTCCTCCCCGCCCCATGGCGGTGCTGCCTCGGGATGTGCTCAGCTGTGGGACAGGACAGCTGTCCTCCCCGGGGCCTTCTCTGTGGCCCTGCTGCCCCACAGCCCCCATCTGTGTTTCAGAGCACGGGCCACGGATATGAGTTTGCAATTCACACACAACATCCCAGACCCTGTGGTTAAATGTCTGAAAAACACCACATCTCCTGACAGTTCAAGGCCCATCGCTACTGAATCTTATCAAAGCCCAGAGAAAGGGTTTCCTCCAAGCTCCCCTCCAGCTCAGCACCATGGAACCGTGGTGCCAGCATGAAGGCGGTTCCTCTGCCGTTTCCTCCCAGTGGATTAGGGGGGTGTGGGGGGGTGGCTCGATGAGTAGATGGGTGGATGGGTGATGGACAGGTGGGTGGATGAGTGGACAGATGTGTGAGTGGGTGGGCAGATGGATAGTTGGATAGGTGGATGGCAGTGATGTGGATTTCCCATTGAGCTGATGTTCTTTCTCATCAGCATGTTTCATAGTCAACATTATCAGATCTCCCAGCCTATTGAACGCTGAGGTTTAAGCTTTGCTAGCAAATTACAATATTTGAATTTTTCATTCTCATCTGAAGAAACCAACCTGTGGAAACTTACAGAAATGGTGCTACAAGCTTGAACATCTGGCCACGTTTCGACACGACCGATGGAAGAAAGCTAGGACTCCCTGAGCAGAATGTGTGCCCTTGGCTGCAGTGGTGTCATCTTTTCTATAAGGATCGTGTGAGTGTTTTTACTCATGCAAATACACCATCTTTTTTTTTCAATGTGAGGAAAAAAGCGACAACGGACTTTGTTTTCCCAGACGACGAGCAAGCTTCCTGTTTTTATCCCCTTTTCTGCAGCTGAAGGATTTCGGAACGTCTGACTCCAGGGACCACCGACATCTTGGCATTCCCATCTTTAGTGCTAATATACTATAGCACTTTCTGTTTTCCAAGGGATTGGAAAACCAGACATCTGCTACTCGACAAGCAGGGCAGCGACCAAGGTTGCCACACGTTGTCCACGGACGCCCAGGTGCCCGCAGGCTGGTGTCCTGAGTGGACAGGAAGCGCACTCTCCTGCCGGCTCCCACCACCAGCGGGCAAACTCCAGTGGTCTCGGGACTCGACTCGAGAGATGCTCGACTGGTGGGTCAGACCACTAGTGGAAAGAAAATAATTCCTGATTCTGTTCCAGGAAGTAGACTTAACTCGAACTCCATCCTGCAAAACACTTTGGATTCAGAAGCTGAAAGGCCCTGCCTCGGCTTTCCTCTCTGTGAAGAGCACGGGATCTGGATTCCACAGGCCCCAGACTCATGCACCCTGGGGTTTACCCACGAGGTGGATTTCTCCCATCACTCGCCCCCCCCTGCACCTGGCTTTCCTCATCCAGAAATGAGGGTCGATTGACTTACAGACGTGGTTTGCGTGTCTCGCCTGCAGACTCTGCAACTGTAAACTCTGCACAGTGGACGGAGCCTTCTGGGAGAGAGGGGCTGTTCTCAGATTGGGGGCCATACCTGTGGTGTTGCTGGCAGGTCCGCACACAGACCTCCCCGTCCTGCTGGGAGACCATTTCATTAGATGCGAGATGCAGAGCGTCAGATGTCCTGCCAATCTCGGCATCACTGGACAGAGGGCTTCAGTCTGGCACCATCGTGTCTCTGTCCTGGTCAGGAAGGCATTAACCCGCCCAAGGACCAGAACTTCCCTGTTTTCCTCCTTGATGGTTTCAGGAGGGAACACACTTAAACTAGAGGAGGGCTGTTTGAGTCTGCGTGACGATTTTGGATTAAATTTTCTTTACTCAAAAGAAAAAAAAAACCTCAACAAAATCAAGCATAGTATTAAGGCTTTAATTCAAAGGAGCAAAACCTTTCTGTTCTGCATTATGGGATTACGCTCTTAGAAGGAGAACTGGAGTTAGCTTGCGGTGTGTCCCAGCCGCCCGGCTTGCAACGGCCCAGAGCACTCTGGGTGTCTGCTCATCTTACAGCAAACCCTCCCATCAAGCAGCACAGCAGCTGCCCGCAGGAAAGCAGAAACCAGATCCCAAAGGCTGGAAATGTCTCTGTTCAGGCGGGGGTGAGGGGAGTGGTTGGACGGTGTGTGTGTGTGCGAGTATGTGTGTGTGTGTGACTGTGTGTGTGTTCACTAATGTGTTCTTTTGTACATACAGTTTACTCTTAGTTTAAAAAAAATACAGGTCACTAGGAGCTGCTTAGACTCGGAGAACGCCCGGCATCCCAGGGCTGGGGTCTGGACTGGCCCCTCCCCCCAGACCTCCCACGGGGCACAGGAGGTCTGTGCGGATCCCTTTCCTGCCCGTCTCAGGAAACGCAGAGATGCCGCCCAGATGGCTCTGCAGCAGTAGAGCCGTGATTGCGCCTGGCACGGGGCCCGTCAGCCACACTCGCCACACAGGACGCCCACGTGCCTCACCCTCAGAGAGCGTGCACCCCGGGGGGGGGGCAGGGCGGCCACCCCAGGTGGGGCCCAGGCGGGCGTCCACACCTCCCTCCCTCCGCCAGAACCAGGCTGCCGCGCCCTCCTGGTGGGTGCAGACCCAGGTCCCCCGAAGGCCCTGGTCTCCAGTCTCCCTCCTGGGCAGCCAACAGACCGCCCTCAGAGTCAGAAATGACATGAGAACCCCCAGCGCTCAGGCAGCCTGTCTTCTTCCCTTTCTCGCTGGATGGAGGGCCAACCAGACTCAGAGAGCGGAGGCCGTGGGCAAACGGCGGGAGCATCTGGCCAAGCAAAGCTCCTGCCCTCCTGCAGGAGCTCCAGCCTCAGCCAGCCGCTCCCAGCTGAGCACCAGAGCGGCAGGGGCAGGAGTAGACGCAAGACCGCCTTTGTGCCTTTTGGTTAAATTACGAGCAAAAGAATTCAAAATAAAATAGACTGAACTGAGCTGGTTCTCTTTTCAACTCCCGTGTCTTCCTGGCCTGGCACTTAGGGTTGTTACATTGATCTCAGTCGTGTCCAACTCTTTTGTGACCCCATGGATAGCCTGCCAGGCTCCTCCATCCACGGGATTCTCTAGGCAAGAAGACTGGAGTGGGTTGCCATTCTCTTCTCCAGGGGATCTCCCCGACCCAGGATCCAACCTGTGTCTCCTGCTCTGCAGGCAGATTCTTTACCATCTGAGCCACCTGGGTTGGCGGGCACTTAAACACAATCACCTTTAATGAGAACACAAATAGTATATAAACTGACTGGTTTCAGGCTGGCTCTTGCCTGTTCTTCTGAATGAAATCAGGCACCAGCTGGCCTTCCTCCGTCACAGTCTCTGAAATCTGGTGGCTTTCATCCTGGGCTGAGCTGGGATGACCACCCCAACAGCCTCATTTTAAATATGTCGCCTCCCGAATTCCCATCTCTGAGGCGCTGGCGGTTAGGACGCTGACACAGGAGCCTGGGTCGGCGTGCAGCTCGCAGCCCCACCAACGCTCAGGACAGCCAAAGGCAGGACGCTGGGGATGGGAGAGGAGGCAGGTGAGGTCCGTGCGGCTGGCACCCACTGCGGGGCACACCCCTGCTCGCCGGCTTCTTGAGGCCCGGCCCACAGCCGCTGCCGCTCAGGTCCCTTCAGCCCATCCCTCCCAGCATCATGATGTGGTCTGCCTCTTCGGAAAACTATAGCTGATCCAAGTGGAGGTCGGATCCGAGGACCCTGGGGGGCTTTCAGCCTGGTGATCTTCTGGGAAACTGCAGAGCCCAGGTACACAGCGAGCGTTCACGATGCTCCAGGCTAAGGTCAGGGTGAAGCGGGGGCCCGGGAGACAGACTCGCCCAGCCACGCTCAGGGACCCACGAGATGGGCTTCCCTCTTTGATGATATAACCGCACCTGAGGGCTAAACTCAGAGCCAGCACTCACTTTGTTCCGAAGACAGTCATCTCCGAGGGACTCCCTGTAGGCCTCAGTGCAGCCCTGCCCCAGGCACTCTGTTCAGATGCCCCTCTTGGCAGGTGATTCATGATGGGCGCGGGCATGGAATCTAATACCTTCTTCCCCTTCAAGTCTTTGAAAAACATCTGCCGCTCTGACAACCAAGCCTCCAAGTTTCCGGAACCAAACACAGAAGAGCCTGAGAGCACCGTCTCTCCGTCTGCACGCCTATCTCCAGCGCCGTCCGAGGCGCTCTGGGAGCTGCTGCTTCCAGGAAGCCGGGGCCTCACTCGTGTGGATGAGAGGACAGTCCACTCATCACATAATAAAAAATGCTGGAGTAAAACCAATGCTTCTTTTCTCTTAGAAAAACTATTTGTGTTTCAACCTCTGACAGTCAATGGCCGGAGATGCCAAAAAGCCTAAGTGCGTTTTCCTCCACGTCTTGTCTTTCAGAGCAGCACAGGAGGCATCATTCAGTGAAACGGGAGGAGAGCAGGGTCTGTTTGCAATCAGAAAGCTCAGGGCTCACCAACAGAACACAGACCCGTGCTGTGCTCGAGTGCTGAGCAAATTCAGAAATCCAGAACACAGACTTTCAATGACTGGATTCTGCCCATGCTTAACTTTTTAAAGATGTTTTCCTCACTTGGAATTTTATACAGAAGGCCACCTTTTAAAAGTGAAAGTGAAAGTTGCTCAGTCATGTCCGACTCTTTGTGACTCCATGGACTATACAGACCATGGAATTCTCTAGGCCAGCGTGGGTAGCCTTTCCCTTCTCCAGGGGATCTTCCCAACCCAGGGATCAAAGCCAGGTCTCCCACATTGCAGGCAGATTCTTTACCAGCTGAGTCACAAGGGAAGCCCAAGAATACTGGAGTGGGTAGCTTATCCCTTCTCCAGCAGATCTTCCTGATCCAGGAATTGAACTTGGGTCTCCTGCATTGCAGGCGGATTCTTTACCAACTGAGCTATCAGGGAAGCCCTATTACAGAAGGCCACCTTTTAACTATGAAAAAGGCGCATCCTTCCAAAAGATCTCGGTGTCAGACACATGTCCACTGCTGGGACCACGTGTCAGGCTCATCAGTTTGTGAGGGTGGGATCTAACCTTCCACATCCAGGAGAATCCCCGTGCTTTCATGAAAGTGAATGTCTGCAAACTTGAGGCTGATGTGACCTGTAAATCCATATTTTCCATTCAGTGCCCTTGGGTAAACTTACAATAAGGAAATGGAAATATAATTAAGGGTATTTTGTCAACATGCAAACATAATAGAAGAAATTGAAGAAGATACACACAAATGGAAAGCTATCCATGTTCACAGATTGGAAGAATTAATATAGTTAAAATGTCCATACTATCCAACACCATCAAGATTGCAACCACATTTTTAACAGAAGTAGAAGAAATAAACGATCCTAAAATTTTCATGGAATCACCGAAGACTCCAAACAGTCAAAGCAGTCCTGACGAAGAAGGACCAGGTTGGAGGGGTCACACTTTCTGATTGCAGGGCACCAAACAAAACAGGCGCCAAACCAAAACAGTGCAAGGCGCCATTCCCAGAACAGCGACGAAACAAACATGAAAACCAAGATGCAGAATCAAGAGTCCAGCAATGAAACTGCAAATTCAGTTAGCTAGTATTTGACAAAGGAGCCAAGATACATGACAGGGAAAAAACAGTCTCCTCAGTGAACAGTGCTGGGGAAATGGATACTCATAGGCAAAAAATGAAACTAGACTCCTAACTTATACTACTCACAAAAATTCACTCAAAATGGTTAAAGGCTTAAACATGAGACCTGAAACCATGAAACTCCTAGAAGAAAACATAGAGGTGGAGGCCTGGCGTGCTGTGATCCATGGGGTCGCAAAGAGTCGGACATGACTGAGCGACTGAACTGAACTGAACTGAAAGCTCCCTAACATGGATCTTGGCAATAATTTCCAGGACATGACTCCTGAAGCAGAAGCAACAGAGTCAAGAACAAGCACGTGGGATGACATCTAGCTCAGAAGCTGTGATTATCAAGAAAAGGAAAAGACAACCTAATGAATGGGGTAAAACGCTTGCAGACCACACAGTTAACAGCTGTTACTATTCAGAATATACGAGGAACTCACACAAGAGCAAAATAAAATGAAATAATGAAAAAAAAGACGAAGGACATTCTTCCAAAGAAGAAACACAAGTGGCCAACAGACACAGGAAAAAACGCTCAATATCACTCACCACTGGAAAAGTGAAACTTAAAACCCCAGTGAGGTATCACCTCACACAGCTCAGAATGACTGTTTTACAAAAAGATGCGTGATAGCAAATGCTGGTGAAGAGGTGGAGGAAGGGGAACCCTTGTGCACGTTGGAGGGAATGCAAATTGGTGCAGCCAATTACACGCGGAGATTTGTCAAAAAGTTAAAAATAACTATCAAATGATGCAGTGATTATTCTTCTGGGTCTATGTCCCAAAAGGGAGTGAAATCACCCTCTTGAATAAACATCTGTACCCTTGTGTTCACTATAGCACTACTCACGAAGGCCAGGATACAGAAGCAAACGAACACAGTGACAGATGAATGGACAGAGCAAATGGGGTGTGTGTGTGTGAATATGTAAGGAAATACTATTCTGATATAAAAAGGAAGAAATTTGTGACAGCGTGGATGGGCCGTGGCGTGAGCGCATCATGTTAAGCAACATAACGCAGAGAGAGACAAACACTGCATGATCTTCCTCACACGTGCAATCTAAAAAAGCTGAGCCCTCAGAAATGAAAACAGACTGATGGTTCCCAGAGGCGGGGGCGGGCACGTGGACCAAGGGCATCAGAAGGGGCAGACCCCCAGTCGCCAGGTAGACGAGTCCTGGGGACGCGACGCCACAGCACGGCCACAGCTGACAGCACTGTGCTCACTGCGCATCTGAAAGTCGCCAAGGGAGTAGGTCTCACACGTTCTCATCACAAGGGAAGATGCAACTATGTACAGTAACGGGTGCTAACTAGACACCACAGTGATCACTTCACAAATGTACAAGTATCCAATCATTATGCCCGACACCTTAACCTATGCGAAGCTCTGTGTCAATCACGTCTCAACAAAGCTGCTGCTGCTGCTAAGTCACTTCAGTCGTGTCTGACTCTGTGTGACCCCATAGACGGCAGCCCACCAGGCTCCCCCGTCCCTGGGATTCTCCAGGCAAGAACACTGGAGTGGGTTGCCATTTCCTTCTCCAATGTGTGAAAGTGGAAAGTGAAAAGTGAAAGTGAAGTCGCTCAGTCGCGTCCGACCCCTAGCGACCCCACGGACTGCAGCCTACCAGGCTTCTCCATCCATGGGATTTTCTAGGCAATAGTACTGGAGTGGCTTGCCATTGCCTTCTCCGCTCAACAAAGCTGGAACACAGTAAATAAAAAGTAAAACGGGAAAACTTTTTAATGAGACAGCAATAATTTGCAAGTGTTTGTGTGGGTATATGGTTTCAGTCTCTCAGGTATCTACCTAAGACTGGAATTGCTGAGTCATTTGGTAATTTTACGCTTAACTTTTTGAGAAACTGTCAAACCACCTTTCAAAGTGGCAACAGCGTTCTGCATCCCCACCTGCCACATCCGAGTGTGCACATCCTCACGTCCTCACCGCACTCGCTGTGGTCCGTCTTGGTTGTTTGACCACCCTGGGGGGGGACATGGTGTCTCACCGGGGTTTTGATGTGGGGCCCCGATGGCTCACCACCATCATATTTTCATCATGTGATCGGGTGTGGACCACTCTTGAAGAGCCATCCAGATTCTTCACCCGCTTTGCACTGCATTATCTTTTCTTCATTGAACTGCAAGATCTCTAAATTCTAATTCTAAATATTAAAAATTCTCATATTCTAAATGCATGTCTCTTGTCAGATGATGACTTGCAAACATTTTGCCCCCATTTGTGGGTTGTCTGTTCATCTCTTTGTGTGACAGTGTCCTTGGCAAGCACAAAAGGTTATGGTTTCAATGAGTCTGGTTTACCCATTTTTTTTCTTTTATTGCTTGTGTTTTTTAAAAAAGTGAAATTTGATTTCTTTTTCTTGATTTTCCCCATCTTCACACTCACATGTGTCGTGACTTGCCTACTGTTTCTGCCCGTCTTAATCATGGTATCATTAGAACTGCAGATTCAGTCAAACAATTAACTTCATCTTCAGTGAAAACAAACCACTTGAGCTATTTCCTTCTTTGATGAGACTCAAAGTTCCCAGGCCGTGGATAGCACGGGTCCTTGCAGCCTGGAAGCTGCAGCTGTGAGAACCTGTCCCCGTTGCAGCGCTCTGGGAGGAGGGTGGGCTTCCTGTGACGCTCTTGTCAAGCTTCAGTCCAAACAGATCTGAAGGCATCTGCAGTCCGGGAAGACAGAGGGCAGCGAGCTTCTGTGGGACCCCTGGTGCATTTGTTTTCCTAGTGCTGGGCTTGCCAATCAACGGAGTAAGCGAGCCCTGCTCGGCGCGGCGCAGACTAAACAGCGGGGCCGGGCGGGAGCTTGCTTACCCAGGGATTTCCTGCGTGGCTGGGAGGTCAGTGGCGGTGGAAAAACGTCAGCTGAGGGGCTTGATCTGTGACTCAACATATGTTCCTGAACATAAAGCCCCACGTTTGCAGCTAAACATGGTGAGCAAGACGAGGAGAGGGATGCCACTCAATGCCACCTGCCAGAGGCAGACCCCTGGCGACAGCCCCCTGAGGGGGACACCTCAGGCTGCTCTCCTGTAGAGCAATGAAATTGGGTCACATTTTCCAAAAATGGACTGACTAGCAGCAAAACTATTTAACTAGAATTTACTTCTTGTGAGTATTCTGCCAGTGAACATTATCAGTGGTCCAAAATTCATTTCTCCTAGTGCTAAAATAAACTGCCATAGATAATAGTCCAAAACACTGAGTGGGGGTACACTGAAAATTAAAGTTCTGACTTTGAAAGGTTTGTGCTTAGTCTCATCCAACTCTCTGTGGCCCCATGGACTGCAGCCCACCAGGCTCCTCTGTCCATGGGATTCTCCGGCAAGAACACTGCAGTGGGTTGCCGTTTCCTTCTCAGTGGATCTTCCACACCCAGGATCGAATCTAAGTTTCTTGGTCTCTTGCATCCCCTCACTGGCAGGTGGATTCTTCGCCACTAGTGCCACCTGTGAAGCCCTTTAATTTGCTAGACTTTTTCAAATTCTAATTTTTGTGTGGAAATACCTTTTAGTTGGACATCTCACCAAAAATGTAACATGCCTTAACCAAAATAATCTTTATTCCAGAATAACATCTCCACCTAAAATTCACCATGGTATGGCAAAAACCTGTCTTTTTAAGTTTTAACTCACACTATTAGAACTCTAAATCAGATTGAAAGATTTGGAATAAATGAAAAGCTCCAATTAGTAGGAGTAACTCTCAAGAGAAATTATTTCAATTACAATGTCGTACTTCACTAATGCTAGAATCGTGGACAGTGATGTTTAAATAATCCTGGGGATTTTTAAGTATTATGAAACCCATATGCCACATAAGATAAACAGAGACTTCCACAAGGGAAAATAAAATTTGGTTAAGTGGCAATAATAACGAATCACAAAAGAAGAAAGAAAAAACACGCCATGTGGTGGGACTTGGCCAGCACCCCAGCCTGGATTTCCAGCCCTCTTCCCCACCCTCAGGTTCAAGTTTTCCACCTGGTCAACTGACAGGTCTTGAAAGCATCTTCGTCCAAAAAGTCCCCTGCCCCTTGCTTTCCTAGAGGAGGGAATGATTTCCTCTGACCTCCTGAGATACCAGGGAATGACTGTGAGCGTCATACCCGCCTCCCTGCTGGAGGCGGAGCTCCTGGAAGGCAGGGTCAGCGACCTGCTGGTCTCTATTCCAACCACCCAGCTAGGAACCTATTACATCATCGCTCTAGAATGAATAAATGCATAAATGCACAGAACCGATACACACAAATCCACCATGAGGATTATAATCACAGCCTACCCCAAGCAAGCTAGAAAATCCAACACCCCAGCACATGTGACTGAAATATAGTTCATGTTGGAAGCAACTTCTCTTACTTTAGAGGTTAGTAAAACTGTTCTATGTTGAACTAATCAGAGAGAAACAAATATAATGAGTTAAAGTGAATGCATCATAAAATGGGGCTTCTCTGGTGACTCCTTTTCTCAAAGAAGAAAAAGAAAAATATACCCATCTGAATGCAGAGGTCCAAAGAATAGCAAGCAAGGAGAGATAAGAAAGCCTTCCTCAGTGATCAATGAAAAGAAATAGAGAAAAACAATAGAATGGGAAAGACTAGAGATCTCTTCAAGAAAATTAGGGATACCAAGGGAACATTTCATGCAAAGATGGGCTTGATAAAGGACAGAAATGGTATGGACCTAACAGAAGCAGAAGATGTTAAGAAGAGGTGGCAAGAATACACAGAAAAACTGTACAAAAAAGATCTTCATGACCCAGATAATCACGATGGTATGATCACTCACCTAGAGCCAGATATCCTGGGATGCCGGGAGCCAGCGAGGGAAATCCTACCCATGGCAAAGGTCAATTGGGGAAGAGGCCTGACGGGCAAAGGCTAATCAGGGCTCGAGGAACCCCCTGGACTTACCTGAGCATCTACCCCAAAGAAAACCGGAGTCTGACTGCCTTACTATCTTACACCTCTTACCAAGTCCTCTAATACTTACGGGGGCTTCCCCCCAACCACCTTTCTCTGAAAACATTAATTCAGAGCTGTAGTTTAAAAGTTCTCCTCGGCTTAATAGGAGTGTTCCAATCCAAGCCCCTCTGATAGCTTTCTAACTTGCATGACAAGTTTGTCCGGGCTCTTACAACTATGAGTGTGACTGTTTATAGCCTCCCAGCCATGCAAGGACAAAAAGCCTAATATTCTAAAATACAGGAATCTGTTGAAAAAGTTAAAATCATTAGAGTAGTACTAAAAAAGATTTCATTGTTGAATCAATGCTTGCTGCAGTTTCCTCTACCTATTGTATCCTTGGAAATATATTAATCACATATAGAGAATATAAGTAGTAGCCTTTGATTTAACCACATCAGATCTTAAGTTAATAAATTCCTTTCTTGCAGCTCACTACACCGGTGCCTTATAGGAATGTAACTTTGTTATGTGTCTAGCACCTGACTCTAGGAAAGTCACCTTAAAAAAATATAAGCCTTTTACCTGCTAACTAACCTATTGTTAGGAGAGAGGGCCATAAACTGTTAGCAGGCCCCCTGGCCAGAAGAGGATGTAAACCACCTAAAACTTTTATCACGAGATACACAAAAATATGCCCTGATCCTGATAAAGGTCAAGACTGCTGACCCCACGCGATTTTGGCGTGACTCTATACCTCCCTTTCTCTGTTTCTTATGCGCATAACTTAGGGTATAAAAGCAGCACTGGAAAATAAAGTTTTGGGCCTTGCTCACTGAAGCTTGGTCTCCCCGTGTCGTTCTTTCTCTTTTTCCATCCTTTTCTCTATTCTCCTTTTTCTGGTTGAGATCCTTGGAGCGCTGGGCCCTCTGAGTTTACTTATCTGCCTGGGCTTCTAAGACCCACTCGAGGGGGTACCCTGGTGGGGTGCCTCCAGTGATTCGAGAGGGCGCCTGCAGCCTACGTAAACAGAGCAAGCCCCGTGCTGGGGTTTTATTGGTTTCCAGCGTAAACCAAGGAATCATCAGCCCCTGTCTCTCTCTTTTTCTCTCTCTCTCTCTCCGACGCCGACGCCGTTCATCCCGAGGATACCCTGGGTCATATCGAGGCTGGTCCCCGATACTGGGATGTGAAGTCAAGTGGGCCTTAGGAAGCATCACAACGAATAAAGCTAGTGGAGGTGATGGAATTCCAGTTGAGCTATTTCAAATCCTAAAAGATGATGCTGTGAAAGTGCTGCGCTCAATATGACAGCAAATTTGGAAAACAGCAGTGGCCACAGGACTAGAAAAGGTCAGTTTTCATTCCAATCGCAAAGTAAGGCAATGACAAAGAATGCTCAAACTACCACACAATTGTACTCATCTCACACGTTAGTAAAGTAATGCTCAAAATTCTCCAAGCGAGGCTTCAGCAATACATGAACCGTGAATCTCCAGATGTTCAAGCTGAATTTAGAAAAGGCAGAGGAACCAGACATCAAATTGCCAACATCCACTGGATCATCGAGAAAAAGCAAGAGAGTTCCAGAAAAACACCTACTTCTGCTTTATTGACTATGCCAAAGCCTTTGACTGAGTGGACCACAACAAACTCTGGAAAATTCTGAAAGAGATGGGAACACCAGACCACCTGACCTGCCTCCTGAGAAATCTGTATGCAGGTCAAGAAGCCACAGTTAGAACTGGACACAGAAAAAGACTGGTTCCAAATCAGGAAGGAAGTATGTCAAGTCTGTATACTGTCCCCCTGCTTATTTAACTTATATGCAGAGAACATCATGAGAAACGCTGGACTGGATGAAGCACAAACTGGAATCAAGATTGTTGGGAGAAATATCAATAACTTCAGATATGCAGATGACACCACCCTTATGGCAGAAATCGAAGAAGAACTAAAGAGTCTCTTGATGAAAGTGAAAGAGGAGAGTGAAAAAGCTGGCTTAAAGCTCAACATTCAAAAAAGAAGATCACGGCATCTGGTCCCATCACTTCATGGCAAACAGATGTGGAAGCAATGGAAACAGTGACAGATTTTATATTCCTGGGCTCCAAAATCACTGCAGATGGTTTCTGCAACCATGAATTAAAAGATGCTTGCTCCTTGGAAGAAAAGCTATGACCAACCTAGAGAGCATATTAAAAAGCAGAGGCATTACCTTGCCAAAAAAGGTCTGTCTCGTCAAAGCTATGATTTTTCCAGTACTCATGTAGGGATGTGACATTTGGACTATAAAGAAAGCTGAGTGATAACGAATTGATGCTTTTGACCTGTGCTGTTGGAGAAGACTCTCGAGAGTCCCTTGGACAGCAAGGAGATCAAACCAGTCCATCCAAAAGGAAATCAGTCCTGAATATTCATTGGAAGGACTGATGCTGAAGCTGAAACTCCAATACTTTGGGTACCTGATGCGAAGAACTGACTCATTGGAAAAGACCCTGATGCTGGGAAAGACTGAAGGCAGGAGGAAAAGGGGATGACAAAGGATGAGATGGTTGGATGGCATCACCGACTTGATGGACATGAGTCTGAGTAAGCTTCAGGAGTTGGTGATGGACAGGGAGGCCTGGTGTGCTGGAGTCCATGGCGTCGCAAAGAGTCGGACATGACTGAGCGACTGAAATGAACTGAACTAGTGACTCAGACAGTAAAGAATCTGCCTGCAATGCCAGAGACTTGGGTTTGATCCCTGGGTCGGGAAGATCCCCTGGAGAAGGAAATGACAACCCATTTCAGTATTCTTGCCTGGAAAATTTCATGGACAGAGGAGCCTAGAGGGCTACAGTCCATGGGGTCGCGAAGAGTCAGACATGACTGACCAACCCTTGCTTACATCATAGAATGTAATGTAAAAATGGTAAAGAATTACTTTTTAAATTCTAGACATTGTCTTAATATATTCAAGTATAATAGCACTGGTTACTACACAGGTTCTGTGTGGTCTGTGCTGAGTGATTTATAATTAACTGTGTTTGTATAGAAGATTTTGAAAAATGCATTTTAGTTTTTCTGGAGCTCCTTATGATACCAATCTGATCAGCAAACAGCTTTCCAGTGAGTAATCAGGGTCAAATTTCAATCTGGTTCTTACAAAATTATGAATTAGGGTAAACTATAATAACTAGTATTGTTTAGCAAATAGAGCTGGTTTGTAGGAAATAACTAGTGAGAAAGTAATTGGATTGCCATAAAATAATTCTCTGGTCTACTTTTGTGTGTTGATTTGCTTTATTTATTTATTTTGGTTTGTTTAATTTTAAAAAGACACAAACACATACCTTTAATTTACATCTTCTAACTTTTTAAACAATATATAGGCTTCTTTGCAAAAAAAAGAAAAAGCTATTTTAACTTAGCTATTTCTGAGCTCATAAAGTTTCAGTTTCAACAAAGTGAACTTAGCTTGATTTGCTCTGAACAACTATTTTTAATCACTACCACATTAAAATCTATAGCTATTGGAAGTAGTGTAACTTTGAAAAATGGCGTCCAGCAAAAACAAAGTTAATTTCTGAAGCCCTGATGTCACAAAATGGCAACCCACTCCAGTGTTCTTGCCTGGAGAATCCCAGGGACGGGGGAGCCTGATGGGCTTCTGTCTATGGGGTCGCACAGAGTCGGACAGGACTGAAGTGACTTAGCAGCAGCAGCAGCAGATCTTATCATGTTTAAGTCTGTCATTCACTCTATATGTAAGGGAACCCAAAGCTTTGATTCGAGGCCAGGTCATTCCCTTACTAATGGTGAGTTTTTATGCCAGTTTTTCTACAAACATCTTCATCGCCACCAGCATCCCACGTGCCTGGCACGCTATAGAAGAAAGCGTTTGTTTGATGCCTAACATTCGTAAAGTGCTTAGTACATGTGTTTCCCTCACCAGCCTCACCATAGAAATTGCTCGGAAATTTGTTGAAAACATAATAAAGAGCCCACAGCCCTCCCCTCCCCCCGGATCAGGATTTCGAGGGGCCAGCCCTCAAGTTCTTCTGCCTATCAAGGCCCCAAGTGGTCCCTACAGCGGGAGTCTGGGAAACCGCTCAAGGATCCAAACTCACTTCCCTACGTTCACATAATGCTCATGAGCTGAGCAAGGCAGGGACACGGATCCTAGAAGTGCAGAGAAGTGTGTAGAATCCCACAGACCCGATTCTGACCTCACAGAGGGAAAAGAGGGAGGTCATTTCAGCCCGTGGGTCAAACCACCAGGGCTCCGACGGTGACTTCCCGCTTCCACATTCACTCACCCAGCGCAGCGAGAGCAACAGATGCAATCTCGCTGCGAGCCCAGCGTCCAGGGGAGCGGCTCCGGCTCAGGAACAGAGGGCCGTTTCTGCCCGAGGGGCTGCTGCGGCTGCGGGGCAGGACGCACCCGCGGAGCAGACGCCTGCAGGCGCCCGGCGGTCAGCACGGCCCGGCAGCAGCGCACCGCGCGGAGCCCCCGGCCTGCATGCGGCGGCCGCTGCTCCTGCTCCGGGCTCCTGTCTGCACCGGGAACGCCCTCTCGCTCCTTCTCCAGAGGCCCAGGTGACCTCCAAGCTGCACCGCAAAGGCACCACTGCGACGGGCGGCCGCCGCCCCTCCGCCCGGCTCGCGGACCGGCCACGTGGTCGCCGGGCCCTTGATCTCCGGCCGCTGCTCTCGGACGGGGCCGGGCCTTTCCTCCGCGGCGTGTCCCCTCTGAGCTCCAGGCGCAGGTCTGCAGGAGGCTGCGGCCTGCCAAGTGGTCGTGAGGATGATCACAACGCTCCGCTAAACAAAAGGGCCGTGAACGCGTTGAAATGGGATTTGTCTCCGCGTAAAACCTGCCCCTTCCCCAAACAACCGAGCTCCCAGAGTGAAGACGCGTCCCCTTGTGACGAGGTTGCCGTGAAAGCTCCCTGAGGTGAAGCAGCCAGAAGCTTCAGGCCTCCGTGGTTTTAGAACCTGCCGCAGAGGAGCAGGTCGAGACCTCGGGGCCAGGCGGCATTCCTGAGCAAAACCGATGCCACTGACGGGGTGGTTCAGGCAGCTGTGCTGCGGGACACGGCGGGAGCCCTCAAACCTGACTGCCTTCACTGCCCACAGAATCGGCAACAACACTTAAGTCTCGGGAGTATGAAAGTGTTAATTAAATAAGCGAAAAAGCTATGTTTTTGTTTGTTTGTTTCCACCCGCCTATAGGGCCCTTTGAAATGAAGCTGCAGTATTCAAACCTGCTGTTTAAAAGGAAACAAAACTGTTGCTATTATAAGATTTATAAAGCACTCAGCAGGACCAGAAGTTCAGCAGTCAGAGCCTCCAGCTGCTCGGAGTCCCACCAGCAGCCCTAGGATGGCCCTGGGCTCCGTGAACACCGAGTCCACCTGGGGCCTCTAGTTGGCCCCGGTACGTGCCTGTCCCCTCGGCTCCATAATACTTCTGTTCCACCTCCTGAAACTGCTCATGAAATTAGCATTGCTGTTTTGGTGTATCTATTAAAATGTCTAAATCTTACTGTGTCTCATTTGGCATAAACATTGGGCCGTTCTCTATGTTGCTCTTACCCTTCTATCTACAGCTCCCACTCCTTTTTACGGATTGTATATGTACCTTCAATGTTACTTTATGTACATTTGCTGTTTCCTTGCAGTTTTACAGAGTGTTGGTTAAACTTGGAATAAACACAGCTTTGGGGCTGCTGCACACCCTCAAACACCTAGGCTGCGTGTACAGAGACCAACGTACAGGCCACAGGGAGATGATGTCCCCAGTTGGGTCTAGATCCAAGAAAACAAAAAGCCAACCACAAGAAGTTACTTCTCCTGAATTCTTGCCTTAGCAGGGGCTCCTTCAGGTTTACTGGTCAGAAGTATTCCTCCATGTGAGAATCATCCTGGGACTCTGCAATGAATGAAAGACTTTGTAAGTTTCATAACACGCATAACTAATAGCAACCGTAAAACCCTAGGATTAGGCAAGAATATCCACTGGAACATTGATCATGTGTACATACCCCCACAAAACCCTTCAGAGGAAACTCTACACCTGCAGATCTCAAGGCAGTTAGTAAAGGGAGATTATTCCTGCCTTACATGGTGGTGAGAACAGAGCTTAGCCCCTTTGATAAGGGTCTTATTCAGACCCCAGAGCACAAACGTCTGTCAGTAACAGAGTCTCAGGAGGGATGTGAACAGGGGAAATGCAGAATGAATTCCATGTAAATCCCGATTAAAACATCTTCTTGAGCACCAGTGAACTTTGAGCTAATCCACTTAAAAATAATGGGAACCATGGAGATCAATCTCTCTGAAATCCCACGAAAACTAAAGACCTTCAGATCTGTCCAGTGTCACTGCCTGGTGCTGACGAACATCAGAACAGGTGTGTCATAGCTGTCACTTGCCTAAGGCCTCACTTCCCTGTGTGGCAAAGAAAGAAGGAAGGAAGGCTGGGATGGAGGACGTGGGTTGGGAAGGTTTTCCAGCAACAAGTAAAAAAAGAACAGCCCACCTTCGAACAACAAACTTTCAAACTCTACTCCAGGTCTTGCATCTACCAGCTAGTAGGCATCCGTCCAGAAAAGCACCTTAAGGAACAACACTTGCAGATGCTGAAAACGCAAGAGTCTGGCTACATTCGTGAGCACCGTCCTCACAACAATCATTCCTAGTAAGTTTCATTAGCGTTCTCATTTTATTGATATAAATGAGATAACTCAGAGATGCTCAATAACTGACCCAGGCACACAGTTAGAAAGTAGCAAAGCTCGAGTAGCTCAGACAATGTTGTTCTGGAGCCGTTATTCTTAAATACCACAAACCTCTGTGAGAAGTTACATCACCTGCTGAACAAAAATGGGATGTGTGAGCAGGCGGGGGTGCCTGCTTGACTCCCCAAGTCCAGCATCTCTGGGTGACAGGTCCCCACCCACAGGCAGGTTCATGTGACCAGTTCAGGCCAAGAATGTAGGATTTTTTTTTAAGTGGCTCAAAAGGGCCTTGGAGAAGGAAATGGCCGCCCACTCCTGTACTCTTGCCTGGAGAATTCCATGGACAGAGGAGCCTGGTGGGCTACAGTCCATGGGGTCGCTAAGCGTCGGACACGACTGAGTGACTAACGCACAAAGGACCTGGTCTTTCCCCGTCACCAATGTGAACGGAGATACAGATACTGATCTGCAGGACTTTCACTTTCATTCATTCGTTTAAAATTAAGTAATTTCCGTTCATATTGACTTTTCTACCTGAATTGTTTAATAGAAGGTTTCGAAATTTTCATGTTTTAAAATTTGAAAGCAAATTTTTTAAAAGGACATTTTTGCTCTGGTCTTGGTTAACCATTTTTAGCTTTGTTGCATTGTGCCCAGATAGTGCCGTTGGAAATGCTACTTTTTTCTGACTCTTACCTGTGTGATGTGATGGATGATCAATTTTTATGAAGGAAGGAAGGTCTAGCACTCATCCATGCTTGGAGTGAGTGGTTTCTTGGGAACAAGCTTCATTCACAGACAAGTCATTGTTTCCAGACTCCTACAAGCCTCAGAAGATGTCTGGGCTACAGAATCAAAGATGAAACTCGCTCAGGCCGGGCGGTCACAGCGCCCAGACTTTGCAGGCCTCTGCTCTGCAATGCAGCTGTGCCTGATGGCACCCACGAGTGGGAACCAGCTCTCACACGGTCATGTCACTTCCCTCTGCTCAGCTTCCCGGGGGCCTGGGGTCGCACCGTCCTCACTGATCTGTGCAAAGGAGCTTGGTCCCCATCAGACTGCGGGATCTGGCGACCTGAGAGAGTGTGTCCACTGAGTGTCCACTGACCATGGCTGAGCTCACACAGGCTCGGCCTCAGGGACACACCGGGGCCACACAGCCTCCTCTGGGACGTGCGCTTCCAGCCTCCCTCCCCTCCAGCTCTCGCTTCTACAGCTGCGTGTTGTTTCCTGTCGCTGCATGCTCCCAGAAGAGACACAGATGTGGATGGGGCTCTCTTTCCAAGCCCCTGAAATGAGTTCCCTGTGCCCAGCTGGTCATAACTGTCGCTGAGGGGATCTAGAAACCAGGCTCCTCAGAACCCATGCCCAGGGCAGAGGTGCTCAGCTTCAGGCTGGGGGCCAGGAGAAGGGCTCCACGTCCCCTTCAGGCTGTGGCTCATGGACCCAGATGCCCAGACGGTGGTCCTGCAGCCTGAGGGGTCTGTCCCCATCCAGACTGGGGCCTGGTTAGAATTCCACTGAGTCTTAATTTCCAGGACTTCTAGCATGATGGTCCTAAACGCACCAGCATTCCTTCCGGGTACTTGGATGAATCCAAATAAGACAAATGAAACACAGGGTCTACGGAAAAGGCAAACTCTAAGCCTGGAGAGGACGTGCGAGTGGTTCTGCTGAGCTTTATCAAGCCACGTCTCCAGGTCACATCTTAATTGAGTTTCAAGTCCAGTCCTCTGCAGGTTCAGCTCATTCCTGCTTAAGTAGCTGATAATGAGCAGTCGGGGCACCTGCCAACTTGAACTAAGTGGTCTGCACTGCGCTGAGGCCTGGAAAAGCGGGGCTCTGGGAGCTCAGCGATCCTAGGAAGGGCGTGGGCCGCGGGTGGGGGAGCTGGTCTCGAGCCCTGGGGCCCCAGTCCACACCTGGTGTCTGCGCTGTCTTTATCACACTTGTCTCCCCAGCCGTGTAAACAGAAGTGATGCCGTTAACCTTTTCGGCACACGAAGCAGAAACACTCGCTCCATATATAGAAGGGAAAACGGAGCAAAGAGAAAATGAGTGATTATCCTGAGGTCGGGGAGAGTTTTGCCTCTGATTTTAGAAAAAGATTCTTCCTTTACAGTGGCCAGCGATGCCAGTAGGAGCAGAGCAATGTCACGTTGCGGACTTGGGAGAGAAGAAAGGATCACGATGGAGGCACGTTGAGGCCATCACGCAGGCTCTTGGGGTCCACCTGGGGTCTTGTTCTGAAACATCTAACAGATGTTTCTTTCATTGGAAACCAGCTAGATGTCCTTTAATGGGTGTATTATTAGCCAAACAGTGGTACATACACAGCAGGGAACACTCCTCAGCAGTAGTTACAGAGATGGAGGCCACAGAGTTCAGGCCAGGCGGCTGGGTGTCCGCTGCATGTCTGAGACCCACAGAGGTCCCGGGGCTAATCCCCCCAACACAGCTCTTGCCCCTGTGTCTCAGGACCCTGCGCTCACGTTGCGTCTCAGTGCCGACCCAGAACTGGGCAGTGCCAGTGGGCGAGTCTGGGGGTGGCACCTGAGCCCATTGCAGATGTCCCCCCTCCACCCCAGGGGGAACTGGGGTGAGAGTGCGTGGCTCTTTCTGCATTATTTCTTACAACTGCCTGTAAATCTACAACCATCTCAAAATAAAAACACACTGACACAGTTAAGGAGAAGACCTGAAGAGCACAGAGGAAGACAGCAGCGCCCACGACAGAGACGGAGCCCCCGATCCACTGGTCTCTCTGGGAGGCGCCGGGTGGGGCTGCCCCCTCGGCCCCACGTCCCCTGCGAGAGTCCACGGCAGCCCTGGCTGGACGCCGGGCTCCGGGCACAGCCTTTAGAAGCTCTCATGCCTGGGTCTCACCTGCAGAAGTGTCACGTGTGGAGGGTGGGCCGGACACGTGGGTTTCCTAAGCCCCTGGCAGGGCGGGGCGGGTGTCAACGTGCCACATCCTGCCTCCTTCACTCCTGCGCGCTGGTGCTCGGATCAGGGAGTCCGGGGAACAGCTGAGCAGCAGAGAAAGAGCTAGCTTGGCCATCCACCAGCCGTCAGGTTCTCCTGGACCTCCTGGGCCCGTGGCCACCATCCAGCCACCCACACAGAGAAGGTGCTCCCTGTCTAGGCCGTGACGGCCAAGCTGACGCCTATGGCCCGGCCGCCCCATCAGCTGCACACCTAGAACTTTGATTTCCACCCCAGTGTCTCCTGGGCCTTATCTCGTACTCTGTTCCAAACACAGAAGTGGGGGGAGGGGGTGTGCTATTTTTTGGTCTTCTCCAAAACCTTAATAGTTATAACCAAGTTAAGAAATCTCTTGGACTGCAAGGAGATCAAACCAGTCAATCCTGAAGGAAATCAGCCCTGAATATTCGTTAGAAGGACTGATGCTGAAGCGGGAACTCCAATACTTTGGCCACCTGATGGGAAGAGCTGCCTCACTGGAAAAGACCCTGATGCTGGGAAAGATTGAAGGTGGGAGGAGAAGGGGACGACAGAGGATGAGATGGTTGGATGGCATCACCAACTCGATGGACATGAGTTTGAGTGAACTCCGGGAGTTGGTGATGGACAGGGAGGCCTGGTGTGCTGCGGTCCACAGGATCGCAGAGAGTCGGACACGACTGAGTGACTGGCCTGAACCGAAAGTGAAATGAAAGAGAGTGAGCTATGACATCTAAATAACCCCCGAGCCTGTTCCCTTGATCCTCAGGCTCTGAGCCCCTCCAGCGCCTCCAGTCCAGGGCCCTGAACTCTCTGCAGACTCGCACAGCCAGAGACCAGGGTCACAGACACCTCTCTCCAGGCCCCCTTTCCAACTCCTTTTCCAGGCTCCCTTTTGTGACCTTGGGAGTATTACTTCCCTTTCCAGGTTTTAGTCCTTTTCACTTTACCAGAAATCATCATTCACATCACCGTTGAGTAGATACAGCTCCTGAAGAACCTAAAGTTGCTCCATGAAATATTAATACAAGGCACTTGGTTTCCGGCATAGAGCATAGGTTCAAGGAACAGATGCCACCTAAAGTGAGCTCAGGCAAATGCAATTTGTTTTGTGGACACAAGTCCTGTAGTATAAGGGGAACAAAACTGAAGTCACAGGTCAGGAAACCCCCAGGATCTCAGCCCATGGAGTTGGGGTTGGGCCATGAGACACATTTGCTCTATAAGTCTTCATTAAGAAGTCAACACGTCCCCAGGTTCAGAACCAAGTGAGAGAGACACAGGCATAAATGATAGTTACTGTTCATAGAAGCTGGACTTGAGAGGGGCCAAGCTGGGCTGCACACAATAGCCATTAATTATTAAAGCAGTTTGCAGTTATAAACATGCATTTTTGCCCCACTGAGTCCTACAGTATCAACACATAAAGCACATAAGAATAAGAATATTATTATACTCCAAGTCACATCTTTAAAGGGCATTTTACCTGAAAGTGAGCATTCAGACATTGACAATAAGCATGTGTGAGTGTGTCCTCAGTCACTCCAATCATGTTTGACCCTGCAGCCCCATGGACTGCAGCCTCCAGGCTCCTCTGCCCATGGGATTCTCCAGGCAAGAATGCTAGAGTGGGTTGCCATGCCCTCCTCCAGGAATCTTCCTGAGCCAGGGATTGAACATACATCTCCTGCATGGCAGGCAGAGTCCTTACTGCTGAGCCACTGGGGAGACCCAGCAATAAACATGAATGCCTCATAAGCGAAACAGATCTTGTCAAGCCTCCTGGGTGTGATGATAATCTGTATCACTGGCCGCACAGATGCTCAGACATGACTCTAGATGGACATCTTCCATTTCGTCTTCTAAAGGTGGAGACCCAAGCCAAGGTGAAGACAGACTTTGCCTGAATCTTGGGGAATCTGAGCCTCGGACCTCCCTCAATAAAGAGAGATAGAAGGTGCAAGATGAGCTGTGAGATGGACCAGCCAGCAGAAAGACGGTTTAGTGTCTAGAGCCTCCTCATAGCCATGCAGAGCCACCTCCCGCAGACCCTGAAATATGGTCATTTCATCACTGGTTATAGACAGAAGGTATGCAGGGTCAAAGGGAAAAGATCAGCTCCATCAAAGTCTGCTTCGCTGATATTTAATACTTCTTGCAAAATATTGGAAAGCAAGATAATTACATAAAGACTAAAATTAGAGGTTTATGGTCAACTATGAATTTCAGTGATTCTTATTTCCCTTCACAGTAATAAAAAAATGGTTATATAAGAGCACACCTGGGTTTGGTTATAAGACTTCAAATCTTCCCCACTTGGAAGCACTTCACAACAATCTTTTAAAAAATATGACTAATATGCTTTGCTTGAAACTCTTGGCATGGGTTACCCGAGAACAATTTCACTATCCTGGCTCATGGGCTAAGAAGTAGCCACTTTGACAAGTTTCTGAGCAGCGTGGAGAACTGAAGCAGCACGAACTGAAAATATCTTCCCTCCATTGCACTATTAGGCTTGGTTCAAGCGGCTGCAGCTTTGGAAGAGGGAGACATTTCCATGCAAACCATTGTTTGATTTCATTTATTCCAAGTCACACAGATGGGTGTTTTGAAGTCCCTCCTAACCAAATGTTCTGTGCATTTTTTAATGCATCTCCTTCTCTGAGACCACAACCGCTTCTCTACCAAGGAGCCTGAATCTTGACCTAGCCCAAAGGTTCTCCCCTCCTGATTCAAGATCAATGTAGAACAAAAGGCACACACAGCAGTTCGTGTCCAGCATCCCACCATGAACTGTGTTGACCTTCACACCCTTCCAACTCAAAATCCATGGGAGCCTACAAGATTTAATGTTCATTTCCATTTAATGTTCATTAACAATCCCAAGATATTCTGCCAATGTGGTGGTCAAAATCACATGACGACTGTTTTTCAAAATAACAATGAGATGTGTGCAAACAGAAGCATTCCTGTGTGGAGTAGCCCAAGTCTTCACGGGGCTTCCCAAATAGACACGTCCTTGGTTTTAAGAATTTAGGCAAATGTAGAACATTATGAACTTGATAGTGTGATTTGACTGGGGAAGTTGCAGACTATTTAAGGGAAATAATGCAGTACAACCCGATGTCTTCAGATGGTGCAGAAAATGTCCCACAAGTTAGGCCTGTCCTTTCTCTAAATTTAAAACCACAGAGGTATCCATAAACTTCTTGGCTACCAAAGTGGGTGGTTACCAGTTTATGCTGGACCCAGTCTGTAGATCTCATGACTACAGATTTTAAAAAATGGTCGCAGGAGATGAGTGCCGGCGTGTTAGTTCCCCAACGTGTGCCAACAAGACATCGGGAAGCCAGTCAGCACTAAGCAGTTCAGACTCATCTCATCCTGAGAACTCAGCACCAAGAATCACATTTTTCCAGAGAGCCAGACAGTGGCCAGTGGTAGGGAAAGACACTGACAATGGAGGGGGCCTGGAAGATTGCTGGGCTTTGGGCTTGGCACAAATAAATTCTGCAGGAATTTGGGCAATAAGTAGCAACTATTTGTCTCCTGCATTTGCTTGGAAATTTGTTGGATCAAAATCATAGTGTGTTTCTGACACCTTCTCAGAGAAACTTTTGCTGACTTACTAATGAGAATAACATGAAACTAGGATGCCATTCATCGCAAACCTGTTTTGCCCCTCAGCATAAAGAAGCAGGGAGAGAAACGTTGCCCCTTATTCGAATTCTCTTCCCAGATGTTTAGGGTAATAAAGTGCAGAAACTGGGCAACCTGAAAAGGTGCGACAGATGCTACTAAGTGAAAGTGTTAGTCGCTCAGTCATGTCTGACTCTTTGCTACCCCAGGGACTGCAGCCCGCCAGACTCCTCTGTCCATGGGATTCTCCAGGCAAGAGTACTGGAGTGGGTTGCCATTTCCTCCTCCAGATGATTTCCCGACCCAGGGAATGAACCTGTGTCTCCTGCATTTCCTGCATTGCCGGCGGATTCTTTACTGCTGAGCCACTGGGGAAGACCCCGTGCCTGTGTACATCCCGTTAAACAAAGGTGTAAACAAACTTGCTCTCAGGACTTTAACATGCAGTGTTCAATACATGTTAACTGTCTGCTCTGACTCCTTCATAATGTTATTCTGTAGCACTGAGATTTTTAGTCACTAATTTTCTTATGAACATTCCCAGCTCTCAAGCAATGGTCAAATTAAAGTCGGAAAAGCTTAAAAACCAAAATAAGATGCATGTGTCCTTCTAAAATTTGTGAGATGCTTATGAACATCCTTTTAAAGCCCACCCATAAATCACAGAAGTGCTTTTTCTAGGAAGGGTGTGGTACGATCTTTATTCACCACATTTAGGTACCATTTCTTCCAACAAAGAGCGGAAGTGTATCCAAAAGGCACAGTTACAGCAGGTAAATATTTCCATAAAGAACATCTGGCTTTTTGCAAAACCTTAGGTGGTTTCATGAGGACTCCTCCCTTTCCCTGGCATGCTCCATGCTTGGATGGTGCAAATCCACTCCACTTGGGCTGTGGAGAATGTTTTCCTTTTGCCTAAAAAACAATTTCTTTTGACTTGTTTTTCCTCCTCAGTACTCTGGTTCTGTTCCAGGCTTCATGGCCAGACTTAAGGTTCAGTTCAGTTCAGTCGCTCAGTCATGTCCGATTCTCTGCGACCCCATGAATCACAGCATGCCAGGCCTCCCTGTCCATCACCAACTCCCGGAGTTCACTCAAACTCATGTCCATCGAGTCGGTGATGCCATCCAGCCATCTCATCCTCTGTCGTCCCCTTCTCCTCCTGCCCCCAATCCCTCCCAGCATCAGAGTCTTTTCCAGTGAGTCAAGTCGTCGCATCAGGTGGCCAAAGTATTGGAGTTTCAGCTTTAGCGTCAGTCCTTCCAATGAACACCCAGGACTGATCTCCTTTAGGATGGACTGCTTCAATCTCCTTGCAGTCCAAGGGACTCTCAAGAGTCTTCTCCAGCACCACAGATCAAAAGCATCAATTCTTCGGCGCTCAGCTTTCTTCGGCGCTCCATTTTTCTGTCGTGTATGTTCATCTGCATGTTTCCTTTACTCTCTAAGCTTTATTTTGTGCATGAATATTTATGAGTATAATATACCAATTAACATGTATTATTTCCCAGACCCAGTTCTGTCTCATCACGCCAGGCAGTTTACGTCTGTGAGACTGATTCTTGGGGTCAAGATGGCAGATATAGCACAAACTGAAGTCCTCCTCCTCCTCTCTGACGAGATGAAAATGTCAGGCAGACTATAAAGTATTAGATCCGACCTGCAAAGCATGAAGTAAAGCACTAGAGGAAGCAGGGGCCCACGGTAGTCAGCAGGATTTACGACTGTAGTGCACGAGGGGTCTCAGGAGTCGGGGGTTTGACAGTTGCTCAAGCAACGAGTCAAATAGCAGGTCCCAGGCCTAAACAAGAAGCAGGCCTGTTGTCCTCTGGAAGCTGGAATCCCACAGTGCTGCCCCGTGTGGACACGGCTCTGAACCTCTCCGTTCACCAGCGGTGGCTACTCCAGCTCCATCCTCAGCGCTGGTGGACGGCTCGCATCTGGTGCCAAGTTAGTGAATGGAAACGACATTGCAAGATCTCCCAACGCTACACCTGCACAAAAATTCCCTTCAACCTAAATGTCCATCAGCAAACGAATGGACAAAGAAAACGTGGTAGATGCCTAAAACTGGAATGTTATTTGGCCAATAAGAAGGAAATCTTGCCACTTGCAACTACATGGATGAATTTTAGGGATTTTATGTTCAGTGAAATAAGTCAGTCAGAGAAGAATAAACACACACGACTCCACATAAAGGAGGAATCTAAGCTAGTCAAGATGACAGAAGCAGAGAGTTAAGTGGTGGTTTCCAGGGGCTGGAGGACGGGAGACCGTGAACTGCGATTCAACAGGTACAAAGTTTCAGTCACACAGGCGAACAATCTCTAGAGGTTGGCTGTCCACTTGTGAGCTTAGAGCTGGCATAACTGCACACTTATAGTTTTGTTACAAGGGTGGGTCTCATGTTCTATGTTATTACCACAACATAAAAAACCATCTACAGAATAATTTAATCCTATAAATTTTAAAATCTGGCGACCAATAAAAGAAACACTCGGTTCTGGAATAAAGCATCCAATTCAGCAACTAATCCTAACCTCCCTCTTCTCGTCTCTCCTCAAAAGAAGCCCAATAAGTGAATCAAGTGTTTTAGTGCTGAGGAGAGTGAAAAGGTTGGCTTGAAGCTCAACATTCAGAAAACAAAGATCATGGCATCTGGTCCCATCACTTCATGGGAAACAGATGGAAAAACAGTGGAAACAGTGTCAGACTTTATTTTTTGGGGCTCCAAAATCACTGCAGATGCTGATTGCAGCCATGAAATTAAAAGACGCTTACTCCTTGGAAGGAAAGTTATGACCAACCTTGATAGTATATTAAAAAGCAGAGACATTACTTTGCCAACCAAGGTCTGCTTAGTCAAGGCAATGGTTTTTCCCGTGGTCATGTATGGATGTGAGAGCTGGACTGTGAAGAAAGCTGATCGCCGAAGAATCGATGCTTTTGAACTGTGGTGTTGGAGAAGACTCTTGAGAGTCCCTTATACTGCAAGGAGATCCAACCAGTCCATTCTAAAGGGGATCAATCCTGGATGTTCATTGGAGGGACTGATGCTGAAGCTGAAACTGCAATACTTTGGCCACCTCATGCGACGAGTTGACTCACTGGAAAAGACTCTGATGCTGGGAAAGGTTGGGGGCGGGAGGAGAAGGGGACGACGGAGAATGAGATGGCTGGATGGCATCACCGACTCTGTGGACATGAGTTTGAGTGTACTCCGGGAGTTGGTGATGGACAGGGAGGCCTGGCGTGCTGTGTTTCATGGGGTCACGGAGAGTCGGACACGACTGAGTGACTGAACTGAACTGAACTGAACTGATCATCTCAGAACAGAAGACAAGCAAACTGCAGGGGAGCTTACTCCCGCCCTCTCCCCTTTTGAGCAAGTGTGTGAACTTTATACCTCCAGGAGCCAGGCACAAAGAACAAAGTGAACAGAAGGAAAAAGGTAGCAAAGAAATAAATTAGATAAAAATAGGAAAACAATAGGAAAAAGATCAATGAAACTGAGAAGCTGACAAACTCTTAGCTAGACTAACCGGAAAAAAAAGACAGAAAAGTCAAATAAATAAAACCAGATATGTAAAAAGAGACATTACAACTGATGCCACAGAACTACAAAGGGCCATGAGAGACTCTTACAAACACTTATGCACCAAAAACTAGAAGAAATGGCTAAGTTTCTAGAAACACACGACCATTCAAGACTGCATCATGAAGAAATGCAAACTCCAAACGAGTCTTTAACTAGTAAGGAGATCGACTCAATAAACAAAATCTCCCGACCATCACAAACCCACAACCAGGTGGCTTCTGGTGAATTCTACCAAACATTTAAAGAATTAATGCCAATTCTTCTCAAACTCCCCCCTCAAACTGAAAAGGAATGAATGCTTCCAAACTCATTTTATGGGCCCTGATATTAAAGTCAGACAGAAACATCACAAGCAAAGAAAATTACAGGCCAATATTCCTGATAAATACATGCAAAAATCCTCAGCAGAATACTAGCAAAATGAGAATTCAACAGCACACTCAAAGGATCAAGCACCATGACCAACTGGAAGCTACCCCTGGGATGCAGAGATGGCTCAACATACAAAAATCAAGTAATGTGACACACAACATCAGCACAATAAAGGAAAAAGATCACATAATCTTCCCAATAAAAGAAAAAAAGGATTTGCTGAAATTCAACACCCTTTCATGAATAAAAACTGTCAAAAAGTAGGAATAGAAGAAAAGCACCACAATATAATGAAAACCGTAAAGGAGTACTCACAGCTAACATCATACTCAGGAAACTAAGCTTTTCCTCTAAGGCCAGGAATGAGACAAGGATGCCCAATCTCAATACTTTTAGTCAACAAAATATTGGAGGTTCTAGCCAGAGCCACGAGCTAAAAAAAAAGATATACAAGGCATTCAGACTGGAAAGAAAGACGTAAAATTGTCCCTCTTTGTAAATCACATTACCTCATATACAGAAAACCTTAAAGATTCCACTAAAAATATGTTAGAAATAATATATGAATTCAGTAAGGTTGCAGGATACAAAATCAACATTTAAAAATCAGTTCCATTTCTATACACCAACCACAAACTTTCTGAAAAGCAAATTAGGAAAACAATCCCATTTATAATAGCACCAAAAAGAATAAAATACTCAGGAGTATACTAAGGAGATAAAAGACCTGGATATTGAAAACTGTAAAGCGTTGATGAAAACATTAAAGAGACACAAAGAAATGAAACACACCCTGTGACCTTGGGTTGGAAAAGTTAATATTGCCAACATGCCCACGCCACCCAGAGACCCACAGGGTCAATTCAGTCACTGTCAAAACCCCCGGACCTTTTCTAGAGAACTAAACTGCACGATTCATGTGGAATCAGAAAGGATCATGGATTGCCCAACCAATCCTAAGAAAGAACGATTTTGGGGACATCACACTTCCTGACTTCAAAACGTATTACAAAGGTACAGGGATCACAGCAGCTTGGTACTGGCAGGAGACGGATACATAGATCAATGGGACAGAATAGAGAGTGGCCGGAAATAAGTCCACACACATAAGGGCAACAGACCTTCAACAAAGGCATCAAAAATATTCAAGGAGAAAGAGACTGTCCCTAGTGCTAGGAAAACTGGATAACCACACGCAAAAGAATCAAATTGCACTCTTATCATACCACACACACACAAATCAACTCAAACTAGATTAAAGACTTAAGACCTAAAACTATGAAACTTCTAGAAGAAAACATAGAGGGAAAGCTTCATGACATTGGCCTTGGCAATGATTTGACGTAAAAGCAAAAGCAATAAAAGCAAAGGTTCACAAATGGGACTACGTCAAACTAAAAGCTTCTGCACACAAAACAAAATGAAAAGGCAACCTACAGAATGGGGTAGGGGGACCACATATCTCACAAGGGGCTGACCTCCCAAAATACAGAAGAAAAACTCAATAGCAAAAAAAAGAGTGACTGATTTTGAAATGGGCTAACAACCTGAATAGACATTTCTTCAAAGAAAGCATAAGAATCTCCAAAGTTATACAAAACTTTTCCATGTAACCAAACATCAAGGAAATTCAAATCAAATGTCAAGGAGCTACCATCTCACACCCATCAAGGTGGCCATTATCAAAAAATAAAAGCCAACAAGCACTGGTGAGGACGTGGAGAAATTTAAATCCTTGTGCAGTGCTGATAGGAATGAGAAATGGTGCAGTCGCTATGAAAACAGTATGGAAGTTCTTCAATAATCAAGAGAACTACCACACGAACCACCATTCCCATGTGGCGCTAGTCGCGAAGAACACGCCTGCCAACTCAGAAGACGTAAGAGACGTGGGTTCCATCCCTGGGTCGGGAAGATCCCCTGGAGCAGGGCATGACAACCCACTCCAGTTTTCTTGCCTGGAAAATCCCATGGACAGAAGAGCCTGGGGGGCTGCAGGCCACGGGGTCACACAGAGCTGACATGACTGAGCGACTGAGCACGCACAAGCACATCAAGGTGCTGTGACTCACACTCTTCCTCGAGTGTAACCGGCACTGTGCCCCTCGCACAGTCACCCTGCAGGCCCCTCGATGCACACCCAGGCCTCCTGGACTCCTGCCCTGCAAAGCGAGGTGTGATTTCTTCAGTGTATAAGCCCAGAAGCAGAACTGCTGTGTAAATGAGTGTGCATATGTTTAACTAAGCACTGCCAGACATTTTATTTTTACAAGGAAATACTGAAAAGAACATTAATATTTTTAAATTAAAGAAAAACACTTTAAACGCTGGCAAAAAAGAAGAAAGATTTGTTGTTTGGCCACCAGCCTTTTTTTTTTTTAAATAAAGCTATCAGCCATTCTTTACCCTAAAAGCAGCATTGCAATAGACCAGAATCAAGTAAACTTTCTCCGCTGAACCACAGCCTGAGACTGAAAACATGTTTCTCCTCTGAGGCTGCCTGTCTCCCGGCGGGGATGTGGCGGGGCAGCGTCCCCATGCCCCTAGGGCCCGAGATACCCTGGGCCTGGACCCATGGAGGCGTCTCACCCAGAACCTGTCAGGGAGCTGAGAGCAGACTAGACCCAGTTTGTTCACAGGGTAAAAGCTCAAGCACCAGGCGGCCTAGTTCAAAGCTGGACATCTGGCAACTCTAAAAACAAATTCAGTTGTCTTTCCTCAGAGAAAATTATGCATATCATATAATTTCTGAAATTAGGGTAAATTACAGCAAATTGTGGTGTGTAGAATTGGTAAATAAATACAACAGATGGACACCCCACCATCTGGGTTCAGCTCTGCAAGTGACATTATGTATGATTATATGCGGTTACACGCTATCACTGTTTCACGATCTGCAGCAGAAACAGTGTGTAAATATCCTGTGAGGAAACTCACTTCTGTGTTCATGGGTTTATTTTGGTGTTAACGTCAAAAGTGACTACAAATATATACGTAAACTTGTTTACATAATTAGACCACCTCTACTTCTCCAGGACGCCCCTCGTTCCAACCTTCGCGCGTCAGGGTGCCTGTCCTTCGCGTGCTGAGCACAGGTTCTCTGACACCGGAGGCGCGGCAGCCAGAGGCCTCCAGGGGCTCGGGGAACCTCGGCAGGTCAGCCCCGGAGTCACTCTCAGACCAGCACCTCCCTGCTCGGCTTGTCCTCCGACACTGTCAGTCCGGCGCGCTGCTGGCTCCACCAGCCTCAGCATCCGGGAAACGTGTGTGTGCGTGTGCACCCACGCGCACACAAGCCTTCTCTCTCTTTTATCACACCGATTCAATCAGGCCACGATTTACGCTCAGGTCACTTCAAGGGGCCTGAGGGCACACTAGAAGGAGGAAGGGATGTGAGGCTGAACAGTAGTAAGATGGTCTTCATGTAAGTGTCTAAATTGTGCACGGCTTTAACATTTTATTTCGCCATCTCTGCATCATTACAGTGTGATTCCAAGTCTCCTTGCTGTGTAAGTTACACGAGCCCAGAGGACAGACGCAAACCAAGCAAAATTCTCTGTGTAACCACAGAGCAGTCACCAAGCCTGTAACTGCTAGGGAGGTGCCTTTTGATTGTGAAAAAGAAATCTTCTAAGGCAGTTGTTACTGATAAAAGTACACGGATGCATTTGTGCTCACAGTTCTGAAGTGAGCAGGAGGGTTAGTATCGTGTATTATACTATAACACAAATTACATGATTAAGTGGAGACCACCACTCAGGCAGCCCAGGTTTGCACCTGGATGGAGAGCAAGGGTCTTCCCTTGTGGCCCTCCCTCAGGTCTGAGTGACACAGCCGGGGTCTGAGGCAGCGAGCTGCCCTGGCTTCGGTGGGGGGTCGGGTGACCTGGGGGTGACAGGCAGCCTTGGGCATGTAGGGAGGCCCCTATGTGAGGCAGGGCAAGCTGTGGCATGTGAGCTGTACAGCAGTCGAAAGCAGGTAGTGGCTGCTTGTTCCCGGAAAAAATAAGACCGTATCCTCCACTCGGGGTGAGTCTGACGAGAGCACTTGTATTACAGGGTTGGGATGGGCCAGACGACCTCGGAGCCCTCTGCCAGTTCTAAGACGCCAAGATTCTCCTTGTACATGGGAGATTCTCTGCATATTCGAGAGCTGACAGGGTCAACACAAAGAAATGAGCCTCAGGAGAGACAGGGAAGGCAGGGCCACCGCAGCCAGAGCCAGGGACAGCAGAGACTCATCGCAGTGGGAGGGAGGCCGCTCCTGCAGGTCTGCAGCCCTTCCACTGCAGCTGTGGGGGTCCAAGCCCTTTATGCGCATTTGCTGCCGGCGGGGCAGTGAGACGCGAAAGGAAAGGATGCGGCAGCGGGAAAACTGCAGAGTAGAAACCGTCAAGGCAAGCTTTACTGCTTCACGCTCATCTCCAGGACACCGAGGGCTGGACATCCCTGCAGACGGAACTCCGTTCAGGAGAACCAGACGGGTGACATCGTGTTTTGATGTCTTTAAGGTGTTTATTCTGAAGAGGAAGAGAAAACAAACAGGCTAATATGTTCCCAGTCATTGACCGTGGAAGGATCCAGTGAAGTGAAAGATTTTTCTTCATAAAGAAAGAGTATAAAGTTAATCAATGTGGAGTTTTTCTTCCTGTGATTCAAAACACATTTCTCTAAAAATTTTCCTATGTCTGAAAAACACATATCACCAGTTTTCTGAGTTTAAAAAAATGCTGAGTTAAAAAGTCAGGCAGTGTAGTTAGACATATATTCATGAAATATATATGAATCTGAGTGCCTGCTATATCATTTATTACACATAAAATTCCAATTTTGGAAATTCTTATGATTTTAATTAAATATTTTAATAAAAACTAATTTTATTAAAACTTTAAAATATAAGTAATGTTTTATGCAGACGTCCAAACCCTAATAATTGAACAAAAGGTTCAAACATCTGCTTCCAAAGCGGGCTCAGCAAACGCGAGACAATAAAACCGTTTCTCCACCCTCCCTCGGATGTGCGAGCGCCGCACACAAGTCTCGGAGGAGCGGGAAGTCCCCTCGGTTTCCAGCCGGTCCGTCAGTCCGTCCGTCAGTCCGTCAGTCAGTCCGTCAGTCCATCCGTCAATCAGTCGGTCCGTCACTCTGTCAGTCCGTCAGTCAGTCAATCCGTCAGTCCGTCCACCAGTCTGTCCGTCAGTCGGTCGGTCAGTCAGTCCGTCTGTCAATCAATCAGTCGGTCCATCAGTCCGTCCCTCAGTCCGTCAGTCGATCAGTCGGTCCGTCAGTCAGTCAGTCCGTCGGTCAGTCCATCAGTCCGTTAGTCAGTCCGTCAGTCCGTCGGTCAGTCCGTCGGTCATTCCGTCGGTCAGTCAGTCCGTCCGTCGGTCCGTCCGTCCGTCGGTCAGTCGGTCAGTCCGTCAGTCCGTCAGTCCGTCGGTCCGTCCGTCGGTCAGTCGGTCCGTCCGTTGGTCAGTCAGTCGGTCCGTCCGTCGGTGAGTCCTGGCGTCGCAGCGCGGAGCCTGGAGAGCGCGAGCGGCCGAGGCGCGGCCGCGCGGACCGCAGGCCCCGACGGGAGAGTCAGTCGCGGAGGTGCTTGTACCCGATAAACACTCGCCGGAGACGCGTCCCACGCTACGGTTTTTTAAACGCCACACGTTTCGAGCAACAGTTTTGTGAAGACACAACCCTTACGCCACGTAATCCATTCACTTAAAGGGTAGAACTAACGACTTGTCGTGTTTCAGGTTTGTAAATCCTTCTCCACAACCAGAGGACGTTTCCTCCCCACAAACTGCTCCCCTCCGCATCCAGCCAACCGCCGCTCCCACCCCGGGGAAGCCCGGTCCCCCAACCCCCGATACACACACCCCACACAACCGCACACACCACACACACACACACCGCACCGCGCACACACACACACACACCGCACACACACACACACACCGCACACAAACACAGACACACCCCACACACCCCACACAACCGCACACGCCACACACACACACACACCCCGCACACACACCGCGCACACACACAGACACACCACACACACACACCGCACACACACACAGACACACCACACACACCCCACACAACCGCACATGCCACACACACACACCGCGCACACACACACCCCACACACACACACCCCCCACACACATACCGCACACACACACAGACACACCACACACACCCCACACAACCGCACACGCCACACACACACACACCGCACACACACACAGACACACCACACACACCGCACACACACACACACACCGCACACACACACCGCACACACACACAGACACACCACACACACACACACACCGCACAGACACACCACACACACACACAGACACACCACACACACACACAGACACACCACACACACCCCACACAACCGCACACACCACACACACACACCGCGCACACGCCACACACACACACCGCACACACACCGCACACACACACAGACACACCACACACACACACACCGCACACACACCGCACACAGACACAGACACACCACACACACCCCACACAACCGCACACGCCACACACACACACACCGCACCGCGCACACACACACACACACACCGCACACAAACACAGACACACCACACACACCCCACACAACCGCACACGCCACACACACACACACACCCCGCACACACACCGCGCACACACACAGACACACCACACACACACACCGCACACACACACAGACACACCACACACACCCCACACAACCGCACATGCCACACACACACACCGCGCACACACACACCCCACACACACACACCCCCCACACACACACCGCACACACACACAGACACACCACACACACCCCACACAACCGCACACGCCACACACACACACACCGCACACACACACAGACACACCACACACACCGCACACACACACACACACCGCACAGACACACCGCACACACACACAGACACACCACACACACACACACACCGCACAGACACACCGCACACACACAGACACACCACACACACACACACAGACACACCACACACACCCCACACAACCGCACACACCACACACACACACCGCGCACGCACACACACACCCCCCACACACACACACACCGCACACACACACAGACACACCACACACACACACACCGCACACACACCGCACACAGACACAGACACACCACACACACCCCACACAACCGCACACACCACACACACACACCGCGCACACACACACACACACCCCACACACACACACCGCACACACACACACACACCGCACAGACACACCGCACACACACACAGACACACCACACACACACACACAGACACACCACACACACCCCACACAACCGCACACACCACACACACACACCGCACACACACACAGACACACCACACACACACACACACCGCACACACACACACACACAGACACACCACACACACCACACACACCCCACACAACCGCAAACACACACAGACACACCACACACACACAGACACCACACACACACCGCACACACACACAGACACACCACACACACACACCGCACACACACACACACACCCTGCACACACACAGACACACCACACACACACACCGCACACACACACAGACACACCACACACACCCCACACAACCGCACACGCCACACACACACACCGCACACACACACAGACACACCACACACACCCCACACAACCGCACACCCCACACACACCGCACACACACACAGACACACCACACACACACACACACCGCACACACACACACACACAGACACACCACACACACCACACACACCCCACACAACCGCACACACACACAGACACACCACACACACACAGACACCACACACACACCGCACACACACACAGACACACCACACACACACACCGCACACACACACACACACCCTGCACACACACAGACACACCACACACACACACCGCACACACACACAGACACACCACACACACCCCACACAACCGCACACGCCACACACACACACCGCGCACACACACCGCACACACACACAGACACACACACAGACACACCACACACACACCCCACACAACCGCACACGCCACACACACATACACCGCACAGACACACATCGCACACACACACACACACCCCCCGCACACACACACAGACACATCACACACACACACCGCACACACACACAGACACACCACACACACACACCGCACACACACACACACACACACCCCGCACACACACCGCACACACACACAGACACACACACAGACACACCACACACACACACCACACAACCGCACATGCCACACACACATACACCGCACAGACACACACCGCACAGACACACACACCACACACACACACACACACACCCCGCACACACACCACACACACACACAGACACACCACACACACACACCACACACACACACCGCACACACACACAGACACACCACACACACACACCGCACACACACACACACACACACACCCTGCACACACACACAGACACACCACACACACACAGACACACCACACACACACACACACTGCACACAAACACAGACACACCACACACACCCCACACAACCGCACACGCCACACACACACACACCCCGCACACACACCGCGCACACACACAGACACACCACACACACACACAACGCACACACACACAGACACACCACACACACCCTACACAACCGCACACGCCACACACACACACCGCGCACACACACACACCACACACACCCCACACACATCGCACACACACACAGACACACCACACACACACACACCGCACACACACAGACACACCACACACACCCCACACAACCACACACGCCACACACACACACACACCCCGCACACACACCGCGCACACACACAGACACACCACACACACACCGCACACACACACAGACACACCACACACACCCCACACAACCGCACACGCCACACACACACACCGCGCACACACACACACCACACACACCGCACACACACACACTGCACACACACACCACACAAACACGCCACATACACCATACACACACCACACAGACACCACACACACAGACACCACACACACACACCCCACACACACACTGCACACACATACCCCATACACACACCCCACACAACCGCACACACCACACACACAGACACCACACACACACACACACACCCCACACACACACTGCACACACACACAGACACACCGCACACACCACACACACAGACACACACAGACACACCACACACACACCACACATACACCGCACACACCACACACACAGACACACCACACACACCACACACACACTGCACACACCCCGCACACACCCCACACACACACTGCACACACCCCTCACACACACCCCACACACACACACCACACACACAGACACCCCACACACACACCCTACACACACACACCATACACACACCCCACACACCCCGCACACACGCCCCCCCCCACACCCCTCACCCCACCTCCCACTCCACCCCACCCTAACCCCTGCCCACCCCATCCCACCTCACCCCATCCTCACCCCACCCTAACCCCGGACCCCGCTGACATCCCCAAACCCCCTCCAGACTCCCACCCCTACCCTACCCCTTTCGTCCAGTGAGGACACCATGTAAATGGAACCAAACGAGTCTTTTAAACTAGTTAAAGCCATTCTTAAAAGACCTAAAACAATTCACAGTCAGAAACGTCTTCAGACCTCGACACCCCCTCTGTCAGTGATTGGGGCTCCGCAGGGCGGGCACACGGGGTCTCCCAGCTCTGGGAGGACCCGGGCTCTGGGGTACTGGGCTCTGCCCACCACCGCCCCCTGCCAGCACGGCCTGCCTTCCCGAGACGTTGCACAGCACCGTTAACTGATATAAGATGGAAGTTTCCTATCTTTTCCCTAGAAGTTATGAAGCTTTGAGTTAGTCCTGAAACACTTATCAAAACCTCACCCCAAAATGCCGCCTTTACTTTTTATCTTTGACAAGGACAATGCTGAATCTTAAAGAATTTCATTTCAATCCTAACAAGAACATAAACTTGGAAAGCTCCTTCTTCACTATTTAAAAGAATAAGACCCTCGAGAGATGAAGATTTTACTAAAACCATGTGTGAAGACTACTGATTAAAAAAGAAGAAATATAAAAAATCAAAACATGAGTAAATAATGGTACCTTACGTTAGATAAGTCATGGTCGAAAAAGTGGACATGACTGAGTGACTGAACTGGATTGAAGGCTTAAAACTCCCGTGTGAAAGCTATTTTTAGTTATTTAGCAGTATCTAATTTCTCAATTTTTAAGTGGTTTTAAAATTGAAACTTTAATATTTACTGAATTGTTTTAACCTTAAGGGTTGAAGTTTTTCAAAATTTGAATGAACATTGAAAGAAAATAAAATTTACAAACCCATTTTCTATGGCCTTCATCATGTGATGTTTAGCACTCCAGCTTTGTAAACATTACAATTATTTCTGATTTGCTAATAAAACGGCATAATCCTAGGACTAGTGCTTCAGAGTCTATGGTTAGCAGTGTCAGTAGGCCTTTGCTGCTGCTGCTGCTGAGTCACTTCAGTCGTGTCCGACTCAGTGTGACCCCATAGACGGAAGCCCACCAGGCTCCCCCGTCCCTGGGATTCTCCAGGCAAGAACACTGGAGTGGGTTGCCATTTCCTTCTCCAATGTGTGAAAGGGAAAAGTGAAAGTAAAGTCGCTCAGTCGTGTCGACCCCTAGCGACCCCACGGACTGCAGCCTACCAGGCTCCTCCATCCATGGGATTTTCTAGGCAATAGTACTGGAGTGGCTTGCCATTGCCTTCTCCGTCCATTTTTTAAAAGCATCATCTCCAACCTTGCAGAAAGTTTAAGAAACTTTCAGAAGTGAATGCTCTATTTAATACACATTACTCTGAATTTCTCTGCTGCTTTTAAAACAAAGAAGAAATACATCAAGAATTCCTTTTGGAGGAGATGAATGCCTATATTTAGGAGGATTCCAGTTGTTTTACTGTTATTTGTGTGTCCTGGGTAAGTTCACAGCAAGTACTTGATTCTGTTTTAAGGAGATTTAAAAACATAACTGTGTACTGCCTAAGGCAAAGAAACTTTTAATCAGTTTATGTGTAAATAAATCAAATTTTGAGTTATAGGATGCACATTGGGTTTACTAAACTTTAAGTTTTTAATAAAATATTTTAATGTATAAATAAGATATGGATAATAAATTATGTCCTTTGAAAAATACAAAGTTTTGTATATGTGCAACATGCAGTGAAGAGGGAATTTTACACTAAATCTGCATTTGGACAGAAAGCTTTGTTTTCTGAAGGTTGACAGAGCGGACCAGGCTTAGGAGCCCGTTCTTGCGCTCTGCACCAGGGACCTCAGTCAGCACCTATCAACGGGGAGGAAGGGGCCAGGTGGTGCCTCCAGGGGCATCCCAAAGGAGATCAGGGCATTTCAGGGCTGCCAGGGGAAACTGTGTGTGTATGTGTGAGTGTGAGTGTGTGTATGTATATGTGTGTTTATGTGCATGTGTGTGCATGTGTGTATGTGTATGTATGTGTGCATATGTGTGAGCATGTATATATGTGTGTGTGCATGTGTGTGCATACGTGTATGTGTGTATATACATGAGTATGTGTGTGCATGTGTGTATGTGTATGTATGTGAGCATATGTGTGTGCATGTGTGTGCATGTGTGTGCGTGTGCGTGTGTGTGTATATACATGAGTAGTGTGTGTGTGTGTGAGTGTGTGTGCATGTGTGTATGTATGTGTGCACATGTGTGAGCATGTATATGTATATATATATGGGGGTGTGGGGGTGTGCATGTTTATGTGTGTGCTGCCACATTTAAAGCGTGTTTCCCTACTCACGACCATCAGTTCCTCTTGCTTGTGGCAAAATGCACACACTTTAATATAGAAAATAATGCTGGGTGGGTCCCCTGGCCTTCTTTATTATGTAGCACTGCCCACAGGACTGATCCAGCCTGTCCCCTCTTAAATAAAACAGCCTCGTTTCTCATATGTTTCCAGCCTACAAAGAATATTAGCTTCTCTCATTTCCTGTGGGTTCTCTTTTAAACAAATATTTCTGTGCTTTTGTGTCTTTGTTTTCACTTTTGTCAAAAAGTCAAAGAGAAACTCTTCCTAAGTATTTTTATCAATTAATTTATTTTACATTTGGTAAGAAGCTAGCTTAACCATCCCTACCACCGAAAGAAAAGTAGTAACAATCAGAGGATGCTTTTCTCCCCGGGCCTGGGATGCTAGATGGTGGAGTCTAGTTCTGAGGGCTATGGGAGGGGAGGGGCTGTGCTGCAGGAACTCTTTCCTCGGAAAACAGCCAGTCACCCTTCAGGCTCCATGGGCTGTGATGAGGTCGATGAGTCCTCTGTGGCCCTTGGACATACTGGTGTGTACCTGAGGAAGCAGCTGGAGTTTCAATGCAGCGAAACACACTCTGCTGAGGATGCAGAGACTGGGGACAAAGAGAAAGGCGTCATGACAGAAGCAGCCACGTTGACAGTAGGCTCCAAGGCGGGCGGTGCTACAAACCAGAAGCCCAGCCGAAGGGTGTGTGAAGGGAGAGCGTCTCCCGGTGGCAGACGTGGTGTTCTGGCCTCTGGCGACCCCGGTAAAGCCCCCAACAGAGTTCACCGACGACCCCGAGAGGTCCTGAGGGCCTCCACGCAGCTAGGGGCTCCTGTTTTTGCTCGGGGATGTCTAGTTGTGGCTCGTCTCTCACCAGCCTGCTCGTACCTGCTTCTGCATCTCAGACCTAAGTCCACATGGGGACCTGGAAACAGGAGGCAGTGATGGGCACGTCCCGTCTGCAGGCAGCCCGGGGGCCGTGGGGAGGTCTGCCAGTGACCAGGGCCACAGCTCCGTCTGCACAGTGGACACTGGCCTCTTCTTCTGGACCCACGACGTGTGGATGTGATGTTTCCCAAAGACCTCCCAGGAATATTGTGAATGTATCTCACACAAACATGGTACAAAGCCCTATGTGCCATCACACCTGTGAAGAAACCATTGTTTAATTTCCCAACAAAATGTAAAGGTGTAACCTCCCAGGCTTCCTCTCTCATTTTTGCTCTCTGCACCAGAGGACTGGGGTCTGACAGCATCTGGGGCTCCCCAGACGGAGGCCAGGACACCCCTGCTCCCCAACAGACAAGTAGGTAGACCAGAAGGAGGCAGAAAGGGCTGGAGAGGGGCCCCTCAGCCTGGCAACCCCATGGTCATCCTGGGCTCCCACCCCCTACCCGACCCCACACGGACCCTCCCCAGCAGAGCAGCCAAGCCCAGGAACAGGGTGAGGCCACCGTCACAAAAATCACTCAGGAATGTCCAGTGCTAAGAAGGCATCAACCAAAGCCGCTGCTGGTTTGTGGGCGAGTCCACTGACTAGACTAAACTCAGAGCTCATCATCCCTTCCCATGACACAGCTCAGACCAGACTGCACGTCACAGATTCACGCTGATTCTGAACACTTAAGTGCTTCCTATGAACATAATAAAGAGTCACAGGTATATATGTATTTGGGTTTCCCTGGCAGCTCAGATGGTAAACAATTTACCTACAGTGCAAGAGACCCTGGTTTGCTCTCTGGGTCAGGATGATCTCCTGGAGAAGAGGATAGCAACCCACTCCAGTTTTTTGCCTGGAGAATTCCATGAATAATGGGGCCTTATAATGCGTATGAAAAACCGATATAATTAATTCCTTTAAATTTTGCTAAAAGCAGCAAAATTATTTCTAACTGTCATTTTAAAAAGAAAATCACCTTTCCTAAGCAGAATATAACTGGGTTCTAAGGCCCTGAGATACTCTAAAGAAAATTCTGGTGAACACACTGTATAACCAAGACGCCCTGTGCCCACTGCTCGGAAGAGAAGGCTCAAAGCAAACTCCCGCTCACCCAGCTTGTAACTGCCAGTTCTGTCCCGTTCTAAGCCTCTCTACCATAAATGCGTCACATCACTAGGTGGTGAAATTGGAGGCATTCCCCAGATCACGGGCATAAACTATTTTCAGATCTATAGCACAGAAACCCAATCCCAGAGGGATAGGATGCACATGGCTCCACCACCACCCCACATTGTGGGTGAGAAGGAGGAGGATGTTGTCTGTAACAGGCTGACAGTCTACGGGAGAGCACACACTCACAGGCTTCCGTACTGACCGGGCAGGGGAGCACACTTCTCCCATGAAGACCAGGATTTAAAGCTACATTGATGACCCTGGTGGCTCAGCAGGAAAGAATCTTCCTGCAATGCAGGAGGTGCTGGAGACACAGGTTCCATCCTTAGGTAGGGAAGATCCCCTGGAGAAGGAAATGGCAACCCACTCCAGTATTCTTGCCTGGGAAATCCCACGGACAGGGTAGCCTGGAGAGCTAGTCCGTGGGGTCGCAAACAATCAGACATGGCTGAGCAACTGAGCAGGATGATAACCAAAGCTGATGAAAATGTGTGAAGCCCGGAACAGACTTCTCACAGAAGGTCTGCTTAAAAGACCCCTCGTGGGCACAGGGACCCCCTAGAATTAGCAACCAGCACTAGCTGTTTCTCTGGCTTTGGATACGCACCCAGGGCTATTTCATTGCCAAGAGCATTCTGAAGGAGGTTTGAGTCTGTTAACCACTTAGCCATGCTGCTTCCCTTGGAAAAAGAAGCCCTTTCTCCTGTTTTGTGCAACTTCTCCTTTTAGAGCTCAAGTCCCATTAGACAGTAGGCAGAATAAAACACTTCTCAGTTTCCCCTCTACTCTAAGCCCTGTGTAAGAAATAGGATCCTAAACTTGAGTATTAGGATTGCTGACTCTGGTTCAGATCAACTACAGCAGAGCTGACTTCATGGGGTAGGTGAAGGGGCGGGTGGAATGGGCCCCGCACTGTCGCTGTTCTCAGTGACCGAGGACATTGCTTTTCTCTGAGTCCCCAGCACCCTCTCCTGTCAGGGGAGGTGTAACCCAGGCATAACCCAGGCCTGATTTCCAACCCCTCTCCCCCCATCTGATGAGCAAACCACCCTCTGTTCAATTCAGTTCAGTTCAGTTCAGTCACTCAATCGTGTCCAACTCTGCAACCCCATGGACTACAGCACACCAGGCCTCCCTGTCCATCACCAACTCCTGGAGTTTACTCAAACTCATGTCCATTGAGTCGGTGATGTCATCCAACCATCTCATCCTCTGTCGTCCCCTTCTCCTCCTGCCTTCAATCTTTCCCAGCATCAGGGTCTTTTCCAGTGAGTCAGTTCTTCACATCAGGTGGCCAAAGGATTGGAGTTTCAGCTTCAGGATCAGTCTTTCCAGCAAATATTCAGGACTGATTTCTTTTCGGATGGACTGGTTGGATCTCCTTGCTGTCCAAGGGACTCTCAAGAGTCTTCTCCAACACCACAGTTCAAAAGCATCAATTCTTCGTCAATCAGCTTTCTTTATAGTCCAACTCTCACATCCATACATGACTACTGGAAAAACCACAGCTTTGACTAGACGGATCTCTGTTGGCAAAATAATGTCTGCTTTTTAATATGCTGTCTGCTGCTGCTGCTGCTAAGTCACTTCAGTCGTGTCCGACTCTGTGTGACCCCATAGATGGAAGCCCACCAGGCTCCCCCTTCCCTGGGATTCTCCAGGCAAGAACACTGGAGTGGGTTGCCACTTCCTTCTCCAATGTGTGAAAGTGAAAAGTGAAAGTAAAGTCGCTCAGTCGTGTCCGACCATTAGCGACCCCACAGATTGCAGCCCACCAGGCTCCTCCATCCGTGGGATTCTCCAGGCAAGAGAACTGGAGTGGCTTGCCATTGCCTTCTCCGAATATGCTGTCTAGGTTGGTCATAACTTTTCTTCCAAGGAGCAAGTGTTTTTTAATTTCACGGCTGCACTCACCATCTGCAATGATTTTGGAGTCCCCCAAAATAAAGTCTATCACTGTTTCCCCATCTATTTGCCATGAAGTGATGGGACTAGATGCCATGATCTTAGTTTTCTGAATGTTGAGTTTTAAGCCAACTTTTTCATTCTCCTGTTTCACTTTTATCAGGAGACTCTTTAGTTATTCTTAATTTTCTGCCATAAGGGTGGTGTCATCTGCATATCTGAGGTTATTGATATTTCTCCCAGCAATCCTGATTCCAGCTTGAGCTTCACCCAGCCCAGCATTTCTCATGATGTACTCTGGCCAAGGATAAAGAAGGTTGCTGACCCTCAGGACAGGCAGAACAGCCGCGCCACTAGGTCGCAGGTTTGAACACTGAAAATCTTTCAGCAGAGACTGCAGGATCGCTGGCAAGGCAAGACGTAGGGAGGCTGTGTTTGTAGGACAGGAGTTTGGAGAGGACTGTTTCTAAGTTTCCTCACAACTGTTATTTTAGAATTCTTCTTGCCTTCCATGAGCTTCTGTTACTTCTGCAGTTTCTTCCTGTTTCACCCTGGTTTCAGGTAAGTTATCAGACCTCTCAACACAGACTTCAGGGAACTCAGTACTGATCGGCTGATCAATGGCTTGGTAGCTTTATGTTGTTAGTGGGCTTGCCTAGTATAAAATTACTGTGCCCTCCTTTTCACAAGGCCACAATTTATAGTACAATTTATAGTAATACAGCAGTTAGGGCAGAAGGGTAAGAAATGGTGAGCCTGGTTCTAGGGTTTGGGGAGCTGATCGTACTGAGACAGAGGATGTCTGTCATCCCTCGGAACTTCCGCTCATGGGGGACGCCTCTCTTTGGTCTCACATCCACAGCTAATCAAAATCGAGACAGGGTCAGGATGAAAGACCCTGTCCCACAACATCCACGTCTTCTTCGTCCTGTCAGAGTCTTCTAAGATCAACTTTGAACTGGGTGTTGTGTACTGTTCAGGGGCCCTTTGACCTGTTCCCGTTAAATCAGAAGGAAACTGGGCCTCAATCTTCACCACACAGCAGCCTGCTGAGGTCTGTGTGCAGTGCCCCCGACCCCCGAGGCAGCCGTGGTTCCAGGAGCTTCCCTGTCAGTCAGTCCTCACAGAAGACTGCTAACCCAGTCCCCACTAGTGAGTAATTCTGGAATTAGACACCTCCATCACTGCAGATGCTGATTGCAGCCATGAAATTAAAAGACACTTACTCCTTGGAAGGAAAGCTATGACCAACCTTGATAGTGTATTAAAAAGCAGAGACATTACTTTGCCAACCAAGGTCCGTCTAGTCAAGGTTATGGTTTTTCCCGTGGTCATGTATGGATGTGAGAGTTGGACTGTGAAGAAGGCTGAGTGCCGAAGAATTGATGCCTTTGAACTGTGGTGCTGGAGAAGACTCTTGAGAGTCCCTTGGACTGCAAGGAGATCCAACCAGTCCATCCTAGAGGAGATCAGTCCTGGGTGTTCATTGGAAGGACTGATGCTAAAGCTGAAACTCCAATACTTTGGCCACCTCATGCAAAGAGATGACTCACTGGAAAAGACTCTGATGCTGGGAGGGATTGGGGGCGGGAGAAGGGGACAACAGAGAATGAGATGGCTGGATGGCATCACCGACTCTGTGGACGTGAGTCTGAGTGAATTCCAGGAGTTGGTGATGGACAGGGAGGCCTGGCGTGCTGTGATTCATGGCGTCGCGGAGAGTCGGACACGACTGAGCGACTGAACTGACCTGAACTGAACTGAAGGAGAGTGGGGAATGGATGGGAGTTTACGGGGCCTTTGTGGACCTCGGGGCTTCCCTGGTAGCTCCACTGGTAAAGAATCCACCTATAATGCAGGAGATCCTGGTTCAGTTCTTGGGTCGGGAAGATCCCCTGGAGAAGGGAACGGCTATCCACTCCAGTATTCTGCCCTGGAGAATTCCATGGATGGTATAGTCCATGGGGTTTGCAAAAAGTCGGACATAACTGACCAACTTTCACTTTAAAGACCTTGAAGGTGGACAAAGAAGTCCTAGGCAAGAGGGAGGGGAGCGGAGAGGTGGGTAAGGGAGGGGAGGGGAGGGGAGGGAGGGGAGGGAGGGGAGGCGACTGACAGGGCCCTGGACCCCCTTCCAGCCCCACCCCATGTGTGGGCAACCCACATGGCACCTTGACTTTTCCAATATTGAGAGAAAAAGGAGCCAAGCTTTTATGTGAGGACGAAAGGCCTGAAGCACTTCAATTTCCGGTGTTAAACGAAAGAAGACACACACGAGAAAAGCTAGTTCGAGTGCACGCCGACAGCTGGACAGGAGAGGATCGGCATTTAGCCCGAACAAAAGGGGAAGGAGAAATGGTCTCGCTGTTTGGATGGAGCAGCGTGGCCGCGCAGGTGTCTGCTCATAAATCCCTTGGGCGTCAGGGGTGGGATAGCAGGCCCGTGTCCCTCAGAGAGAGAACAGGTCCCGGCCCTGCGTGATCGCCGAGCACAGTTGTGAAGAGGGAAAGTCTTATCGCAGACACAGACAGTGGTCTTGATTTCAGCCTGGTTGGGCCTGGAGCCCAGAGACACCCAGATTTCTCTGTGGGCTCACAGCCCCCGGGGAGCCCGTCCCACCAGGGCAGATCTTCTGTTAAAGTGCCCGTCAAAGAAGTCAGGCAGAGTGGAGTCAGGAAAAGCTACAAATCGATTCCAGACCTGCTTCTTTCAGGCCTTCCTGGGAACACTTGCTGGATTTACTGCGACATTCCTGCCCAGCTGTGACTCTGCCCGTCGCCGCTCCCACGTCTCCTGGGAACAGGCTGGGGCAGCGAGCACTGCAGCAGGACCTGGGGCCGTCGCCTGAGCTTCCTGCAGGTGAGACGCGGGTGCCACGGAGGCCGCGGGGCCGCCACCTGCTCGTGTCTGCGAGGCGCCTTCCTGGCACCTTGCACTGGCACTTGGACACAGCCCCTTCTGGGAAGCGTACGTGGACCGCGCCTGGTCGTTCCTGGGGGATCACCGAGACGCGAGGACTGAAGGACAGTGCTGGGCGTGTCTATCGGCCAGGGACTCAGCGTGGCCTGGGTGGGGCGGCTTCGCTGACGCAGCCGCAGCAGACACCGGGCCGGCAGGGACGGCTGGTGCAGGAGACACAGCCCACACCAAGCGACTGCCGGGCCCAGAGAGAGGAGGCGGGAGCAAACCGCCGAAATTATTAGAAACGCAAGTTTGGGAAACAGCAAGTTCTGACTGCAGTTCCACACAAATAACTACACGGCTCCAGCACAGAGCGTCACGCTCTGGAGGATGGCCTGGGGAGAGGGACGACACAGGCGCTGTGGCAGGGCCTCGGGGCCACCACGGGGTCTGCCCGCTCCGCACCCCCTCCTTCTGTGGCCCCCTCCACCCCGCCCCACCCAGACGCCGGCCGCACCCACAGGCCACGCTTACCTGTAGCAAGGCCTCTCCCACTCTTCAGCTTTGGAAACACGGCAGCCCTGTCCGTTTCAAGGCCAAGTTCAAATGCCACCTTCCCTGCCTGGTTCTCCTTCTCTCACAAGTAGACGGTCCACTCCCACCACCCACAGCCGCCACGGCTTGGGGTCCCAGTGACACTCAGCAGCCTCACCAGAGAGGGCCTCGTCCAAGATCGATGGTTGCCTGTTATGGCTCGTGAACGACTCTGCCGGCGGCTGAGTATGTAAACTGTACTTTGAGAGTCTGTGCTGGTCACGTAGGCCTATCTGTATGATGGGGAAGGAGGGGGGTCCAGCGGCCACAGTGGGCTCTCACCTCCGTAACCCCAGAAGATGGGGCTCCACTCAGTCACACGTCACACAGTACATAACGCCGGCCGTCCTCATGAGGCTGTCGAGCTCTGCATCACCGTGAGAGTCAGTCCCCTTGCGCCTTGAGAGAGTCAGGCCCTGTGTTTGATGACCACCAGTTCTGGGTCTGCATGGACTGGCCCCTTAAACGAAAAGTTCCACTGTTGTCATGGCCCCTCCACCCCCGAGCGAGGCAGGTCTCCAATGTGCCGCCAAAGAGAACCTCAATCCACAGGCAGCAATGCCAGGTGCAGAGAAAAACAGCAGTGATTTATTAAAAGGTCATGGGGACATGCAAGCATTTCCCCCCGAGGCATATGCAGACAGAACTAGAAGAAAAGTGGAGCATAAAATATATTACATTTCAAGCCAGTAAGGTCAAGACGCTGCAAAGAGGTGTGGCTACACCACGAACCCAGGTCTGCCCAGCTCTGCTCCAGGCCTCGGAGGGTGCTGGGGAGGGCTCGGTCCGTGATCAGGGTTTACATTAACAAACCCAGTTTGTTTTGGAAGCAGATTTCTTCTAGAATATCTTAATGGGCTCTTACCATTTGTACCGAATTTCTCTCATTCCTACTCTGTGCTGGGATTTCAAGTTTGCCAACCACGGCCGTTTCAGGTCTGTGGCTGATGACCATGAACCCTGTGAGCACAGCGCCCCCTGGTCCTGGGTCCCTGGGATGGATTTACACACAAACTCATCCGAAGAGGCTCCCGGGCGCAGGTCTCGCCTGACCCATGTCTCGGTGCAGAGAGTGAGTCTGAGCTTCTCCTGTCAACCTTGAACTTGGATGCGAACACCTCTGGGAACAAAACAGATTTGGTTTCCACTCCAAGTGCCCCAGGGATCCCAAGGTCACCTGACCCAGGTTGACGGTGAAACAGTCCGCCCCCATCTCCCACCAAGATGTCTTTGCTCAGACGTGAAGGCTCGGCCTGTGAGCATGAGCTGAAAGAACTCTCATTCCGCCCCTGCAGACCCCACCCATGAAGACCCCGTAAGGGTTTATAGAGCCTGTGGAGCTCGAACACAGACACGTTGTTGATGGAGAATGCCGGGCACTTTGCCCTATTTCCTACTTCAAATTTATTATTTTCTCCTTTTAAAATATTTTTTGCGGAGTGTAAAATTTGGATCAAGCCAAAACCTCAATCTTTATGTTTTATTTCTGAACGTATTAAGAGTAGACACTTGAAAATAAATGTCAAAGCACTTGGTCTCTTTTAACTAATCCATAACAAAGAATTAAAATAAACCTCCCCAGACGCTTATCAATTACACGATGTACAAAAATTCCGCAAATGCATGAAAATCTTACTTTTAAACATGTTATTTACATTATAAAAAAGATATCTTCAACATGTTTTTCTTCAGCCTCCAGACAGCTTTTCAGATGAAGTACCTCTAAATCTAAAGCAATGATCCTATTGTTAATCTGAAACAAAATTGCAATAAGTACACTCCAAATATTCTGGAAACATGGGGGAAATAGTATATTTATTGTATTTTTTCAGGCTAAAGATCAAACCTCTTATTTTAAATTTAGTTACTTTACCTAAAAGGTGTCTGGAGGTTGAGGGGAAACATATTAAGTATATTATTTGAAAATGTAACTAATAAACTATTTGAAATAAGTTTATCCTCTGTTGCCAGACTTTTCAGACAGCCTGGATATTATTTTGGCTCAAATAGCAGAGCATTTTACATGCTAATGAATTACATATGGGTTGCAGAATTACTGCCCAATAAAAACTAAAGGCATGAGCGTACATATCGATCTACAGAAAGAGGTTGGTTAGGAAGGGCAGGGCCAGAGTCTCTCTGAACCCTCATCAGAGAAAAGAAACTTGAACAAAAGCTGGGATGGACCCTGCCCCCAGGGACCGCGGTTCTGGAAGGTGAGCGGCTCCTGAAGGCCTGGGTCGGTCAGCGACCCTCCAGGCAGGCCCGGTGCCTCTCAGGCCTGCTCTCCATCACCTCACTTCTCCACACGCGTCCTGAGTCTCGACCCCGCACCAGCGTCACCGTCCCGGGGAAGCTCTTTCGGGCATTTAGGCGCCAAGTTCCTGAAAGGCACAAGGCTTGACAGAGGACAGTTCCACTCACAGCACCGAGGCCCCTGCCCCAGACACTCCTGGGACGTGGACCCAGGGTGCCGGTCACACTGGGCACCCAACAGAGGAGACGTGGTCCCCAAGTCTTTGGAAGGTGGCTCCTGGGCACCCCACTGCTCACTGCCCCAAACCTTCCCCGGGAGGCTGGCAGACAATGCTAATTTGATGCTTCTGATGAAGAGACAAGCCCTACACATGGTGCTCAGTCGTGTCCAACTCTTTGCAACCCCATGGACCATAGCCCACCAGGCTCCTCTGTCCTTGGGGCTTCTCCAGACCAGAATACTATAGTGGGTTGCCATGCCCTCCTCCAGGGGACCTTCCCAACCCAGGGGTTGAAACCAGGTCTTCCACATTGCAGGCGGATTCTTTACCAACTGAGCCATCAGGGAAGCCCAAGAATACTGGAGTGGGTAGCCTATCCCTTCTCCAGGGGATCTTCCCGACACAGGAATCAAACTGGGGTCTCCTGCATTGCAGGTGGATTCTTTACCAGCTGAGCTACCAGGGACACACAGTTGGTACCTAGCTTCCCTGGTGGCTCAGATGGTAAAGAATCTGCTTGCAGTGAGGGAGACCCGGGTTCGATCCCTCAGTTGGGAAGATCCCCTGGAGAACAGAATGGCAACCCACTCCAGTATTCCTGCCTGGAGAATCCCATGGACAGAGGAGCCTGGTGGGCTACAGTCCATGGGGTCACAAAGAGTCGGACACAACTGAGCACCATGTGTAGGGCTTGAGCGACTAACACTTTCACACTTTTCACTTTCTTTGATTCTAATCTCAGTTTAGAATAAAAATCACAAAGCCACTGAGAGTGAAAGCACATTCGCCTTTCACCTCTGATGGGCTCCGTTACACAAAGCTGGGCTACATCACCTGATTAGATTGTAAATGGGCAACATTACAATTTATTAATTGCCTGACGCCAGCTGGGGCTTCCCTGATAGCTCAGTTGGCAGGAAAGAGTCGGACATGACTGGGCGACTAACACGTTCACTTTCAATGTCAGCTTCAGTGGTTTAACATGACTGCTCCTGCAGCTCCTACCAGGAAGACATGACTGCTCCTGCAGCTCCTGCCAGGAAGCACCAACCATCCGTTTTCTCAGCCAGTGCTCCCGTCACAGTCATGGGAGCCAGTGTTCACGTACAGGCTCGTGAGGGTGGTGTTGGGGGACACACAGGGGGGTCTCCACACCCAGCCCTTCCTCGTGCATCTCTGCTCAAAGTTCCCCCCATCAATACAGTCCACGAGGGCCTGGGCCCTCATGCGGCTCATCAAACTTCCTTCACCAGCTCAGGCTCTCAAGAGGAGCCCCAGCCTGCAACCTTCCCGACTGCCTGTAAAGGTCGCCCCTCACGGTGTCCCATGAAGTTCTCCCCTCCTCTGAACTCCGGCACTTGCTACCCGCACCTTCACCCAGTGATCACAACAGCAGACCTCACAGAGGTCCCGACTGGTCCTCGGCATCTGCCAAGAAGCTGCTGCCAGAACCCACCGCTTTCCCACTGGTCCCGCCTGACCTGCGAGGGGGAGGCTGGGCATGGCTGCTGCCTCCGAGATGGGGTAGACCGGCTTCAGGCCGTCTGTGCCGCACCCGGGGAATCCTGGTGGCGTCCACGGCTGGTCTCACCTCTTCTGCGGTTCTGCCCCAGCTCTGGGGTCGCCCCTAAACACTCCCCGGGGGTCCTCAACCCTCATCCCAGCGTCTGCTTCTGGGGCCCAAATGGAGACCACCAGGCCCCACCTTCCCCTTCCCTGGAGCTCTGGGAGGGCCTCTCGCCTCCCTTCTGCGCTCGGCAGAGGCTGGGGCTTTGCAGAACTGACTGGGTCTGCATTCTCCTCTGCCCTGAAACCAGTGTGGTAACACATGAGGTCAAGACCCAGGTTGCCCAGGAGAGGTGGCTGCACGCCCAGAGGCCTATGGACAGGCAGGACCAGCCTGCCGCCGACCAGGTGGATTCCACCCAGCAGGAGGTTCCTGGGCTTACAAAGCACAGTGAGTGTCCGGGCCTCCTTAGCACCACTTCACTAAGCAGGTCAAGGTGAGGCTCTCTGCTGGATGGGCTCGGCACCAGGCTTTGCTCACCTTCTGTCGAGTGAACGCACTGATTCTGATTCACAGAATCCACTGTTTACATGAAGACCCGCTGTCCACTGTCTGAATGAGAGCCCCAGATGGCTCCGCCGGGATGAGAGCCCCCACTAGGCGTCCCCCTCCCCACCCGGAGGGGGCCCCAGGAGATAGGACCTTTCCTCTCAGGCAAAGCCACCCACGAGCTCCTTGGATTTCCACGATCACTTTTGCTGTCTCTCTGGGTCATTTATAAATTTTTTGCAGTTGTGTTTGGTCACACGTGGAGAAATTTTTCAAGCATTTTGAATTCGGTAAAATCCAGAAGAAACGTTGCCAAATCTGTTCCCTTCTTGCATTTTAAGCCCATATACATTTAAAGGGATATTCAATCCTTTTGTTTTTGAACTGGTTACCCATACCCCCATTAAAGCGTTGTCTTTTAAAAGCTGTTTGCTATTCAAGGAGTCTTGGGAGTCCATTTAAAATCCTTTTTAAATCTTTCTTCTCTGAAACAGGAAGCTGTGTTTTGCCCAGAGTAAACACTGACCTGAGTGCAAGCTCAGGTTTGTGAATCCCCAGGGCAAACCTTGATCAAGGCGGTCAGCGTCAGAAAGCAATGAAAGGAAAATTAGAGGCTTAAATGCCACAAGGAACTTGTTTTTCTTCGATGACCATCTCGGGAGCTCCCGGGGCGGGCGGGCCGGAAGGCTGGCCTGTGGCTCCCTGCCCAGCTGCCTGGACTGCAGTCAGCCAGACGGTATGCGGCCCCAGTGACCATCTGGACTATCTCACCCCTCACACTTCATGTCGCCTGTCACCGGCTCTCGGGGGGCACACGCCACCCAGGCCAGAAAAAGCATGGTGAGCTCCCCTTTCTCTCGCTGCTTCCTGCCACTTCAGAGACGCGGACTTGAGGAAACGCACGGCCGCAAGAACAAGCACTCACTGGATGACTTCAGACGGCACCAGTGTGTTCCTTCTCCCGCGATTCTGGAGCTGGCCACCCGGCCTCCTCCCTGCTCAAGTACGACCACATCCTAACTGCTAACACCTGCAAAGACCCTGTTCCAAACAGCATCACATTCTGAGATCCCAGGTGGACAGGACTTTCGGAAGGACGCTCTCCCACCCTAGAGCATGCCCCCTACTGGCCCCCAAGTGTGAGTTCATCCCAAGTGCAATTTATACTCACCCTGCCCCAGCTTCCCCAAGGTCTTATCTCAGCATCAACTCCAAGTGCAAAATTACAAATAAATCTCATCACATCACCCAGATATGGATAAGACCCTGGAAAATTCGGAGGTGGACTGACTGGCTTTCCAGTCAAGGCAGGGGGGCAAAGGGGCCGCCTATCTCAGGGAAGTACAAAACAGAGCAGGTACGTTCCGTCAAGTTTCAAGGCCTGGTATAATATAGTAAGATAATTTAACAGTATAATAATGCCCTGGCCTCCATGCTCCGGTGCCACGGAGACCCCAGGAAAAATCCAATCAGCTGGGAGGAACTCCAGCAAAAGGACTTCGTAAATTAGCCCAGGGACGTGTTGGGCTGTGTGGCAGGTTTTCCACACAGGTATTCACAGTTAAATCGCTGTACTTACCCAGAGACTTCCCAACTTACGCTGGGTCGCAGAAGTTAGGGGCTCACGGGCTGGCCCTGAGCTGGGGCAGTAGACGAAGAAGAGAGCAGAGCGCTAACCCAGCCCCGCTCCCACATCCTGCTGTCTTCACGTCCAGTTCCTCCTCCATCAGCTCGGCTAACCATGCAGTTGGTTTTCTACACCAACAACAGGACCCAGAGACAGAGGCGACCCAAGGCAGCGACTGTCAGCAGAGCAACAAGGAGTCAGCTTTGGGAAGAGCCGCCCTCACGTGGACACGTGATAAAGGGGCCAGGGTGGACCAGCCAGCTGGTGATCGGGGGCCTCCCGAGCAAGCAGTGTGGGCAGCCCCCTGCCCCACACCCCCGCCCTACAAGCTGGCGTACAGTCTCCATCCTGGGAATTCCAGCAGAGCAGAGAGCCTCTGCAAACGCCATTGAAACCGAAACACGCCTCTGCCCTTCCCAAGGACCGCCAGGCTCTGCTCTGCTTGGAAGCACCACTTCTCCTTGTAAAAGACAAAACCAAGAGTTTCACGGCTGCACAAATGTGTCACTGAGTCTTGACCGGGCCCAGTACTTGAGGTCCTTCCAGATCCGGCTCCAGCCCACGGCCACCTGTGTTACCAGCGGGAAGCCCCCACCCCAGACACTCTCCTGTAGCGTCCACTCTCCCTCCAGACATGCTGCTCCAGTCTCCTTGCTGCTTTGGCAAGTGGGACCACCGATGGGGCTGGTGTCAGCGTGGTTCTCTCACCATCGGTGGGGATGGAGTTGACTCAGGCTCCTCGGGCTAGGGCTAACATCACTCGTTTGATGGGTCTGTAGGCCCTGCTGGGCTTCTGTCAGAAACTCCATCTTCTTTTCAGCTCTTGGAGGACCGCGTCCCAGGCTCAGGACACTTCCCCCTGCTCAGAGCGGCCGTGTCCCATCTCTCTGAACTTCTGTGGTCACATCTGCCCCGACTCACTTTTCCTGCCACCAAGCCTACTTCTAAGGACACTTCTGGTGACCCTGGGTCCCCCTAGATAAGCCAAGATCGTCCCCCTACCTCAAGGTCACCAGTTAACCGCCTTAATTCCACTGGCAACCTGAGCTTCCCTGTGCTGGGGGAGGCATGCTGTGCCCAGTTTCCAGGGATCGCTGTGGGGCAGCTTTTGTGGGGAGGAGTGGAATGTTTCGTTGCTCCCACACATGGAGGCACAGGTCTCTGCACGAGCGTCTGCCCTCTGCTTCCATCATGGCCTCACCGCAGGCTGGTCTGCACCATTGCCTGCTCATGGATGTATGCGCCACTTACTTGCTTCTTGAAGGCAAGGACCATGCTTTCAACACATCCTGTATCTGAAGTGACATCTAGACGTTGGCACGAAGGCTTCCATGATGATGGCAAAGTCTGGTCTCTCCGTAACTGTCTTTCAACCAGAGTCCCTTCATATGACAGATCATATGATGATCACAAAGCCATCGTTAAGGAGATGAAGTCACAAATATCTTATCAACGCCTATTAAAGATCCCGAGGAATGCTACCGTTTTATACAGTCTAAAAATGAAGCCAATGGATTTCAAGGCTAACAAGTTCAGACTCACTTTAATACACTAATTTAACTGTAGCAACAGATCCATGATAGAGGACTATTTTCACACTTTTCCTACAAATCTTGGTTTATAAAAGGTATAAAGCTTAAGATTTGGTAGTGTGGGGTAGTTACGGAGAGTTTTTTCTATTATTCTCTATATTTTTTTGTTTATTTAAATTATTTTATAATTTTAAAATATATATATTTCAGGAGTGCTTAGAAGTAATACAATTAGCTTTGAGTTTAACAATTGAGAAGTCCCCCAAAAAAGCTCATGGAGAATGATCAACATTAAGAAACAGCCGCAGTGAAGTAGCTGGACTTCTGAGAAAGAACCATTGAGAATCCGAAGTAAATGGACAAGAAGCACACGTTAGATGAATCTCTCTGTGAAGAAACTGCAGGCCGGCCTCAACTTCTCCCAAAGTCAGAAGTGACTCAGGAGATAGGTGACAATGCCTGTGATGGCTCAGTGACATAGGAGAAGGCCTGAGAACGTCACATCAACTGAATTCTCACATAAAAAGTCAACAGCAAAAGCACAGAATATGAAGGAACTCAGTTCCCACGACCCTGAACTAAGGAAAGCACTGAAGGATGGACTTTGGCCAAAAGCTAGCAGTGAGCACTGAATCCATCAAACTGCAGGAGCAGGAGTTTAAATATGGGTCAAAAACAGTAAATTTTATGAATCTTGTCCGTGGAAATAATGCTACAAGCGGTGTGAGAGGAAAAAAAGAAGGAAGTGTAAATAAAGCGTAAATTTGCTGGTTCATCCTCGTCTTTTACTGTGGACAGACTGTTAGGCCACTTGGAGCTGATGAATCAGGTAATAATATTTAAAGATATGAGATAACATAAAAATAAAATAAATAAAATTGCATGATAGGGCAATAAAAAGAAGGTGAGAAGGGAAAATCATAATAATGATAATAGAAGGAAGTCAAAGGATATTGTCTAAAGAAATGGAAACTTATAAAGTTGATCATTAGAACAAAAATTTAAACCATCCAGTTATCAGAAGAAATAGTGAAAAAGGAAATAAAATAAAGCCATATTATGAAAAATTTTAATGTAGATAAAAGGTATAATGTTAATAATCATAGCACATAGCAATTGGTATAAGAATCAGATTAACAAATGCAAACAGGCAAAACATACTTAATAATAGAAGCAGACTTAGAAGTTGTACCACAAAGCAAAACCCAACATTATGTCATATATAATCTAACCATAGAGCTTCCCACATAGTGCAGTGGTAAAGAGTCCGCCTGCCAAGCAGGAGACATAGGTTCGATCAGGTCAAAAAGACCCCCAGAAGGAGGGCGTGGCAACCCATTCTAGTGTTCCTGCCTGGAGAATCCCCATGGACAGAGGAGCCTGGCGACTACTAGGTCCATGGGTTGCAAAAGAGTTGGATACGACAAGCAGCTGAGCAAGCAAGTAATTTAACCATTAAAATAAATGATGGTGAAAGATATTAGGCAAATACAAACCAAAAACTTTGTTTTTAATATTATTTAAGGCTGATTTTAGAGCAAAAGTATTAAGTCAAGCAAAGAAAGTAAATGCATTAAATTCTATAAACCAAATAATATAGTACCTACATTCATAAATCAAATCAATAATTACTGTAAGAAGAAACATACTGTAAGAAGTCCATGATTCTCAGAAACCTTTATTTCACATGTCTCAGCTCAGGACAGATCAGGTGATCAGAAGAGACCTTAATTAGTGCAGTGAGGCACGCCCCCGCAGCGACAGTGACCTGCCGGGTTCTGGTCAGACGGTCCTCGCCAGCTCACTCGTCGCCTGGATGGAAGGAAGCCCTTGGTGCAACCCTCCCAAAACCCCACGGGCCAGCCCTTCTCCCCAGCTGCACTGTAGTTCAACCAGACCCATGCCGGTGACACTGGGCTGTCCACACAGAACCCCAGGCACGTGGATGAGGATCATAGCTGCACATGGCCAGAAGGGAGGATAATGGGGTTCCCACTGAGCAGCTTTGTCCTTTCCCTGGGTTTCCTTCCCTGAGAACAACCTCAGGTCCCACGTTCTCTTTCCTTACAAGACCTGCGACAATTCCTCCCCAAATCCACTTTGCAGAGCCCACTCAGAGCCTCGCAGTGACAGCCCCCCTTCCCCGGGGTGGGTCTCATCTCCCAGGGCAGGTGGCTGCAGATCCCACCCTCAGACGTACACATTCAGGTCTGCTTTCTTAGGAGACTTTTCCCAGTACAAGGTCTAAACTGGGCTTTTTTTTAAAAGGTTTTCATAGAAATCCTATAGCTATGAACCCATTGCAACTCTGAGTCTTTGGTTACAGAAGATACAAAAATGAACTGAACTTTAGCTCCACTTGAGATGGGGAAGCCAGGTCCCTGGAAGGACGGGTGGCCCATCCAGTCCTCAAAGCTGGTGGGCGGTCAGCCCGTCATCAGCCCGTCCTTAAACTTAGAGCCCGACCTTGTCACCATGAAACAGCACCTCCCAGTGAGGACCGCCTTTCTGATCAAATTGGCTCCTTCATCTTTATTTTCTCACCGATAAACTGAAGCTACACTTTATCCTGGAAAATTCAAGTGGCTTCCTTGAGGATGCAGGCTGGGAATGTGTACACACTGTGTGTTTCTTAGAAGAAAGAGCTCTAATCAATTCAAGGTGTCACTCTAACAAGATCGAGTTTTGACCCCGATACATGTCAGTGACTAATGTCATGCATTTCAAAGCAAAATGTAGCCCGATATTGTCTGGGTAAACCAGGCATGTAAATTAACTCAGCCATAAAACCTTCTTAAAAATTTTAAAAGAGACGGGCCTTGGCAAGTCATTAAACTGCAGAACAGCATAAGTACTTCAGGCTGTCGGCGCTGCCCGCTGCCGGCCAGGAGCTTCGGGCGGCAGCACCCGAGCCTGGCAAGGCCGGCGCCACCGTGGATGCTGACCCACCAGCCCTTGTCCTGAGGTCGCCCCGCCGACCCCGCTCTCACGGAGGAGACGACCGCGCAGAGGACCGCGAGGCAAAGTGGGCGCCCAGCCCCGCCTCCACCTCCGGCTCCGGGGCTCGGCCGGCGTAGAGGAGGCGGCAGGGAAGGGACAGCCATTCGTCCTTTTTCTGTCCAACACGGCCGCCTCTATGACCAAGGCCATGACGGTGTCTTAACCCATGGGAGGTGACTGGTGAACTGCATGGCATTAATGTCACGCCCAGAAATCTGAAATTGCTTTTTGCTATGCTTCGGTTTTTAATACTGAAACACATTTGAAATATATTTTCCTGGTAGGGAATGAGATTGGCATAAGGTAAACAACTGGCAGACTGTTCACAGCAATGAATCTGTGCAGTGGATTTTCATTCCAAAACTTCAGAAATTAGAGACTGTTCGCCAGATGTTGTTAAAAGATTTTTTTTTTTTTTACTAATTAACTACGAAATTGCTAAAAGGTACACTCTGGTAAGTCCTCTTTTAGCTGAAAATGTCTGTGTATTGTTAGCTGTTTATTGAATAGAGTAATTATACTGCTTTTTCTGTTAAATGATATTGACATTTTTGAATGAAGGCTTTTGCTCAAGAGAATTGAATGTGCCTCTAGGCAGTAACCTTACATGTGACATTGAAACAAACAAAAAGTTTGGACATTTGTGTTCTTTCCCCCATTTCTCTTCCCCAGATTCTCTGGGTGTGATTCATGACAGAACATACCTAAACATGAGGACTTATCACGGAGATATTTGGGGTGTATCACTAGTGAGCTGGTAGCTGCTGGAGCTGGGGTCCATTTAGCCATGAAACAGCTGCTTTGCAAATGCTGGGGCAGCAGCTTGGTGATGGCAAAAAAGGGAAAGATGATTCTAAAATAGACAATACAACCACCGTTCTTTACAACATTGCCAGACTGTAATGCTTTGTACAGTAGGCTTCTTAGGACTAGGGTGCCACAGCAGAGGGAAGCCAGGCTCCGGGTGGGATTGTCAGTTCGCTGCAGGCCTCGTGCTCCACGCAGAGTGTTCCAGTTTAAGACTCTTTCAACGTATCTGTTATATGACTGGCTCTCCACAAAGCAGCTACAATTAGGCCACAGGAAGAGGGTCATGGCGGGTCGCCCCTGTGCTCTGAGACACTCCTTTCTTCTCTGTCCCCGTTCCCACTGTGTAACAGCGTGACAGAAACTTGGCTCCACTGCCCCCCAGAACTCCTTCTTCCTTTGAAGACACAGTTCTGATTCCTGTGGAAGACACGAGCTGAATACAGCCCCATCCCACAAGGATTCTCCCATGGTTTTCATTCCAAAACGCAAGGCTGATTTTTTTCTTTTAGGTTTCCTTGTCAAAAAGTAGATTTAGACGTCAGAATAAGTCAAATACAATCTCATGCAAAGGCCTAACACCAGCTGCATCTACACAGCAAAGCACCAGTTGAAAAACTAACTCCTTTGATCCAAGCCCGAGTCTGGAGGCGTTTGTTCTTCTTGAGCACCCAGAACGGCTCTCGGGAAAGCCCCCAGGTGGCCAGTTTCTCAGTGTGCTGTTGCTTTGCTTACTTAAAGCCTACTCCTGCACAGTCAAGGCCTAATCATGAGGCTGAGAGATCTAGTCCCTGCCAGTCCGCTCCTCAGCACAGCTGCTGGGATGGCCTGAAATAAACAGGAAGACCCCAGCTCTGCAGTCCCAGAACAGGGCCCTGATCCGAATGATCTCTGCTAGCTATGCAAACAGGCCTGGAAACACAGAGGGAACTGACAAAGGCTCCAAGTTCATCCCAGTACAGGCGATAAAACCATAGGGAATTTGCGGTGGAAAATGGGTAGATCGAACAACTCAGAGTAGGAGGTTATGTTCAGTCTGGAAAGACGTGTGGGTGGCTGGTGGTGGGCGGACATGGAGGACGGTTGAGTTAGCCAGGCAGGAGAGGGTGACTGCCACCGCCCAGCAGGCTGGAGCAGGACCTCTGGGAGTGGACGGGGGATGACCATACCTTGGCCAGAGTCAGGCGATGGAGTCCCTGGGCATGCTGAGGAGTGCGACTTTCGTCCAAGTGGCAGAGGTGTCTTTGGCGAGTCTGTGTTTTAGAATGATCACCCTGTGACATTATGGAGGTGGGTCGGAGGGACTTTCCTGGTGGTCCAGTGGCTAGGATGCTGCACGCTCACTGCCAATCAGTGAGCCAACCAGGCTCAATCCCTGGTGGGAGCTAAGATCCTGCAAGCTCGTCGCTGATGCCTAAAAAAATCAACAACAACCAAAAAACATTGCTGCTGAATTTCCAGCAGATGGGTATAGAATTCAGGAAGGCTCACCAGAGCAAATGTATGTATTATGTATATATAATATGTATAAAATAGGGGCTTTCCTGGTAGCTCAGAGAATCTGCCTGCAATGCAGATTCCCCCATTGATTTCTGGGTCAGGAAGAGTCCCTGGAGAAGGGATAGGCTACCCACTCCAGTATTCTTGGGCTTCTCTTGAGGCTCAGCTGGTAAAGAATTCACCTGCAATGTGGGAGACCTGGGTTCCATCTCTGGGTGGGGAAGATCCCCTGGAAGAGGGAACAGTTACCCACTCCAAGCTATATAAATATGTATTTTATATAGAATTATTCTGCATCTCTAAAAGTAATACAGGCTTATTTTAGAAAGTTTAGGACAATCAGCAAAGTGTGGAACATAAGCTCTGCAGTGGGGCTGGACGTATGGATTCAGCATTAAATGTCTTGAATGATCATTGGCATCTAGTTCACAAGTGAAGCATACATTTTCAACGATTTATCATACGATAAAATGCATTTAAAAGGAAAACTTAATTGTATACAGGACGTAGTTTAACTTTCATGAGCTGAGAACAACGTTTAGAAACTGAGTCGCCATGAGAAGAAAGAGGTCTGTATTAACTGCACAGAATCTAAATAACACTCACACCAACCAAACTGAGGCTTTGGGTGCATGGGAATATCCCTGCCACTCACCCGGCCCAGCAGGCCCTTTGGACATGGTACCAAAACTTCATAGCCTCAGGCTCATCTACAGTTGACACGACTCCCATGAACACCCTTCTACTGTCTATGGGTGGAGTTCCGAGGTCTCAGGGAGTAGCTCCCTCCACACGAGCAAATCCAGGCTCCCAAATCCAAGAAGAATTTGGCTCTGCCTTTGGTCATCTCTCCAGCTCACGTGCACAACGAGGTGGATCTTGGCTGAGGTTAGGACCAGAAGGTTGAGCATGTGGCCTCCCAAAACACCACCCTGTCACCCACCACCCACCAACCTGGAGGGTGTCCACAAGCTGATGGCACTTCCCGAACCCTCTCCCTCCTCCTGTTGTTAGAATCCCTCCCCTGACAACCGCCACCACGTTCTGGTCTTCCGAGTCTGAGCTGCCTGTTCTCCTTGCTGGGAGCCTTCAGTAACCTGGGCTTTCCTTCAGCACAACCCCGTCGCAGATCGGCTTTGCTGGGCAGGGGACCCAGCTGAGTTCAGAAACAGGAGGTCAGGGAGGAAGACAGGCGGCCTGGTTGTCAAGAAGGCGTCCAAGGTGTCAGCTCCAACGGCGTGGATGCTGGAGACAGGGTGAGCGAGGCGCACCTGGAAGGAGAGATTCCAGGAGGTTCTCTGAAACGCACGCAGGCAGGGTCTAGAGGAAGAAGGAGGCTGCAGAGAAGGGCCAGCCCCTTCCTGGAAGCGTCTGCTGGGGAGGCACAGAGGGAGAGCTTGCTTCAGACGAAGGAGGAGAAATGCTGAAGCAAGTGTTCAAGGGAAAAAGGAGTTCAGTTCAGTTCAGCCGCTCAGTCGTGGCCGACTCTCCGCGACCCTTCACTCAGAATTAAATGAGGGAGTCATAAGAACAGCCCAACTACTATTTAGATAAGGAATTAATTAATGAAGGCAAAAGGCCAGCGACCCGTGTTAAAGCTGCCAAGCACTTCCCACTGGGCAAGCCTGAGGCTGTACCGCCCTTCCTCCCTCATCTGGGTCCTGGGTGCTGGGTGCTGACGTGGAAGCAAATGCTTCACTAGGTCGCTCTTTGCAAATCACAATTTTATTTCGGAGAATGGCATTGAAACACGTATGTTGTCACATGTGAAACGAATCACTAGTTCAGGGTCGATGCATGTTATAGGATGCTCGGGGCTGGCGTGTGGGGATGACCCACAGGGAGGATAAAGGGAGGAGGGAGGAGGGAGGTGGGAGGGGGTTCAGGAGGGGGAACTTATGTAGACCCGGGGCGAATTCATGTCAATGTATGGCAAAACCAACCAATATGGTATTGTAAAATGATTTGCCTCCAATAAAAAATAAATTAATTACTTAAAAAAAATAAAAAAATAAATAAATCAAGAACTTAGCTTGACTGTCCGACATCTTGTCAAATGAATTCTAATTGATGGCAGCATTTAATGCCCTTCAGCCAGAACTTCAAACATAAGGGTAGAATTATGGGAATTGACCCACTTTCCCAGGGTTAAATCTCCTCCCACATAAAAGCACGTTCTCCATCAGTGAAGCTTCGTAAGCCGGTGACACATTTAAACACTGCTGGAGCTCTGATGTGAGGTGAAAAAGTGACTTATGAGTACAGTACTTTCCCACTAAAAACTCTCCTGGACGCTTTCTAATTTGGTGCATCAGGAAAACCAAGGAAACAGGCATCTGGCTTTGATGCTGTCATTAAATAAGTCCTAGGAAGGAACATATTACTTCTGAAATTATTAGACCTTAGTGGCACTTAACTTCTCCTTGCTCTTATTTCCCTTGCCATATTCTAGCATTTTTCTTTAAAAATAACTGCTTTCCCTCGTTACAGATCACTCAGCCAATGGCAGAGCCTGGAAGCCTGGTTTTTCCCCTTCGTCATGAAATTATTGGCATCATATCATCCAAAAAGTGTTCATTGAATAAAGGAAGCCAAAAGTGTCACAAGACCATCTTTTAGAACTAGTTCTTCTTACAGTGGCAGTCTAATATAAAGTCTGGGGGACTGGATATCCACAGGAAACAGTCCTTGAGGGAGCAGGCGGTATGGTGGAAGTGCTGGGTCCTGGAGGACGCCCGCCCGCCTGGCCGAGAGCCGGGCCCTGGTCCCCAGGCAGAGGCAGGCTCTGGAGCCTGTGGGAGGGGCCTTCGGGTCTGTGCTTGGCCAGGGTACATCAATTTTAAGTCTCAGTGGACTGCCCCCAGGAATAGAGGGACAAAGCCAGGACCGGTACCACTAGAAGATTCTCTGAGAGACTAGAAAACAGCAGGAGGAGGGGCACTGCTTCCAGCCAGGAGGGAGGGGGACATAGGAAAAGAGCAGACCCACTGCACTCCACTCCCCTCTCACTTTGGCGCTGGCACCCAGGGACTCACTTTCTTTTTATTCCCCAATTATCCACGCATTCTTTCCATCAGGTTGTTTTAGCTTGATGTGGAATACCTTTACTGAAGTCAAACCCATGTCAAAATATCAAGGGCAATTTCAATTTAGAAAATGACTTTTGTTGCCCACAAAAAGCACAGTTAATCCAGGAGTTGGTGATGGACAGGGAGGCCTGGCGTGCTGTGATTCATGGGGTCGCAAAGAGTCGGACACAACTGAGCGACTGAACTGAACTAAACTAAATATGTTAGTATCTGTGTATCTACAGTAACTCCGTAGGACTTGCTCTCACAGCAGTTCCACAATAACCCGCCTCCTCTGTTTCATCACCAGCACCCTGCTCTTGGGGAATAAGAGTTGTGCTGAGCCGGGCCTTGTCTGATGCTGAAGCTGCCCATCTCCCCGCTTTGCCATCAGACCCTAACAGGTGACCCTTCAGAATTACAGGGATCGCTAAGAATGATGTGCAAGTTTCTAAAAACCAAATTCACATACCCCAAGCAATGGCCACAAATGGGGTTTTAGTTTAATTTTCCAATATTTGAAAACAGCCCCAAATAGGAAATGTAAAGTACTCATTTCAAGGAATGGCCACTCACCAGAATATGTGTCCAGCTTCCCAAACGACAACACTGAGGAGGCCAACATTCACTCCAGACTCAAAAACTTTGTGTTATACTTTTAAAGCGATTTCCTTAATTTATATTATAACCAAATAATGTTTTATTAATGGAGAGTTGTTTCTGACAGCCCACAAACCACTTATAGAAGATTCCAGCCGTTAAAATAGTAAAGTTAATATTTTCTCTCTTAAGCACTTGAAGAAATTAAAATAGATGTTGTGATTTGCAATTTTAATTAGATTCAATTGAAGCATAGCCTTCAGACCTAGCGTCCTGAGGACAGCTGCAAGCCAAGAGCAAATGGCCTCCGCACAGCTCTCAGAGGCAGGACTCTAGACTGGCCACTCTGCCTCCTGGTCATCCCAAACCCACACGGGCACTCCTGCCTGGGCACCTCTGCCTCTGCTGGCCCTTCCACACAGACAGCTCCAGCCTGGCGCCCATGTCCAGGTCTCTGCGTCTTCTCTCAGCGCCATCACTTTATGTGAGCCCCTCCCCAGCGCCCCTGTCTCCCAGGCCTACTCCTTGTCTTCTTCTTTGGTGAGAAGATTCAGGTTCTGTTCTCTCAGAAAGTGTCACGTATACATCACGGAGCAGTCACCATCTCCACAGGAGGCCCTCAGACCGCACCCGTCTTAGGGCTGGATGCCTGCGCCCTGGTCCGCACCCCTGTCAACGCCTGCTCTGCCTGTCTGGCAGTCCTGTGTTGGGTGCACAAACGTTTACGGACATCACACCCTCGTGTTGGGCTGACCCTTTGTCACACACTCACGGTTTTGTCTCTGCTCCCTTTGGCTTGAAGTCCTCAGCGCTTACTTCTTCACAGTCCCTGTCACGTCGGAAGTCTTCACATTCTTCACGGGTGTTGCCCATGCTCCCTGCCGGAGTGTAAGCCCTGCACCCACAAGGAGTTCCATTTTGTTCCTGCTGCGTCTCCAGCACCGGGAAGAGAGCCCAGAACTCAGCAGACAGCAGGGAGTGTTCTCAAGTGAGCGGATAGAAGGGAGCCGCCCAAGCTCACCCGCTTCAGGTAGAAGCACGAGGGCCTTCGGGGAGGCCGGGGTGTCTGACACCAAGGCCGTTGGGTGGCCTCTGAGGCTCACAGCCGTGCCAGGATCATAGAGCTGGGGACACTTGTTAGCGCTCACACCCCGCTTTGCCCACCTGCTGAATCAGGTGAGCATCTGACGTCAGCAGATGTTGCCAATCCCCCCCCCCGATAACTCCAGGGCTGGCCCCCCAGAGCTGGAGCCCAGTGCCGGGAGCAGGCCCACCGGCAGTCAGCAGCCACCTCTCTCAGGCACTTTCCACACCGTATTGCTTTCTCCTCGCTTCTGCTGCGTCTCCTGGTGAGAGATCGAACTCCTGGCGCTTTCAGTGGTGCGTGGTCACTAAGGAATGATGATGGCGGTTAGGGTCAGGATGGGAGAGCTGAGGCCTGCATGGTGACCAGGAGCCCTGAGCAACGCGACAGGCCCCCAGGACAGGAGCCCTGGCCCAGACAGCTCCCGCTGGCAACACAGGGCCAGCCCTTGCTCTGCAGGTTCAGCCATGTAACCTCAGTGCCGTCCCAGCATGAAGATTAAACGGTGATTTGCGTGGCTTCCTCCACCGCCCAAGGTCCCGCCTGGCACCCCTTCAGCGGGCTCCCCCTCTCCATCTGGAGATCGAGGATGCCAAGAGGTTCCTCCCAGGGTCCCCAGAGGCATCCACGGGACAGGTACTTCCCTGCCCAGGGCAGTCCTGCCAGACAGCGAGCCAGGAGCACCCAGTGTCCGCGAGCAACACGGGGCCCGGCCCTGCCTCTTCTCAAGGTGACCACAGCCAACAGCACAGTAGCGGTGGCCAGGATCAGGATCAGGGTCAGGATCAGGGTCAGGACAGGGCTGAGGGAGCCTCTCCACTTGTCACTGTTTCTACCCTCGAGAAAAGCCGAGGTTTTATTGTTCGTTTTTTTTTTAATCGGGTAGTTTATAAACAGAAGTGACAATGATTCACCGCAAATGTGGGGTGCATTCCAAATGATTCCATGCTTCCAAGTCCCAGAGGCATTTGCTCCTTGCTCCCACAGGTGAGACAGCAGCTGGCCAGCCAGCGCCGCCTCCTCCGAGAGCCCACGCTGCGGCATGAAGCTAACCTGGCTGCCGCGGCCGCCAGAGCGAAAACAGAAACACGTGTTCCGCAAGGGACAGAACGCCGCGGCTCAGAACACGCAGCTAGGACCCCTGCCTCACGGAGCAGCCGCTGTGGGCACCTCCCGGCCGGCCACCTGGCTTCCCTTCTCTCGTTTATTGTTACTAACTGTTTCAAAAACACTTTGGAGATTTTCAAGAAAGGGATAGATTGTGATCTCTGCATCGAGTGTGGTCCGGCAGAGAGGCCCACTGGCTTTATAAAGGTCCCAGAGTGACATGGTTCGTCTTAACTGATATTTTCCTTTTAAAAACAACGGTCCTTTTGGGGAGCGCCCAGAAAGGATATTAGGGCTTATGTTTGAATAAAAACACTGGAACTTGCTTTCCTGTGCCCCCTCTGTTTCAGGGAAGAAATCCTCTTGGAATGTGGAAAAGAAATGAGTTTGAGCATGCTAAATCCAGATTCCCCAGCCCTGACCAGCCCTCGTCACAGGTCAGCACAAGAGCAGAAAGCCTGGGATGCTCAACCTCCCTCCGGGAGCGGGACCATGCACTCCTGCCTGCGTGAGACAGGCAGGTGGTCTGTAGCTCGGGTCCCCCTGTGAAAACAAGGGCACACACACACATGCTCAAGAGCTCCCTGAGGGGTCTTCTGGGGGATCCCTGGCCCCCAGTTCTTCTAGCTACAGCTGAAGAGCCTCTGAGTGTAGACTCTTCCTGTGTGTGTGCGTGTCCCCAGCCGCTCAGTCGTGTCCGACTCTTAGAACCCCAGGACTGTAGCCCGCCAGGTTCCTCTGTCTGTGGGATTCTCCAGGCAAGAATACTGGAGTGGGCTGTCATGCCCTCCTCCAGGACATCTTCCTGACCCAGGGATCAAACCCACGTCTGTTATGCCTCCTGCCTTTGGGGGCGGGTTCTCTGCTACTGGTGCCCCCTGGGAAGCCTCAGACTCTCCCTAAGTGACCCCAGGTGCCAGGCTTTGCTGTGTTCTCCTAACTTGACACTTACTGTACTGGCCTAATCAAGCCCTGTCTGGGAACAACCTCCAACCTTCATACTCGATTCTCTTCAAACCCTAAACTGTGGTATTCTCTCCTCACCATCCTCTAAAATGAACGTGAACCGGTGGATTTCAGGACCGCCAAGTCCCAGCTCGGTGACCCACACGACCCCTGGGTTCAGCCCAAACTTACCTGAGAGCACTTGCAAAGTGCTCACTCAGTGTGACAGCCTGTCTATCTGCAGGACTGGGCCACAGGCAACCCCGCTCGTGGCAGGAAAAAAGCAGGTAGTGACAAGGGGTACTGCCTTCCAACACTGCCCCCCGCCCCACTCCGTACAACACACAGGTGTTAGCAGTCTCCTGGGAACTGGTGAGAAGCTGATTTCTCTACCTGGCATAAGCACTTCTCCCGAATTCTTGTACTAACTGAATCGTTTCACATATTAAAAATGTAATAAGTGCCCCCAGTTATGGAGAATTTTACAGCTAAAATGTAGAAATACCATAGTCAGAATATTTTATGAAAGAGCCAAAACACGTGGTAAATTAAGATTGATTTGCATGAAACTTTGCAGATGCCTAGATAGTATAAAAAGGAAACACACTCTGCTTGAACCACGTGGCTGTTTCATTCAATTGTCCCATCTGCCCTGACTCCTGCTTCTGATCTAACACCTGTAAATGGCCATGGAAATTGTGTATAAAACGTGCATTTCATATTGCAGAGGTAGGAAGTTCAAGCTGTATGAGAGTCTGAATTTTATTAGTTTCTCACTCACGCCTTTTCCCAGCCTTGAAAATGAGGTCAATCATTTCGATCACTTTTTGTAACTGGGAGGGTTTGGCAGGAGTTGCCAAAGCAGTCAGCAAACTGGGAGATGTTGCTGGGTGTGAAGCAGAGCCCAGAGGTGAACCAGATGAGTCTGAACTTAATAGTCAACTTAATTTACTTTTAAATTAATTTCTTGAACAAACAGAAAAATTGGAGAAGCCCCCTGGTGGCTCCTGGAGTCAAGGGGCCAGACGAGGAAAGGCAGGCAGTCTGGCCCCACAGCCCCAGGCAGCGGGGGCTCTGTGCTTTCCTGGGTCCATCCCAGCTTCCCTCTTTCCATGGTGGGACTCGATGCACTGCAACAACCATCCGAAAGCTAAGGCGGCGACCAGAGGCGCCCTTTCCCAAGCCGCTCTGTGCGCGCCCCTGAGGCCGTGACTCAGCTGGAGCCTCCCAGCCAGAGAGCTGGGCCGAGACCGCCCTGCCGGGGCGCCGTGTCTCCTCTCGCGTCTCGTCGGGCCCCCCGTCTCCCCGTCTCCCCGTCTCTCTCCAGCTCTGTGCCTCTCAGTGTCTCCGTCTCTCCGTCTTCACGTCTCTCCTCGTCTCCTGTCTCCATCTCTCCATCTCAGGAGGATGGTGCCCAGTCCCCACGACAGTGTCTAGGAGAAAAGTACAGCCTGGGTCTGGAGGAAAGGGACGCAGCCCGAGTCCTCACCGGCAGCCACAGTCGGGAAGGGGCTCCTCGGTCTTCATGTCTCAAGCTCAGCCGCGCATGGACAATCGCCCGAGAATGCCCCCGGCCAGGCTCCCAGACATGCTGCCCTTGTTTTTATAAATGCAAGAAATTTTCTACAATTTTAAATCTAGAAAACAAGCGAGAGAGCTTTCCGAGCACAGGCGCCACGGCCCTGCAGGTCACACTGGCGCGCCGGGGTCTGCGTGCCCTGCTGCTCAGTCACAGCCTCGGTCATAGGACGTCGTGGGCGCAGGAAGCTGGGCCACTGCCGTCTTGACTGTTACTATTACTGTGCACAGCTCCCGTGGCAAAATTTTCAGTATCTACTTTCTAAATTGACTGAATCTATTGCCAGGCTTCAGCAAGACGTGAACTGTGAACTTCCAGATGTTCAGTCTGGTTTTAGAAAAGTCAGAGGAACCAGAGATCAAATTGCCAACATCCACTGGATCATCGAAAAAGCAAGAAAGTTCCAGAAAAAAACATCTATTTCTGCTTCATTGACTATGCCAAAGCCTTTGACTGTGTGGATCACAATAAACCGAGGAAAATTCTGAAAGAGATGGGAATACCAGACCACCTGACCTGCCTCTTGAGAAACCTGTATGCAGGTCAGGAAGCAACAGTTAGAACTGGACATGGAACAACAGACTGGTTCCAAATAAGAAAAGGAGTAGTATGTCAAGGCTGTATATTGTCACCCTGCTTATTTAACTTATATGCAGAGTACATCATGAGGAACGCTGGGCTGGAAGAAGCACAAGCTGGAATCAAGATTGCTGGGAGAAATATCAATAACCTCAGATATGCAGATAACACCACCCTTATGGCAGAAAGTGAAGAACTAAAGAGCCTCTTGATGAAAGTGAAAGAGGAGAGTGAAAAAGTTGGCTTAAAGCTCAACATTCAGAAAACAAAGATCATGGCATCTGGTCCCATCACTTCATGGCAAACAGATGGGGAAACAATAGAAACAGTGACAGACATTATTTTCTGGGCTCCAAAATCACTGCAGATGGTAATTGTAGCCATGAAATCAAAAGACGCTTACTCCTTGGAAGGAAAGTTATGACCAACCTAGACAGCATATTAAAAAGCAGAGACATTACTTTGTCAACAATGGTCCGTCTAGTCAAGGCTATGGTTTTTCCCGTGGTCACGTATGGATGTGAGAGTTGGACTATAAAGAAAGCTGATCGCCGAAGAATTCATGCTTTTGAACTGTGGTGTTGGAGAAGATTCTTGAGAGTCCCTTGGACTGCAAGGAGATCCTACCAGTCCATTCTAAAGGAGATCAGTCCTGAATATTCATTGGAAGGACTGATGCTGAAGCTGAAACTCTGGTACTTTGACCACCTGATGCGAAGAGCTGACTCATTTGAAAAGACCCTGAGGCTGGGAAAGATTGAGGGCAGGAGGAGAAGGGGACGACAGAGGATGAGATGGTTGGATGGCATCACTGACTCAACGGACATGAGTTTGGGTGGACTCTGGGAGTCGGTGATGGACAGGGAGGCCTGGCGTGCTGCGGTTCATGGAGTGAACTGAATTGCTGAACTAGAACTAGAATCTAACTATCTGAAAAAACTCCATCTGCCTGCTTCAGCAGCTCCATGAGCTCTGTTTGGTGTGAAAACACTCAAATCTTCTGTTCTCCTGGTGCCTCCAGAAGTGGACAAGTGAGCTCTGACCACGACAGACAGGTGGGCATCAGAGTCTAAGGACATGGTGACCCCAGAAGATTAAAACTGTGTAACTCTTCCTCCTCCATTAATGCGAACTTCCCACTCTTTCTTTCTTAATTAAAAAAAAAAATTGCTCTTTATGTAAATTGCAAAATGATAACTATTATTTTTAAATTGACTTTTTAAAATCAAAGAAATGAAAGCAGAAATCTAACCAGTTGTTACCTTTTCCCCATCTACGACATGAATCTAGGCCTTCATTTTCAAACCTCCTTTCTGCTGGCAGTTTGTGGCGAATGTCTGGGCTGCCCGACCCACTGCTCAGGGCATGGGCAAAGGTCCTGGGGCTTCAGAGGTTGGCGGGAAACTCTCAGGTGCCGGGCAATGAGATCGGGAGATCCTGACCAGAACCTGGATCCCCAGCAGAAAGTGACTGTTTCACCCCATTTGTTTTGAGTTTCCACCACCTGTTAGTCACTCAGCTTCACTAACAGCCCTAATTTGCGTGTTATACTTTGCTTATTGAGCTTTACTACTGACAACAACCTGGACTCACAAACTGCTTTCCTAAGAAAAGTCTGAACAAAATGAACAAGTCCCAGGACAGGTCCATGCACTAATTGGATAATTACATATCCACTCCTTGGAACTGCCACTCCTCCTGCCCACAGCCACCAGAACCCCCTGCTGGGCTCCAGGAACACAGTAGAGCTTTGGCAGAACTGAAGGAGGAGAAATCCCAAGGGTCACTGTGATCCACTTATAAATTATAATTTCCCTCTGTGTGGAAGAAAATATTCAAGACCTATATCACTCACATACTTAGCAAGGAAAACAACTTATTTTTGCCCTACTTTCTCAAATTGCTTGGAGGTGAAAAAATGTTAAACGGATAATATCTTTCAACACTGAATTGATTTCTCAGCTTAATTTAAACATGGAAATTATGTGCCAGATGGCATAACCAGCTTGTCCTGTTGAAAGACTGCAATTTTATTCCTATAAGAAAAAATAAAATAAGCATTTTTCCACGTGGTCTACTCAGCAGGAAGGAAATTTTATACACTCTGCCTCCGACAATGCCATCTTTGACAAGAAAAATGACAATAGCTTTGAATGTATGAACGCAGCTCTTTGTTCCACCCTGCCACAGGCCCACACGGGAGGAGAGGGAGCGAACAGAGTCATCATGAACGCAGTAAAACTTATCTTAGAGCCGCTGGACATTTAAAGGCTTTCAGAAAAGCATTTCATTTCCAATCATGTCATAACTGTGTTTCACTCAATATCCTGAGCCTCATGCTATAAAATCGGAATATGCCCTGGCGCTCCCCACCTGGGAGGTTGTCCAGAGATCTCGGAGTCTTGGGAGAGATGAGAACTGCCTGTTTTCACAACCCTTTCCATTTTATGTGACATTCCCACTCCTGAACGACCATAAAGCGCTTGGCCGAGGAGCTCAGTCATGAGCTAAAGAGAAAAGCATGATGTTTACGAAGAGGGACGCGCACAGTTCCTGGTGCAAACATCTGAGCGTGAAGAGAGGCGGGTGGGGGAGGCGGGCACAGCCCAGCGGCTGACCGGTGGCTGCGCCCGCGGGGAGAGCAGCCCTCTGCCCACGCAGATCAGCTATTGCTAGGGAAGATGGGCCGCTTCTACTTACCATGAGCAAGCATTTAATATTGGAGCAGATCCTTGGAATCAAACACGTTCCAATAGAGCAATAACCTCTCAGTCTACACTTGAAGGGTTCAGTCGACACTCATAAGGCCACAGGGGCAAGTTCTTCTTTCGGCTCCAGGTTGAGACTGTTCCCTCTAGTCTTTAAAACACCCGTATTTTGATGCCTTATTCAACTCTAGGCACCTCTGGCCCAAAAATGACACCCTGCTTGGCAGTGTTTTGCTAAAATATGCTTTCCAATCTTCTCATATAAAAATAACTATTGAAGATGCATTCACTTATCATATCAGATACATCTCAGAAGAACCATATGATGTTTATTCAGGCATCTAAATCTTATTCTGGAGTTTCAATTTCCCCATCGTTCTCATGATTACATGCTCAGCACCATATTCTCTTACACAGGATTGCACGATAGACTATCTTCTTTGAAGTTTACTAGGTGTCAAACAGATCACTATTTACACACGTTTCAAAAGTGACAAATCACACCAGCTGACACGTTAGTCACTCCATACCTGCAATGTTACAAGTCCCGCAGGTCTGGGGTCAGGTATAAATTTTCTGGGTGTTCCAATCATATTTCTATCCCCACACCAATGAAAATAGTATGAATCAAGGAAATTTATTTTTAAATGGTTGCTTTTTAGCTTACGTTCTAGAATGAGTAGCCCAAATAAGTGTAACATGGGGTAGAGGGAGCAACTTTCATTTATCAAACAAAGCGACAGAAGAGCCGCACCTCAGGAAGTGAGCAGCGCGAGGAAGGCCGGGGTGCAGGGCCTGCGGAGCCTGTGTCAGAGGCAGGGAGCAGGGCGAGTTTCAGAAGGAGGCCGCGGCGTTGCTGTCGAAGGCGGTGCAGGGTCGAGGGGCGTTCAGCTCATCAGAAGTCACCGCTTAGGAGTTAGGCTGTGAGGTGAGTCTGAGCCCAAGTGCAGGGCTTGGGGTGTGAATCCACCACGGGAAAGGGGGCAACGGAGAGTCTTCTGCAGAATTTAGAGCACCCGTTCTCCCTTTTTCTCCCTTGGACGGAAGAGTGAACGCCTGCTCCAGCGGTGCAGCTCCACCCTCGGCCCTTCAAGCACCGCTGTGTTTCTCAGATCTTCGTGTCACTCTTGCTCTCTACTTATCTTGCATCTGAGTGGTACTGAGTTTTCTGTGTCCTATGGCAACCCACTCCAGTGTTCTTGCCTGGAGAATCCCAGGGACAGGGGAGCCTGGTGGGCTGCCATCTATGGGGTCGCACAGAGTCGGACACGACTGAAGCGACTTAGAAGCAGCAGCAGCAGCAGTGTTGACTTTTCCCCAGGGCAGAGCCTGAGAAAAGACTTGGGTGCAGTGCGGGCTGAGAGAGAGACGGGGAGGCGGGGGAGGCGGGCAGAGGGTGCTGAGCTGGCTGTGCGGATGGAGCTGAGTTCTGCGGAGATCCGGCTGGGAACCGGCTCAGCAGAAGTGCCCTCTTGAATGAAGCCTTACCGTATTTAACAAGCATCAGAATAATCATTTTCCTTAACGACCCTTCACAGACACACTGAATCGGAAACTGAGGGTGGGGCATAGCCCTTGTGGGTTTCTGGTGATGACCTCAGTCTGAGACCCTGCGAAGGGCAGTTTCCTGTTGCAGAGACAAGGATGGGGGCTAGCGCTGGGGCCATGGCTCCCTCATTCCCACAGGGTCTCCAGTCAGAGAGGGCTCCATCTGAGGGGGTGCCCACCAACAGGCAGCACAGCTGAGAAAGGCTGGCCCGGGCCACTGGGGAAACAGTGGTTATCTGAGCATCAGATGGTCACCATCCATGATCTGGACGTAGGTACGGAGCCAGCTGTGGCTCTGAAAACCCTGTAGTACAGTGGCTATGTAAGGATCAGTTCTGTGGCTCCGGACTGACCTGTGGTTTCACAGGAGAAAGACCCACAGCTGTAGAGGAAACCACAAAGGCCTGGGAACGGCAGGCAGAGGTAAACAGAGCCGCAGAGCATTCTGCACACCATAACAAGGAACCACAGAAAAACGTCGCGGGGAAAGCTCATTCCCTGGCTGGGAACCTCTGTTAAGTTGCTCAGACGTGCCTGACTCTTTGTAACCCCATGGACTGAAGCACGCCAGGCCTCCCTGTCCATCACCAACTCCCGGAGTTCACTCAAACTCATGTCCATCGAGTCAGTGATGCCATACAGCCATCTCATTCTCTGTCGTCCCCATCTCCTCCTGCCCCCAATCCCTCCCAGCATCAGAGTCTTTTCCAATGAGTCAACTCTTCACATCAGGTGGCCAAAAGATTGGAGCGTCAGTTTCAGCATCAGTCCTTCCAACGAACACTCAGGGCCGGGAGCTTCCTGACTGTTTAAAGGCAGGGAGCGGCTGCTCAGAAGGGGAAGGGGGACTCCTAGGTTTCAGTTCCACAAAGAAATAGCAGTTGAAGCTTACATTTTCATTTCCCAGTAAGGCCAGTTAAGAACATAACACAGCAGAGGGGTTATTTCAGAATATGTCATTGTTTCACTTTGGACTTGGATCCCATTTTTATATCTCTACAGACATTAGGGGGCTTCCCTGGTGGCTCAGAGGTTAAAGCGTCTGCCTCCAATGCGGGAGACCCGGGTTTGATCCCTGGGTCGGGAAGATCCCCTGGAGAAGGAAACGGTAACCCACTCCAGTATTCTTGCCTGGAGAATCCCATGGACGGAGAAGCCTGGTGGGCTACAGTCCACGGGGTCGCAGAGAGTCGGACGCGACTGAGCGACAGGACGGACGGAACGGACGGAACGGACGGACAGACATTCGGGAGGGATGTGTCTTTGCAAACTTTGAAAAATACTGGAACTTTGTTAACAGACGTGCTTTTCCAGAGAAGTATTCAAATAAAGAGAAATTACACTTCTCCAGCTTCAGCGTTTTGCATTACCACCAAGTCCACCACCTAGCAGACAGCAGTCATAGTGACAGATACTGCTGAGAGGAAGGTCTGCTCAGGGCTGTGGCGTGTCCTCCCAGAACACTTGGACTCCCTCTGCTGGCAGCTCCTTCAGAGCCAGGGAGCAGGGTGTCTCAGAACTCCACAAACAGAACTTGAGGTGGACTTTCAAGTCCCCAGACAAGTCCCCATGGCTAATGCCTGACCCTCCAAGACAAAAGGACCTTCTCCTCACTGCACTGGAAATATAGGGGTGGGGTTGTACTTTGTGGCAAACTCTAGTGCAGCATTTGCTTAATCATTCTTTAAAGTAGTCCTTAATGTTATAATTTTAATGTTAATACTTAGATGCTTTTGAACTGTGGTGCTGGAGAAGACTCTTGAGAGTCCCTTGGACTGCAAGGAGATCCAACCAGTCCATTCTAAAGGGGATCAATCCTGGGTGTTCATTGGAAGGACTGATGCTAAAGCTGAAACTCCAATACTTTGGCCACCTCATGCGACGACTTGACTCACTGGAAAAGACTCTGATGCTGGGAGGGATTGGGGGCGGGAGGAGACAGGGACGACAGAGAATGAGATGGCTGGATGGCATCACTGACTCGATGGACATGAGTTTGAGTGAACTCCGGGAGTGGGTGATGGACAGGGAGGCCTGGCGTGCTGTGATTCATGGGGTCACAGAGTCGGACATGACTGAGCGACTGAACTGAACTGAACTGAATTACTTTACAATATTGTGGTAACTTTTGCCATACATTGACATGTATCCACCATGGGTGTACATGTGTTCCCCATCCTGACCCCCCTCCCACCTCCCTCCCCATCCCATCCCTCAGGGTCATCCCAGTGCACTGGCCCTGAGCTCCCTGTCTCATTCATCAAACCTGGACTGGCGATCTGTTTCACATATGATAATATACATGTTTCAGTGCTATTCTCTCAAATCAAAATCAGTATAGTGAAAATGAGTATACTACACAAAGCAATCTATAGATTCAATGCAATCCCTATCAAGCTACCAACGGTATTTTTCAGAGAACTAGAATAAATAATTTCACAATTTGTATGGAAATACAAAAAACCTCGAATAGCCAAAGCAATCCTGAGAAAGAAGAATGGACCTGGAGGAATCAACCTGCCTGACTTCAGTTTCTTTGGCACCGTTGTTTAAGTGCCAAGTCCCTCCGTCCAGACCACCCTGGGACGAAGCCCCCTCCCACAGCCCGGCCCTCTGAGCAGAGCTGGAGGAGACGCTGCCGTCCGTCAGCGCCGGCTCCTGAGCCCGGCCGCTCCAGCTGGCCCGGCCTCCTCCTCACCCTTGCCCCCTTCTCCCTTCGACGTACACTAGCTTGTGCCACTTTCCATCTTGTGATCAGCTGGACTGGCCCTGATCCAACGCATCCCTGCCTTCCTCTGGCCACACCCAGAGCTCCTTCAATGCCCTTCCTGCTTCCTAAGGGGGTCTGGGCCCCTCTGATCCCCCAGGTCATGAACCTCCACCTGCTGCCCACCGTAAACAGAAGGAAACACAGCCCCCAAGGCCAGCGAGACACTGAGTCACCCAGCGACGGCCAGGGCTCTGCTCCCGCCCCCACCCGCCCCTCACACAGACATCCCCCACACAGGCCCACCCCTCACACCTGACCCCTCACACCTGACCCCTCACAACCCCCACACACCCACCCCTCACACCAGACCCCTCACACCTGACCCCTCACACCTGACCCCTCACACCTGACCCCTCACCACCCCCACACGCCCACCCCTCACACCCGCCCCTCACACCCCCACACGCCCACCCCTCACACCAGACCCCTCACACCTGACCCCTCACACCCCCACACACACACGCCCCCCACACCCCTCACATCCCTCACACAGACGCCCCCACACCCCTCACACCCCCCCAACACACCCACCCCTCACACCTGCCCCCTCACACCCCCCACACACGCCCACTCCTCACACCGGACCCCTCACACCTGACCCCTCACAACCCCCACACACACCCCTCACATCCCTCACACAGACGGCCCCACACCCCTCACACCCCCCACAACACGCCCACCCCTCACACTGGACCCCTCACACCTAACCCTTCAAACCTGACCCCCCACACACACCCCTCACACCCCTCACACAGACGCCCCCCACACCCCTCACACCCCCCACACACACATGCCCCCCACACCCCTCACATCCCTCACACAGATGCCCCCCACACCCCTCACACCCGCCCCCCACACGCCCCCCACCCCGCTGCATCACCTTCTCAACCCGCAGGCACCTTCCCACCTCGCATTGTCTCACCAGGTGCTGTGTTGGGGGGCGTCCACCAGCAGAACGTATCCTCATCCTGGTCAAGGGTCTCTTCTTGTTCAGCCACCACCAGGTTTGGGTGCCAAGCGCTCATGACGTGGCCTGTTTAGTGAACCAAACAACGAAGGAGTCAATGGTGCGTGGAGCCGTCCGGGACTGTGCTGGGCATCCCCCTGAACCCCCTGTGTCCAGGGCCTGGGCCTGTGACCATCCCCACCTCGGCTCCATGGCCCCGGCACCAGGCGGGCCTCCCACTCCTGCTCTCCTCCTGACTCTGGTCCCAGAGGCAAGTGAAGGAGTGGGGACAAACACGGAGGCAATTCCAATGGTCTGGGAAAGAGCTAAGTGCCTGAGACGCGGCCCCAGGGTGACTGGTGGAGAGCGAACACGCGAGAGATGTCGCAGCAGCAGAGCTGGCGTCTCGCTAAGAAGCCAGCAGAGGCCCCGACAGCAGGGCTGCAAGAAAATGCCCCGGACGGGGCTGTTTCAACAACCCACACTCACGCCCTCAGTTCTGAGGCTGGAACCTGAGACCAGGCCTCCTGCTTCCTTCTGAGGCCTCCTCTCTCCTGGACTTGTTGGAGGTCATGTCTCGCAGTGTGTGTCTGTATATGGACAGCTGTCCTTGGGAATTAGGGCCCTACCGGGACCTCCTCTAACCTTAATTACCTCCTGAAATGTCCATCTCCAAATACCACCACACTGGGGTGAGGTTTCAACATGAATTTGTGGGGAACATGATTCAGTCCATAACAGGAAGAAGACTCGTTTAGATTAAGAAGCATTTATAATGATTTCCAAAATGATATGAGCTGCCTGACTGTTCTTCGTTGCTATCACAGATGTCTTATTTATTTTATATATTAAGGACATTCAGTTCAGTTCAGCTCAGTCGTGTCTGACTCTTTGAGACCCCATGGACTGCAGCACACCAGGCCTCCCTGTCCATCACCAACTTCCAGAGTTTACTCAAACTCATGTCCATTGCGTCAGTGATGCCATCCAACCATCTCATCCTCTGTCGTCCCCTTCTCTTCCTGCCCTCAATCTTTCCCAGCATCAGGGTCTTCTCCAATGAGTCAGTTCTTCACATCAGGTGGCCAAAGGATTGGAGTTTCAGCTTCAGCGTCAGTCCTTCCAATGAATATTCAGGACTGATTTCTTTAGGATGGACTGGTTGGATCTCCTTGCAGTCCAAGGGACTCTCAAGAGTCTTCTCCAGCACCACAGTTCAAAAGCATCAATTCTTCGGCGCCAGCTTTCTTTATAGTCCAACTCTCACATCCACACATGACCACTGGAAAAATTAAGGACGTGTGGTCATTTAAAAGGGCAGGAAAACCTTCTGTTACTTGAAGAGCATGATCTATAGACTAGCTTTAGAACACAGGGTCCCTCAACTTCCAAACGACATCTGCAAACCTCTTTGAGCCAGTTTCTGTGCCATTTGGATGAACGTGTCCAGCGACTTCACTCCTTAAGCGCCTGAACTATCACTGCTGCTTCTCAAATCTTCTTGGAAAGATTGGGAAATGCTGAGGACACAATGGTCCCTACAGAAGTGCCAGCTGAAGGCTGAGGGTTTGAAGATCGGAGCTTGCACACCCCAGATGGGACGACATGAGTGATGGAACCAGGGTGCTGTCCCCAGGGGCCCCTGCACCTCCTCTACTCCTTCTCCCGCGAAGCATACACAGGCCACTTCTGACCTCATGGAAGCCCCTCCTACCCCAGTCTCCAAGACCTCCACGTACCACACTCCACTGGACCGACCGCTGGGGCAGCATCAGCATGCCTCTGCTTAAAGCTCCATCACCCTCCAGCCCAACGGGCCCTCCTGCACCTCTCCTGGCGCCTCCATTTCCCCAGCTGCTCCATGCTGACGATTGTCCTCAGGATCCTTGCTCTCAAGATCACATCTGTGTCTCTAGCTCCCCCCTTGCCCGGCCACTCCGGCTTAGCCTTCATCCACACAACACCTTTGAGCAGGATTCCTGATGGTCCCTCCAGGCGTCTCCATCACCACCCTTGGCACCGAATTCACTCTTAATGATTATACTAATACCCACTAATACATCAATGCCTATTAGAGGCAAATCCTGTTCTCAACAGGAAACCTGCTCATTTTTAAGGTTTCACATGTTCTGCTCTGGGCTTACTTTGTGCCTTAGTTTCTTAAGAAAGTTCCTTCTGTAGACAGAAGGAGCACAGTCACAGGACAAGGTCCCAGCTGTGCTCCCATCGCAGACCTCCCACCTGTCGGACCACAGATGCTGCGAGTCTGCACCTGAGCACTTTTGTCCCACCCCCACGAGAGCCGTGCTTCCTTCTCTGTGAGAGGATCAGCTGACGGAGATAACTCCCACAACTTCACACCCAGGAAAGAGAGCCCACAGGAGACGCTGCCTCTGAAAACTGCAGCGGGGAAACTATTCAAACACAACCTCAAGAACAGGCTTTGGCCGCAATGCAGGGGGTCTGCAATGCTCCGGTCCGCTCTCCCAGCCCCTCTCCACCCTACTTCCAGCCCTAGAATGCACTCCGCAGCCGGCCCCATCCCAAGTCGGTGGGCACAGGGTGGTGGCTGCAGACACGTGTGTCCCTCCATCCCAGCTGCAGGGGCGTCTCTGTTGACGGGCTCAGGCGAGCGGCTCAGTTTCACAGCCGTCAGGACTCTGGGTAAACACGCTTGACTGATTAATGATAACAGCTCTTAAACCCCACAAACGTTTCCAGTACCCAGAAATGTTTATTTTTTATACTAAATTAAATTCATTTTCCCCCTCACTCCCTCTAAGGAAAATGGTGACAAATTTAAATCCAGAGTGGCCTGCTCCCCTGGAGGTGGCCCTCTGCCATGACCTCTAAGCAGGCTCTGGTTTGGGTTTGTCTTTCAGTGGGAGGCGGGGGAGGGAGGTTGAAGGGCAGGAAAAGGGAAGTCCTGGGCAGCGCCCTGAGCCCACCTTTCCAGCAAGAAGGAACTTGATGAGTATTTCATATTTACCACGTACGTGGTGAGTAATTACTTAGATGGGAAAGAGGGAGCAACTGCTTTGTGCCAGACACCATGATGCTGGAAACAGAAGACATGGTCTCCACGGCTGACGATCGGAAGGGTTCATGTGCCCAGAGCACCGCCAGGCGGAACCAGGGCTTCACACGCATCTCGAGTCCCAAAGCCCATTTCCATCTCTGCATGTTTATCCTTACTGCCTCCAATGAGGAGGGCAGCAATACACTCTGATTTACATGGCGACTATTTTATTTACGTAAATCACTCTGGTCTGGTCATTTTTCTGCTAAGAAATTTGTTGCCTCTTGGAAATCTGTATTGTTAGACAGTCTTTGTGGTTCTTTCCATGTCGACCCAAACCCGGCAGTTCCTACCAGCTGCCCACTAACCAGCAGAGAGATGCACTCGGACAAGCACGTTCCTCCAAGGACCCCCTGCCCTGCATGCCAAGCCTCTATCTCTGGACTCAGGGACATACTCAGTGCCTCCAGGAGCTGAGACAGGACAAGAAATTCAGATTTTGGGGAACATTATTTTAAAACACTGAGCTGAAATAAAGCCATGGTGTGTCAGTAAATTTCTAAGAACAATCAGACATTGCTTTTTTCCAGGGTTTTTTTTTTTTTAATTTTAGTCACTGATGAAATTGTAAAGGCACACACAGTTCCATATAAAATAAAAATATATACAGCTTAGCTGTGAATTATGATCTTCATGGAAAGATGGCTGACGGGTGACTGCTCAGGAAAAGTCGTCATAAATGTTGGGCAAAGCTTGATGTCTCTGATTTTTTTCTACATGTTAAGCACAGGCCTGGATTTCCTTCGCTTCTTAAAGTGTGACAACTTCCTGCATTACGTTGACATAAGGAAGGCCGGCAAGTTGGACTGGTTGCTCTTCACTGAGCGCCCAGGTTCAGGATTGCGGCTTAGCCAGACACCACCGCATGCTGAGCGCCCGGCCCTGGGTGGAGACACGGGAGTGAGAGCAGAGGAGCCTTGCGAATGCAGGACTCGAGCCAAACTGTCAGCAATTGCTGGGAGAGAGAGACTGCATTTCAGTACCTTGTCTCCCATCTAAACAAACGAACACTTGCCCTGATGTAGTAAATACAGATTCTTTGAGTTAAAGGTTCATGCTGGAAGAATTCCAGGCCTTCCTCCTGTGGCATCTCAGCACGGTGAACCCATGAGCTCAGAATGCTGAGCTCCTGCTCATTCCTCAGAGCCCAGCAGAAAGGCCGCCTCCTCCAAGAGGGCCTTCTGGACCCCCAAGGGCTCTCTGTGCGGGCTCTCCTGCTATCTTAGAGACAGACCATCCTCTGCCTGTCATGGCAACCTTCTCTGGCTTTTGCCGGCGGGACACATGGCACTGGTGGAGGCAACCTGAAGGTACCAAAGACAGAAAGCCCTTCTGCCTCCTTTCTTCTAAAGACCCTCCTCTCATGGCACGTAGCTGATGCTTCTGACATTTGGTCAGATGAGGGCCCTGAAGCCGGGTGCGTGGGCCTCTGCCCTCCACAAGCCCACTTTTGAACTTAGTGCGAAAAACTGGGACAGTGACGTACAGAATCCCGATCACGGTGAAGCAGTGCAGAAGGATGGGCCCTCGTCTGCCTTCACAGCAACACCACGTTGCCTGAGCGGGGCTTTGCTGCCGTAACAATCCCAGACCCTCGGAGCTGATGACAGCGGCGCTTCTCTCTGGCTCTTGGGGTCCCCATCCTGGCTGAGGCTCTTCTCCACCCAGTCCTTCTCCCAGGACCCGGACTGGCGAAGCTGTCTTCATTCAGAACAAGGCAGACGTCCTCCAAGAGGGGAAGAAGGGGACAAAGCTGGTGATGGCCATTCCTCCACTGCTGCCGCAGCTCCCCTGGGGAAACAAGCCTGGGCAAGACCGAGCCCAGGGGGATGGGGAGACCATCGCAGGGAAGGGAAGACTGTCATCCGCCATGACCTGTGAGAAAGACAAGCCACCGAAGCAACTCAGAAAGACACGAGCCCAGCAGGCTCCTGTGGAGTTTTACTGAAAACAGTCACTATACTGGCTGTCGGGTTCTAGGCCTCAACTTCTTCATGCATAAAATCAGAGGCTGAGTCCACGTGGTCTTGAGTCGAGCCAGAAGACTTGCCACTGGTTATCTGTCTCAGTGTCTTATCCAAAGGGCAAACAGCAATGTCATTTCTGTATTTCTCACCAAGTATGGCGCATGAGAACACTTGCTGAATAAATGAGTTCAACCTGACAAATCGCACACTTCAGTGGGGGTTCCTTAGATGACCTCCTGGGAGCAGCTTTGATGGCCTTGGTCACGGCAAAGACAGGAGAGAAGAGGGAGAAGAGCTAAGGAGGCGGCACTCGGGGGCCTGGGGTGCCCGGCTCGTGGGGACCCCCGAGGGAAGCTCCCTCACCACAGGGCAGGACCCCAGATCTCCCCAGGGCTGGAAGCTGCTTGACTTCCTAAATGTGAAGGCATATATACACACATAGAGAAAGAGACTATTGCAAATGGAAAGAGGTTTCTTTTTTCCCTGTTTCTTATTTTGTGCAGGAAAACTGGGTAAAGAGCACACCCTCAAACCATAAGCTTTCAATTAGTGTACAGGAAATGCTGCAGCACTGTGTGAACTGGACATTCGTGACTTTGCTGTGAAAAGGAAACGATAGCCTTTCGAACCTAACAAAATAGCTGATTTGCCAAGAAAATGTTTCCAACCAGAAGGAACTCTCCAGGAAGAAAAATAGCCAGTGCTCAGGTCCCCTTGACTCTGTGTTTGTCAGGTGATGAATAATTGGTGTTTAAAAGCTCTCCTGTATTCACGATAAGTGCTCGGTATCCTTGCTTCAACAATGACAAAGCATCCTTTGGACTTCACACTTTATCCTCATCTGCAGAGACGGGCAGTCTTCCACCAGCCCTGATCCACCTGTGAGTTCCCTCCTTGTCTTAACAATTGTAATCCGCAGTAACGGAGAAGGCAATGGCACCCCACTCCAGTGCTCTTCCCTGGAAAATCCCGTGGATGGAGGAGCCTGGTAGGCTGCAGTCTGTGGGGTCGCTAAGGGTCGGACACGACTGAGCGACTTCACTTTCACTTTTCACTTTCACACATTGGAGAAGGAAATGGCAACCCACTCCAGTGTTCTTGCCTGGAGAATCCCAGGGACAGGGGAGCCTGGTGGGCCTCCGTCTCTGGGGTCACACAGAGTCGGACACGACTGAAGCAACTTAGCAGCAGCAGCAGCAGTCCGCAGTAATGACTCAGTTATTTCACCCCTTGTCGTAAGAGTAAATCCAATGTGTAGATTCACTTTCCATCAAGGTAGTGTGAAGGTGACCCAAGGCTTTAGTGTGGACTGAAATTAAATACAAGTTTGGAGGAGGAAATGGCAACCCACTCCAGTATTCTTGCCTGGAGAATCCCATGGATGGAGGAGCCTGGTGGGCCACAGTCCATGGGGTCGCAAAGAGTCGGACACGACTGAGCGACTTCAATTCACTTCACTTCACTTCAGACGCACAGCACAGATAAAACCCATCAAAATAACAGGGCTGCTTTGTGAGCTCAACCAACATTGTGTGGCTGGAAAACAACCCTTTTTCTTTAACTAACTTCAACATGATGAGCGGCAAAACTCTAAATGAACCCTGAGTTGTGAAACCTGAGAAGTGAAAGATAAAGCCAGTGAGGGGACCCAGAGTCAGGTACAGACACACAGCCCTGAAGAGTCTGCTATCTTCCAGCTCTCCTACCTTTGAGCCAGTGACTGAGCATCTCAGAAACACACTTAAGGAAAGAAGTTCTGCAGCGTCACTGCCTACTCCTCAGGCACCTGTCCTCAGGAGAAGCCAGCCCTCGCTTTGGGGCAGGAAGGGCCCCAGATCCCCGGCTCATGATACACCCACAGGCTGCAGGCTGTGCCACCACGGGGAGGCCGCCCACCTGCCTGACACTGTGACTCACAAACATGTTCTAATTTTCACCAAGTATCTGCAGCATTTCTATTTCCAGCGGCTACTACTCCATACGTGAAAGACAGTGAGAATGTTCAGGACGCTTGGGATTTAACACAGAACGCAGCAGAACTTTCAAGTGTTCCCCCGCCACTACCCCCATGAGCTGTGCAGCCTGGCAGCTCCCGGGCAGGGTGGGAGGCCGCCGGCAGCCCCAGTCTCAGCGCCCCCAGTGGGCTGCAGTTTTCCTTGGAGGCGGGCCATCTCCACACGGCCCTGCAGCCCCTTCCAGCCTCCTGCCTGCACCGTGTCCGCGACCTTGCCTGGGGCGCCAGGACGGATCTCCTGCCACTTCCTGCATTCTGCACAAGCTCTAATTGAAAATTTGGGTGGCCTTGCTTATTTATTTTCCTGGAATGCAGTAGGTTATATTTTCATGGCATTTTCTCAGCAGTTCAGTGTTTCCATTTCAAACTGGGACAATGAGAAGAAAAGCCAGCCCCCGTCAGCAAAAGATGACTGTACCCCATTTGGCTTTGCAGGACAGCGTTTATAAATTGCAGCTAAATGTAAACCGTCAGAAATGCCTGTTTTTTTCAGGAAACTAAACAGACAAGTTGGCTTTCTCCTTTAAAAAAGAAAGAAAACCTAGTGATGGACTCAGTTACCAGAAAATGAACAATATATAGGAGGTAAAATTCAGAACTCTTTGGTAAAATTCAACAATTGACTGTCCATGTCTGAATCTTCATAAGATGCTTTGGCTCAAATCCTCTGTTGGACTCATGAATGTAAGAAGGCTTCATGGCAGCCCTGGAGTTTCTTAAAGATCACAGCCTGGCTGGCATGGGCATTTCTCTTTAGGAATATGAAGGCTAACAGTGGAATTTTTAATTTTATCAAGATGTTATCCCATGTTGTTCTAATAATCTACCACTGCTGTAAATTTTGTATTGCCTAATATTCAAAGGGGAATCTACTTCAATGAAGTTGTATAAAAACACAATTTTGGCAAAAATTGAATTTTACACATGGCTTAGAGAATTTACACCTTAAAACTGACTTTCCATTTCATCCTGAATGTGTGCATCTTTCATTTCTGAAATGAGTGTATACAGAGAGTGAATTTTTAACATCTGATACATTTTGCATGAAGTATTTTTAAATCATAATTTAGAATAGTTAAAAACAAATGCACATGTTAAGTAAATTAGTTACCAAAGACAAGTACTTTAATTTGACTCCCTGAAAGAATGCCAGTTGAGGGTAAAAACATTTTCAGTTTTGCGTCTTATGCAGGGCTGGTCTAGGCCACTTTCTTAGTCGGGAGAGCTGCCTTCCCATGGTCTGTACATATTTCTGCCACTGGTGTAATTGATGGGCACACTAGTCACATGTCAGTTCACCTCAAACGGGACATTAATAAGACCTTTCCATGGAGCAAAACTGCCAAGGCTGCGATCTGAAAGTAAAATCTTCAAACATATCTGTGCTAATTAGTTTGGGCCACTGATTTGGGAAATAAAAATTTTCATCTGTTCGTTTTAATCAAACAATCAATTGGGCTGAGTTAGGATTGCTATTCTGAGTTACTTTTTAAAAAATTGAAAAATAGTGCTAAACTGTCAAAAACAATCAATGACAGTGGCACATATCTTCACATGAAAATAAATACATAAAGGTGTCTGGCTGCTCAGGTGATTAAACTTATTAAAGCTTCACTGTAATTCCTTTTTTTCACCCTTTGACGACAGCTCCGGCTGGTCAGTATCAGCAGCTCTTCAGCGTTCTCAGTCCTTTTTAACGTTAGCAGCTCCCGGCAGTTTAAACAGCCCTTTGCGGTATGAACAGCTCGTCACAGAGAGAGCAACTCCAGCACACACCGAGAAATCAGAGACCTAAAGCTTCACTATAGTTCTTAAACAGCATTCCTTTTCCATATATATTTTGTCTTAAAATTAAAGGTGCTGAAAGAGGAAAAATTTCTGCTTGGACTATGCAAATATTGCTGAAGTACTGATTTTGAATATACAGATGTGAGCTGAATAACATAATTATGGTTTTTCATGTGCTACTGATTATGTATTTGAAAGTCACTCTATAAGAAATGCTGTGCCTGTAATAACGGTAACACTTCATGTTTACACAGCTCTTCATAAACTACAAAAGTATTTTTCAACATATGTAATTGAGGTTCACAATAATTCTCTGAGGCTTGCTTGTTTAAAAAGCACATTAAAGTATGTGCTTTAAGAAAAGGTATTAAAGGAAAGTAAGTCTATGTTTATTAAAAATACAGACATAGTAATGGAACCAAGCATGAAAAATAGGAAAATATTACAGTTTAAATAAAGAAGACACTTGACCCTGGACGGCCGTGCCAAATGTTTTATCCAGTGTAGCTCTTTTGACCTTCTGAATGGCTTAGAAAACAGGCTGGCAGAACTTCACTAACTTGGTAAATTCAGATAAATTTTTAGGATTTTTTCTTTCCATTTCACTTGTTTTAATAAAATCGTAAAAAGAAATCACATTATCCACATTCGTATCATTTTTTCTAGTAGTGGTCTCTTCTCATGTCTGTCTGGTTGGGTTAAATTAGACCTTTACAGAAAATAAATGCCATCGGAGGCAGTCCATTAGGAGACTCGCCTTCTGCCGTTAAGTCAGAACAGACACGGGGGAAGGTAATGCTTCACTACTTGTACAAAGTCTCAAAACTAAATTACATGCTTCTAATATTTCCCACTAGCGTTTCCACTTTGCTGGAGTTAACAATAAATTTTAGCATGGCTGATGAGTTCTTCCCTATATGTGAAATGGCAAAATATTTTAAAAATGAAATGTACTTCACAGGAGAAACGAGAACCAAACCCCTGCTTATGACCAGCACTGCCCTGTGGTCGGGCTGTGAGACGCTGAGCACACTTTACAACTTGTGCGTTGACATAGTTCACAGCCGAATTTAGGAACTGCCCAGCAGACATTAATTCTGAAAACGTCTAAACTACTCCTGATAAAACTCCCAGCCTGGGCTGAGGGTTTCTATGATGGGGCAGCTGGTACCTGCCGTGTGGGCTGTGGGTGCACAGGCGGCCAAGAGGGTCGCGCAGAGCAGAAAACTGAAAGCCTGAGCATGAGCATCTCGTCTGCTCTTCCTCTCGGAATGTAACAACTCGGACAGCAAACGAGGAGCAGGCACACTGCTGGAGTATGGGACTGTTGGATCTGTGTGCCGTTTTCTGCGTCTGACATCCAACTGTACACAACTGACAATTCACCTGATTTTGATTAGCTTATCCAAAGCACAAGACAAAATAAACCAGGTTGGTCCTGATTTCTTTTTCTTGAGAAAATAAGCTGGTTCTTCTGAACACTTTTCTGTCAAGAGAGGCAAAATGCAGTGCATAATTAAGAGAACAAGGTACCCAACAGACTTCAGGCCAAGGCTCTGCCAGTGTGGACTGTCCACTCACTTCAAGACGAAGAGACGAAGCCCAGACCCTCCCAAACACGGTTCTCCAGTTACACGTCCTCCGACGCTCTCAGGAGCTGTTGAAAGCAAAGCACGGTTTACAACCTTCCTGTGATGAGGAGGTAGGCCGCAAAAGAGAAGGGTGTCGATCGGAGAATGTTTTAAAAATTAGAACACTGCTGTCAGCATTCTTTTCACACACACAGAATTCTGCCGAAGGCCTCAATTCTCAGAAAAGATGAAAGAGATGCAAGGAAAATAAATATCTGAACTGTGATTAATGAGACAGGATGAGGCAGGAGGGTTAAACCGGGCTACGACAGTGGAATCTGAACATCCAACGCCAGCAGCCCCCACGGCACCCCAGCCCTCATGCCGGCACGCGTGGGACTGGGCCTCCCAGGGCAGCCCCACACTGTCCCGTGGTTTTCTCGGCCACCGACCCCTCCACACTGGGCTTTTCATGCTGTGGGTGTGTGTCTGGATATGGGTGCGTGTGCTTGTGAACATACACGTGTGGCTGTGTACACACGCATGTGTGCACACATGTGAGTGTGCTTATGCGTGTGCATACGTGTACTGTAGGTGTGTGCACACGTGTGAGTGTGCTTATGCGTGTGCATACGTGTACTGTAGGTGTGTGCACACGTGTGGGTGTGCTTATGCGTGTGCATACGTGTACTGTAGGTGTGTGCACACGTGTGGGTGTGCTTATGCGTGTGCATACGTGTACTGTAGGTGTGTGCACACGTGTGGGTGTGCTTATGCGTGTGCATACGTGTACTGTAGTTGTGTGCACACGTGTGGGTGTGCTTATGCGTGTGCATACGTGTACTGTAGGTGTGTGCACACGTGTGGGTGTGCTTATGCGTGTGCATACATGTACTGTAGGTGTGTGCACACGTGTGGGTGTGCGTGTGTACGTGTGTGTGTGTGCATAAACACGGTGGCCTAAAGGTGAAAGCCAAAGCCCCTGCAGTCACTTGCGACTCCTAATTTTCTCAGAAGCGCTTGCTCCATTGAGAAATGGAAAAGGAAGCAGGGGTGTGCAGGAGGGAGGGCCCCATATGTGGACCCCCATTCCCTTTCCATCCGACCCCCATCCTCGCTTGTCAGCTGAGGGTCCTCGTCTGCCTGCCTGCTGCGGCTGCCTTTTCTGGTTTCCTAACAATTTTTCCCTTCACTATGAAAGTGTGATTTTCAGGAAATCAAAAGGCACAGGATATAATCAACCCCTGTGAATCCAAGACGAATTGTTTATGCAAAAGGGGTAAGAAGCTGACACCTGCTGCTCCCTTCACTGGCAGGTTCAAGGCCTGCCCTCCAGGCCAGCACCCCCGGAATGGCCTTGAGGAGCTCCCTGCAATTAGGTTTACAATGGCCTGAAGAGGACTCAACACCGGGCAGGGACGTTTACACCCCAGACTCCCACAGAGGCTGTACGTGAAGGAGGGTTTGGACTGTTTCTCAGCAGTTGTGACTATAATTAATTCTTAATATTATTGGCAATATTAATTTTATCATAAACCTTACAGGTATGTTAAAAAGCTAAGTCAGCCTAAATTCATATGCCAGAGTTACTAAAATGTTTCATTTTTAATTTTTTCATTTTCAATTCAGCTGCTTGCTTAGTCTTCGTAGAATACAGTTCATTAAAATGCTTCTACAAAGAGAACTATTTTAATTTCCACTTTAAAAAATGTAAGGTTCCTAAAGGTTATAAAAGTCAATTTGCTGTTGCTGTTTATATGCTAAGACAACATGAAATCTTACTGGGTAAAGGAGATAGCTTTGATTCCACAAAAGAGTTACTTGCAACCTATATTTTATAAGCAAGGCCAGTGTTCTAAATAATTTAGGTTCATAAAAGGTCATGAAACATATAACATTTATAGTAATTTAAAACTGTTTTAACATGCAGTTATTAGATTCCTAATCAGGATGGGCATATAGTTTCAAAGCACGTTTGAATGATTTGTTATTGTCCTTTTCCAAAAGTAGTGGTAATAATGTATATTTAATTGCAAATGTATTCTCATATGAATACCAAAGACCTATATTTCTGTTTCCATAGAGATCACAACAATGTGAATGTGTGTGCAGATAATGTGGATATATACATTGCTTCCTACACGAATAAGGTTACATTAAAAAATCCAAAGGTTCAAGTTTATCAGGGTTATTTCTACCCCTAAGATGGCTTACATAACCATCAACTCAAACCTCACCAATACCCCAGTCCTTTCTTGCTTCCATTCAAAATTTGCTGATTTAAGTATGTTAGAGTATGCTTGAAAAACAAGCAGGAGAGTCAGATTCTTCAGTGCTTAGTTGCTATTTTCTTATTTGTTAAACGTCTTCCCCCAAAAGATTCTCTCAGGCAATCAATTTGTTTTGGCCTGAATTGTAAATATTTATGAAACAGGACCTGCACACAAAAAACACAAAGACGGAAAACGGGATTTTTCATTTATCATCCTCACCTCCCACCAATCCAAAATATATTTTTCTTATTTTACTTTTTAAAAGTGAATATTGAAAAAATCATAATTATGATGTCTTTAATGGCAGATAAGCTTAATTCACAGAAGCCGGGGAAGGACGTGCAGGAGGGGGAGCAGCACCCAGACTGCGAGGCGCTGCGATACTTGCTGGTCTGAAAAGTCAGCTCGGGTGGCTGCCAGTGCTCGCATAGAGAGAGTCTCTGCATTACTGGTCGGACGATTAGTTTCGCGCAGAAAATAAACTTTTGAAAGTGCTTTATAGAATTCAACTGCCTCTAGCAGCAGTTAAACATAGATATCTTAGACATTAAAAAAAATTACTACCAGCTCTATTGAAGTAGAATTGAACACAAAAATCACACATTTTTAATGTATACAATTTGGTGAATCTGGAAATTAGACATCTTTAAAGGAAAGAGTGTGATGGTGTGTAAACCAAGAAAGGAAAGCCATGTGAAAATTCTGTAAGTATAGGAGATAAACTAAAAATTCAAAAGGCTTGCCTCTGTTTGATGGATGACACTGCCTGGTCTCATTCAGGAAGACATTCTCAATTCTTTAAGAGTTAATTTGTCTCCATTTCTCTTGAAGTATGCCAACACCCCGGGGTTGGGGGGAGGGACAGACAGGGCTGTACAGCAATGCACTGCACCCTTTATTTGGATGATGTTCCACTCTATATCTTGTCTGAAATTACATTACTAGAAAAATTGCTGCCAAATTTAAAGTCAGTCACTAACCGGGCTTCCTAGGTGGCTCATCGATAAAGAATCTGCCTGCCGATGCAGGAGATGTGGGTTTGATCCCTAGGCAGGGAAGATCTCCTAGGGAAGGAAATGGCAATCCATTCCAGTATTGCTGTCTGGGGAATCGTATGGACAGAGGAACCTGTTGGGCTACAGTCCATGGGGTCGCAAAGAGTTGGACATGACTTAGTGACTAAACTACAGCAACAGCAGTTAGCAGCATGTTTATGCAAAGTTCTATGACATTGGATGGTGTTTAATTTTTTTCTAGCTATTAATCCATATTGTGTCTTGTCACACCATGGCTGGTTGCTCTTCTGTTAGACAGTGAAAGAGAATTAGCACTTCAGACCAAGCCAGCATTGTAACCAAGGAAAATATGTTTTATAAATTCCGGTTCAAAAATTATTCTCCCAAAGAACAAAAACCTCCTTCTAAATGTGTTCTGAAATACATGCTTACAAACACAAGGCCACTTAACAGCAGTGAGAATGACATTTAAACACATGCGAAGCTCAAGTGATGTGAAAGGACTCCCAGCAGCCACTGAAGTCTCCTTCCACAGCCTGAAATCAGCAAACAGGGCATATAAATTTCTAGGATAAAATATAATTGCAGCGTTAGAGACATAGTCTTCACAAATTATCAAATGTGTTAGGGAGCTCTTGAATATTAGAAAGACAGCATATGCACGGGGGAAATTTGTCAGTGTGTCTGCGCATTTGAGCACCTCTGATAGTGGGACGGCACACAGCACGATACGTGTATGCAAAGTGTAACAGTGTGGATCAGTGCTACCCCATACATCTGGGGTCCAAAAACACGAGGCCGAGCTTAGAAGGAACTACTTTGTGGAAAGGTAGGAATTCAGTAAACACACAAGGCTGGCAATCGCCCCACATGTCACATTACGCTGTTCTCCCCTTACTATTTCCCTTCACAGCTACCCTATTGTTGCGTTCCTCCTAGCACCGGGCCAGGGGGGCAGAAGCAATGCGATCAGTTCATAGGGCTGCGGGGAGCTCCGAGGGGTGATGTGATTCAGGACAGAGGGGCAAAAGTCACACAAACAGAACAGGATCAACGATTGCCTTCAAGTTCAGAGAAAGTAACCTAGGCGTTCTGTTTTAAAGTGGACTGCCTCATAGGCGGCAAATTTAAGGAACAAAAAATTCCTTTAATTGAATACCAAGAACAATTAATGTGACCCACTATCATTGGTATATAGAGTTATTCGGAAAAACTCCACTAACTCCTTCTATATCCTGTCCTATACGTATGGTCAGATGGAGTTGCCAGAGGAAGGCCTGTAGTTCAGCCAAAATTCACTGTGGTATAGCTGCCTGTTGGGAAGAAGCGTCATGAGATTTGAGAGCTTAGAGGACTTTTCAATGTCTCCAACCCCCCACCTTGTTTTAAAAATGAGATGACCAGAACTCTCAAGGGGTCAGAGAATGTCTCTGATCAGGGTTCACATAAGGCCAAGCTCAGAATGTGGATTTTGGACTCTCAGGGTAATTAATCTATGTCCCTATCTACCTTCCTGTCCGTGAAAGAGAAAGTGTTAGTGTCTGTCGGGTCTGACTCCGCGAGCCTGTGGACTGTAGCCCACAAGGCTCCTCCGTCCATGGGATTCTCCAGGCAAGTACACTGGAGTGGGTTGCATTCCCTTTTCCAGAACGTCTTCCCAACCTAGGGACTGAAGCCAGGTCTCCTGCATTGGAGGTGGATTCTTTACCATGTGAGCCACCAGGGAAGGCCACTATCTATATCTACATTTAAACCAATAGCAATATAGTCGATTCCTGGTTTTTCAGGGACTGTGGGCATTTGCTTCTTTTAGTGTGTCACTGCTCAAGCTCCACCAGGAGCACAAAAATAGAGTGCAAGTGAAAGTCGCTCAGTCACGTCCGACTCTTTGTGACCCCAGCTACCACACAGTCCATGGAGTTCTCCAGGCCAGAAGACTGGAGTGGGCAGCCTTCCCTTTCTCCAGTGGCTCTTCCCCATCCAGTAATCGAACTGGGGTCTCCTGCATTGCAGGCAGATTCTTTACCAGCTGAGCTACCAGGGAAGCGCACAAAAATAAGTTCTTACTCAAATCAATTGCCTACACTTTATGTTATTTTGTTATAAGGGTCGTCAGAAAGAACAAAGGTATAGGTTGTTGTCTGAAGAGTGGATTGGACATTACCTTGGCTTTTAATTTTTTGTGTACTTGCCCCTCTGTGCCACGCAAAGGGCAGAGGGAGCTCCGCACTGCTGGGGGCCGGCTGACACTGGGCCCTGAAAGCAGCAGCTGCTTGCAGAGGACAGAGCTCCCAGCGGGAGGGGGCCCGGGGCCGGGACGAGCCCCCTCGTTCACGTTCACTACCCAAGAGGAGACAGCTTAGTTCACAATGTAGGCGAAACCTACCAAAGACAGTATGAGAAAACTGCCTTCAGGGAGTTTAAAATCTCTAATCGACTGTGACAAACAAGATGTTAGCCGAGCAATGAAGACTCAGATAAAAATCAAAGGAATAAGATCTGAGGCCCGGCTATGTGTGCACGCAAGGCATTCCTGAAACTCCTGAGAAGCGGGAAGCCTTCATGGGGTGTCCAGAGGACCGGGACCCTACATGACAGCCGAGAGGCTGGCAACACCCCTCCGTGCCTGAGAAATGGTGACATTCCTGCACAGCAGAGAAGGGCCACCCGGCCAGCCAGCGGCTCCGAGTCCCAGTCCATCAGGGTAGGATCACATCAGTGGAATCAACCGGGAACATGGCACCATTTTCCGTGGCCACTGACAGAAGCAAAGTACACAGGATCTTCAAGTGAAAAGTCTGAAGACAAAACACACACACACACACAAACCTACAACAAAACAACAAAAGCCCCCAACCACCTCCGACTGCCTAGCGATTTAAAACGAATTAAAATGCAACCTTATATTCAGTGAAGTCCTCCAGTTAGCGCATAAGGAGGTCTAAATCCCTAGTCGGAGACCCCCGGCAGCAGGAGCACCTAGCAGGGCTGCACACCTCTGGTCCCCCCAGCAGTCAGTGACTTCCCACAACTCCTCTGTTCTCTTCCAGACCACCTACAGACACCCAGGAGAGAGCCCGAAATAAACACAGCTGCGCCTTTGTGCTGGGTGGCAGCCGTGGAGTTACACCATTTCCTTGTGTGGACCAAGCTTTATTTACAGTTTTTCTTAACAAAATATGCAAATACAAGGTAAGCAGAAAAATACAAGGGCTCTGCTTTGCAGAAAAACTAGAGACATTTAGTTTGAGGCCTTTGTGCTACAGAGCTTTGAAGCTGGAGTCAGATAGATCAAGCCCCCACAAAGGCATTTGCTATGAGTACAGGGCAGCAAGACTCCTTAACCAGTAGCCCCAACCCAAGAATCGCTAAAACAGCCTCATGACTGTTACAACCTTGGAGGATTTCAAATCATCTTTGTTGTCTTAAACCATAAAGGGTTCCAGCAAAGAATGACAAACTTGGGTGGTACCCGATAAAACATCTCCACAGGTCACACATCGTCAAGATTTACACATACACTTGGCTTATCATTGTTGCTTCTAAGTGAGCCTTAGGCATATTTTGAAACAGACCTTCACTCCAACTCTGCCGCTATCATAACGTTATTGTCATGATATTTTCAGTTTTCTATTCAACACTTATTTAGGTTGTGGTTAGTGCTATTACAAGGCAGCTGGCCTGATAAACTGAACACCTGCTGTGTAAGGCTCTGTGGTATCTACAATACAGACAGGAATCTGTCAGCAAGGAGCTTTGTTAAGCTGTGCATTAACAGAACAAACAACGGTCAGTCTTTGGTAAAAGGATCACTAGATATGGCAGATTACAACTGGCCTGAGGATTAGAAACTGTTCTGACTACGGTCCATTACGAACTGACATGCATGTAGCAGGAAACACTTCAGGTGTTCTTTATGTTTAAAAAAAACCCTATAGAATAGCAAACTGTGACATCAGTGTTTCCTGACTGAAACCAAAGGAATTCCATGCTTCAGAATTATTTTTTCCTCTCCAGGTCGAATGAAATCTGACGCAGAATTGAAAACACAAGCTATACAATGGTATTTAATTGCTTCAACAGCTACTACAGCAATTTGGGGTTTAATGCTTTCATTTCCGGCCAGCTTCTGCATGTATGGCACTAACATTTGCCAGCTGGCTCCAGAATGTGGACCAGAAGTTTAAGAAAAAAGAAGGGAAACACTACCAATCATTTTTACATTAGTAAAAGACTCTCCTTCTGATTGTTGTCTCAGGGATACAGTATTGCTTGTCTTTTTTTGATCCAGGAGAGACCCGAGTCCTCAAGAGTCATTCAAACCAGCTTAATGGCAGGATCGCCTGACTTGGGAATGACGCATCTTGGAGACAGGAGAAACAAGGAACAGGTTCAGTTTCTCCATGAGGCAGTGCCACCAGCTGCCTGTGTTTAAGGGCAGTGATCCTGGGGCAGCCGAGTTACTGCACACGGGAGGGAACACTCCCTCCAAGGTGAGGGGGAGAAAAACTGAGTCACATCAAGTCCCACAACTCAGAGCGTTTGTTCCAAATTATTACCTTTTTCTCAGGATGTATTTCTCTAAGGTGAACTTGTAATAAGTATGAAATGAAAGTCGCTCAGTCGTGTCCAACTCTTTGCGACCCCATGGACTGTACAGGCCATGAATTCTCCAGGCCAGAATACTGAAGTGGGTAGCCTTTCCCTCTCCAGGGGATCTTCCCAACCCCGGGATCGAACCCAGGTCTCCCGCATTGTAGGCAGATTCTTTACCAGCTGAGCCACAAGGGAAGCCCAATAAGTAATAAGTATAGGTTCCTTTTTTTCCTGTGATAATGACTACCTTGGTTGGATTCCCCAGAAGCTGACCCTGAGATATGGTTTCCAGGCTAGTATTTAATTTGGGAAGTGAGGGCAGGAAACACCAGGAGGGGGTGGGGAAGTCGTGGGAAAGGGGAGGAAACAAGAAGAGGTGTGGGTGAAGGGGGTCCCCTGGGTACCGGGCCCCAGCCAGGAGGGGAGCTCTGGACATGCTGGATCCACTTCCCAGCCGCCCGGGGAGCCAGGCAGCTGGTCTTTCCCTGCAGCCTGCTTCCAGCCCGCCATGGGTCCAGGGGAAAGTCCCGAGGCACAGGGACAGGTGTGAGAGCAGAGGAGCCGCAGAGGGGTGCGCACGGGCTCCGGGGAGCGCTGCTGCGCCGCTGTGCTCAGGCGGGGCTGCCTTGGGTTCCTCACTGATGTCACACCCACACCAGGAGTGCTGACAGGTGGGGCTACGGGCTTCTGCTGCAGTTGGTCCTGGGGCCACAGATTTATCTTCCTCCTTAACCACTCATTCTGGATTTCCCTCACCTTCCACCAGCCGGTCTAGGCTGCTTGCTTGACGATGAGATAGACCTTTGTCCTGTGGGGTCTGAGCTCCTGCTCCCATGTCTGCTAGGCCAGGGGTGCCGCTTCACCCATTTGCTGGAATCACCAGGCACAGAAAAGATGCCCAGGAAGCCCCCTGAATCCAGAAGTATCCCTCCCTGCCCCGGTCTTCCCCTAATGAGAAGGGTCGTTTCTCTGTCGTCTGTATGAGGAGCCCAGAGGAGAGGCCTTAGGATTGAGGGGCCCTTCCAACGCCCTGGCAGCGCATCCTTCGCTGCCGCGGAAGCCAGGGCCCTACTGGAGACAGCGCAGCAGTGCGGTATGAGGGTCACAGGAGCCCCGCGGCCCACAGCACCGCACCCAGCGCTGCAGGGCGCGGTTTCCGGCCGGGGCCACAGGCCGCTCCAGCGTCGCAGGGGGACGGCGGCTCCGGGGGGCGCGACGCGGGGCGGGGCAGCGCGTCCTGCGGTGCCGGCCCCTCCGTCACAGCGCCTTCCCGCTGCGAGGCCTGACGCAGGGCCACCCGGGGCTCTCGGGCGCCGCAGACACCGCGAGCGACGCTCAGCGCAGCTCGAGCCCTGCCGTCACGGGAGGCGGACGCGGACACGAACGCGGGCCCGTCCCGGCTCTGAGGAAACCGCCAGCCCCCAGCTGCCGCCTCAGCTCCGGGAAGGGAGGCCCGGGGCCCCGGGTGCAGCGCGGGGCGGACGCGGCGCGCCGTTCCACCGCGGGCAGCGCCGCGACTCCCCCAGGCCCCGGGGCGACAGCCGGCCATCCGCCGGGGCGCCCGCGGGAGCGGCAGCACAGCCGCTCGGAGAGAAGGACCGGGCAACACGCGACGCCAGCCGCGCCCGCGGCCGGAAGAGCGCGCCCCTTCCGGCCCCGCCTCCGGGTGGCGCATCACTTCCGGCCCCGCCTCCCGGGCGGCGCGTCACTTCCGGCCGACCCGGGGCTGCAGCTCCTCGTCAGGCCGCCGGCTTCCTCCGGCCGGGCGCTCAACGGCCGTCTTTCCGAATCCGGGGCCGGCGGCCGAGCCCGAGTGTCCGCGCTCAGGGCCCCTGGCCGCTAGTGCCGCGGCCTCGCGGGCTGCGTGATGCTGCTGTGCAGACGCGGGTCGGCCCGCGGCTTCTGAGGGACCAGGGTCGCGGCCGGGTCCTCGGCTCCCACCCGCCTCCCGACTCCTGCCGCCGCCCCGCTCCCGAGGCCCGGTCTTCGGGCGCTCGGCGCTCGGCGCGCGGCCGATCGACGCCCTCGGCGCTCCGACGGCGGAAGTGAGCGTGCGGGCCGCGGCTCGGGGCCCCATCCGCGCGGGCCTGCAGGTAGCTGGAGGGCCCGGCCTTGGAGAGGGCGAGGGCGGTGGGCGAGGGCGGGGGTGCGGCAACTGCCGTCAGGCCCGCGGCGCTCTGCAGCCCGGACCGCTGGAGTGCAGCTGCGGGCGTCCCGGAGCCCCAGCCCCGCCTACCAGGGAACCGAGAGGGTCCTGGAGCCCGGGCCCAGCTTCCTGGGCAGCTGCGGGCCTCGCGGAGCCCCAGCCCCGCTGACCCGGGGACCGAGAGGGTCCTGGAGCCCCGGCCCAGCTTCCTGGGCAGCTGCGGGCCTCGCGGAGCCCCAGCCCCGCTGACCCGGGGACCGAGAGGGTTCTGGAGCCCCGGCCCAGCTTCCTGGGCAGCTGCGGGCGTCCCGGAGTCCGGCCCCTCCTCTGCTAGCGCCCCCGGAGCGGGCTGACGCTCGGGGGTGCGGTGCAGTTGGCCTCTCCTCCCCCTAGGCGCACCTGCTTACCTGTCACTCTGTCAAGTTTGAGTATTGGTGAAGAGCGAATCCCAGAGGCAGGTTTTGCTTGTTTCCTTCCGTTGCGTCACTGGCGGTCTATACTGGGACTTCCTCGGTGCCCGTCAGTGTTTCTCTGGGTTGACGGTATCGTCGGCGTTGTACAGACGGGGAGACGGAAGCTCAGAGTGCTTGTGTGAGCAGCCTGAAATCATGTAATTACCCAGTGTCTATCTGCCAGTGACAGCCTGCAGTGAGGCCCTGGGGCCCGAACTCTTGTGTTTTCTCCCAATAAACAGCTTTGAATGGAAGTAAGCTTTTCTTGTATCGCTGAAGACTGCTCCTACTAATATGTATGAGGAAACGTGTCTTTTTTTTTTTTTAATCTGAGTAAACTTATAAGGAAAACTTTTTAAAAAGTATTTAAACCTTAACGAGTTCATTTGGGTGTACTGTTTTGAAAAACTAATTCTACCTGAGGTTATGTGGATTGCTTTTCCAATGCATAATAATGTATTGATTATTTTCTAGGCAGGCTTGGTGTCAGGGCACTGGAATTGGAAACAGAAAGCTTCCTAAGGAACCTCTATGTTAAAAGTTGCTGACCCAAAGGGAGGCAATAGAAAGAGGGTGATGTATGCTTAGTACTGAAATCTTTTCTGTCTGGTTAAGTAAAAATTTTGTGGTTTTAAACAGAGAATCCCCCAGTGTAACATGGAACAATGCTTGGAAGTTTCAGAAAATGATGTTTTCTTCTTTTCAGGTATTTAATTTCCTAAATCGAATATCGCTTTGCCAATTACCTCTCTAAAAGATGATTATTAACCTGACAAGTTAAATTTTCATTCCACGAAAATTTGAGAGCCTGTTATGATAAAACCTATTGGGAAATGAAATTAATAATTAACATTTTTGCACAGGCAGTCCTTTAATACGTCTTTAATACATACAGAACGATTTCTAGTGTTAGGCCTGGCACGCTTAGGCAACGTAGGAAGTGTTGCGTGTGCAGTTAGCGTCTCCCTTACTTTTCACCCTTTCTCTGGTTTGCTCACCTCATCTAGCCAGGATTCCTAGCTCAGCACCTCCACAGAGTGGCGCTTACACGTTTGCTGAATGGGTGAGTTTTAGGCCAGTTTTGAGCAGAGAGGATTTTAGATTGACTGGAATGGGAAGTAACGCTGATAACTCTGCTGAGCAGTGTGCTAGGGCCTTGCTTGTTCTCAGATTCCCAGGAAGGTGTTCCTGGGTCCCCTGGAGTGCCTGGTGAGACCGCATGGTGGAAGTATTGAGTTTCAGTCCTGTGATTCTCCACACTGTTATGTTAACTTAAAAGGATTATTGATACAAACACACAAACTTACAGTGACTTTGGAGAAATTACGCACCTTGGAGCTGTGGACACACCTGCAGGCACCCTTAGACTTCAGTTTGGAAAGTACAGAGTTGAAGCTCCACCTCCTGGTCCGTGTGCTGCCACCCGCTGCTTTGTAGCATGGGCTGAGCTGTTTAGCAGTCTTTTGGGGCCTCAGTTTCCTTGTTCCTGAGAATATAGAAAACTAGATTATCTCAGAGTTTCCTGCTTTGAAAGTTTCCAACTCAGTGGATCCTGTAACCACTTAGCACTTGTCCTGTCCTGTGTTATCTTAGGGGTTGTAGCTATTTACACGTTTGTCAAAAGAAGCTCTTGCCAGACATTTTTGTGTCTCCCAATTTTAACATATGCCTGACACATATTAGAAATAAAAGTGGTCTGGATTCAGAAGGGGATGTTTTTATCTTCTCCATTAAATAGCCAAGAACTAAGCTGCAATACTCAGTGTAAATACAATAGGAATTCGGAGACGGGAGAGGATGTTTTGGGGTTGGAGGAACTGGGAAGGCTTCATGGAGATCAGACCTTAATGGGGGAGAATGTGGCCCTCTGGAGAGAAGTGAATGTCTGGCTGACTTACTAGGAACAAAGGCCCAGGACTAAGGTGTGAGTGCATTTTAGATCATGGAATGCCTGGAGTTCAGGCAGAGGAGTTTGGAACTGACTTAAAAAGGCTGTTTTTGTGTTGTTGTTATTTTTCCTGGAAAATTGTACTGGGTTTGTTCAAAAGCATCATTAACATCCTTTAATAGTGTTGGTGGCATTTAAGACTGGGGTGGGCTATACAGTTTGCATTAAGTTTTGGCTCTGGTGTTAGTGCTGCCTTCTTGCATTTTCCCCCTTACAGCTTGGTGTCAGTATGGAAAGGATGGTGGACCGTGGGGCTCAGGAAGCCTGGATCTTTGTTGGTTAGAATGTAAGCCGCACAGTGTAGGTCCTCGGCTCAGCCTGGGGTGTGCCTGCCCGTGGGTAGTTCTCAGGAGTCCTGCAGCCCTGAAGAGCTGGCCCTCTGCCTCTTGCCAGGTCTGTTTTTGGCAAGGTTGGCCTTTAGTTTCATCTGTAAGCTTCTGTGAATTGTTTAGGACCTTATCCACTTGTAAAGTGCTGTGATTTGGCAGGGGGTATATAATGTGAACTTTTGCTGTATTATTGTTGTTGTTTTGACCCCATGGACTCCAACATGCCAGCCCTCCCTGTCCTTCAGTATCTCCCAGAGTTTGCTCACACTCATGTCCATTGAGTCGTCAATACCATCCAACCATCTCATCCTCTGTCGTCCCCTTCTTCTCCTGCCCTCAATCTTTTCCAGCATCAGGGTCTTTACCAGTGAGTTGGCTCTTCGCATCAGGTGGCCACATCACTGGAGGAGCTTCAGCATCAGTCCTTCCAATGAATATTCAGGGTTTATTTCCTTTAGGATTGACTGGTTTGATCTCCTTGTTGTCCTCTGAAGAGTCTTCTCCAACTCCACAGTTCAAAGGCATCAGTTCTTCAGCACTCAGCCGTCTTCATGGTCCAGTTCTCGCGTCCGTATTGGACTACTGGAAAAACCATAGCTCTGACTATGTGGACTTTCATCCGCAAAGTGATGTCTCTGCTTTTTAAAGCACTGTCTAGGTTTTTCAGTTTTTCTTCCAAGGATCAGGCATCTTTTAATTTCATGGGTGCAGTCACAGTCTGCAGTGATTTTGGGGCCCATGAAAATGAAATCTGTCACTATTTCCATTTTTCTCCATCTCTTTGCCATGAAGTGATGGGACCAGATGTTTATGTCGTGTCCTCAGCTGTGACTCTTCTAAAGTTTGTGCCTGCCTCCTTCTTTGTTTCAGTACCTGACTGGGAAAGATCACCTGATAGCTTGTTTTGTTCACATTTCTTGTCTGCTATTCAGATAAAAATTCTTCCATACTAGTTTTTAAAAAATTGATTTAATCCTTTAAAATTTATTTAGATCCTTTTAATCCTATTTTTGGAGAAGACTCTTGAGAGTCCCTTGTACTGCAAGGAGGTCCAACCAGTCCATTCTAAAGGAGATCAGTCCTGGATGTTCATTGGAGGGACTGATGCTAAAGCTGAAACTGCAATACTTTGGCCACCTCATGCGACGAGTTGACTCACTGGAAAAGACTCTGATGCTGGGAAAGGTTGGGCGCGGGAGGAGAAGGGGACGACGGAGAATGAGATGGCTGGATGGCATCAACGACTCTGTGGTCATGAGTTTGAGTGTACTCCGGGAGTTGGTGATGGACAGGGAGGCCTGGCGTGCTGTGATTCATGGGGTCGCGGAGGGTCGGACACGACTGAGCGGCTGAACTGGACTGAACTGAACTGAACTGAGTCCTGTTTTGGGGCTTACATTCTCTCTTTCCCCCCTAATGCCACCACTAGTTATTTTCTGTGTATATTTAGTCTGAAGTCACGTAGAAAACCATTTACTGTCTTTAATTCTGCCAGTAAGTCTTTTGGAAAAGATTGTGCCACAGTGAAATATGGAAAAAGTATAGAATTAAAATTTTCTGACCTCTGTTGCAGAAACTCTTCACATTGGTGTTGTGTGCTTCATTCAAGGAAAAGAGGCAGGCAGGTTAAAATCAACGGTAATATAAATCTAAAAGAAGGTCCCCTTATTTAAGTATGTATTATAGATTATAAGAAAAGGTATCTGTCTTTATCTTAATGAAAGGTTTTTATAATGGTAATTTTCTCTTTTGACCTGTGATGGACAGGAGGTTAATTGATGTTAAATGGATGCTTTGTTAATCCTTCATCAGCTACTAAATTGGTTGGGGGAGTGCAGGTCAAGGCCACTCTGGGCCTGGCGGCTTGTTTTCTCAGGAAACCGCACTTCACGGCGGCTGCGCTCCGCCCCCGCCCCTCTCCCCTCCCTCCCTCCGGAATGACACTGGTGGACGGCCCCCGCCCCTCCCCCCGCCCCCCTCCCCTCTCCTCCCCCGCCCCCCCTCCCCTCTCCTCCCCCCGCCCCCCTCCCCTCTCCTCCCCTCCCCCTCCCTCCCCTCCCCCCTCCCCTCCCCTCCCCTCCCCTCTCCTCCCCTCCCTTCTCCTCCCCTCCCCTCCTCCGCCCGCCCCGCCCGTCTCCCCTCCCCTCCCCCCCAGTGACAGCTGGTGGACGTTGCGTGCGAGTTGAGCTGGCGCTGTGTGGTCCGAGTGTGTGGTCTCCCTCAGCCGAGAGGCTGCTAACAGGCTGGATGGGAGGGAGCACGACTGTTTACGTTACTTCAGATGCCGGGACTGTGCCCAGAGTCCCTCCTAAGCCGGCTCCGCGGCAGCAGCTTCATCCTTCACAGCTGGGCTGCAGCCTCCTCCGGAGGCGTCTCCCCGTTTGATCCCCAGGATCAGAAATGATGGCGCTGCTGAGTGCGGTGGGATTTTGCTTTCACTGTGTCAAGATTTGTGGCCTTGGGGAAGTTTCTTTTGAGGTAGAGCTAGGCAGTTAAAGCAGAAGCTTTAAGATAAGTGAAAAAGTTGATGCATTTTTAGAAATTGGGAAAGCTTTTATGTATAAGTTTGGTCAAATTAATCCAGCTCTGCTCATGTAAAGGAATCTGGGAGTTAACTGACATTCTGTCATGTTTAACAATTTCAATAAAAGCGACCACTTTAAACTGACAGTTGATTCCTTGACCTTTTTTGAAAATCTGCATTGATTTTGGCATGCCCGTTTACTGTAGTTATATTCGTTAACAGTCATATTCACTTACTCATAGTTAAGATTCCACAAGTCAAGTCAACAGGCCCCATATGGAAGCACTTGTGCTGAGCTCATGTCACCATGGGACAAATGAAACTTTGTTTTTATGCAGTAATAGAAATTTAGGACAATGTCTTTTTTCCCTAATTTTTTCATTGTACATAATTTAGCAGTTTCTCAACTGCGTTCCTGAACATTCTCGTGCAGGTTAAGTGTCTTGTGATTTAGGTGAGCACACGTAGACTGTTGATGGTAGTGGGTTTTCCACTTTTGACTTCTTCCTCTAACCAGCAGTTTTGCTGGGATGGAGTTAGTGTTGCTGATGCCTGTTAGGAGGGAAAGGCTAGGCCACTGACACTTGCCAGAGGAGCTCATGTAGGTGTCTGGTTGGTCTGCTTTTCCTGCTGATGTTAACCCTGAGCTTCCGTAAATGATCTGAGAGGGAAAGCCTCCCTCCTGTCCCTTGCCCACTTTCCATCCTGGCCTTGAAAATGAAAGGCGCTCATTCGTGTCCGATTCTTTGTGACCCCATGGACTACACAGTCCGTGGGGTTCTCTAGGCCATAATACTGGAGCAGGTAGCCATTCCCTTCTCTAGGGGATCTTTCCAACCCAGGATCAAATCCAAGTCTCCCGCATTGCAGGCAGATTCTTTACCACCTGGGCCACAATCAGAAAATTTTAGAAGTTAGCCATGTCAGAAGCTTTTTTTTTTTTTAAGTGCTGCCATCCTGTATTTCATCTTTGTGTCCTTTTTTGAGGGGTTCTATGTTTGTGGTGATAGTGGTAACCTAACGCTCCCAGGAATTCTTAAGCACAGTTAGTGTGGCCCATTACAGAGTCACACACTGAAGTGTTTATGGGTGAGACGGTGTATGTGGGACTTGCTTTAAAGTGCTCACTGAACACAGCATAAACATATGTTGAGGAGATGTGGTTGGAAACGGATACAATGGGAACGTGGAGGTTCCTTACACTGGGCTCTCTTCTTTTACGCATGTTTAAAATTTCAGTAATGAAAATTTTAAAATATCACACGGAGAATCAAATAGCAGAGTCCTGAGGCCTGGTTTTGAATCTCAGCTCTGCTGCTGTCTACCTGTGACTGTGGACAAGCTAATCTTTGATGTCTTACCATTGCTAATCAAACTGTTCAGCATTTTAGAATGCTAAACTTTTTCTGTACATCCTTAAATCAGTATATATATAAACTATATAGTAACACATTTATCAGTGTATAGATTATCTAATTATTAATTTTTTTAAAACGGAATTATATTTTTTTATTTGCAAAAGTTGAAAGTGCTCATATAAATTACTAGCTCAGAGCTTGAATTTCCGTTCAATTGATTGCAGGAAACTAGAGTCAGTCACTTCTTGCCAGCTTTGGGGCCCTTTTCTAGGACTTTCTAGGCCCTCTTTGAGGAAGCGGATACTCTTCAAACACAGCTGGCTGAGATGGCTGGCCTGTTTCCTGCATCTGGACCTGCAGGTCAGCTGTGGCCCCAGGGGCCAGGTGGGACAGTGGTGCTTGCCTGGCATCACTCCTGGGGGTCCCAGGCCTCCAAGGTCAGGACCAGGCTTACCTGTTCCTGGAGGCTCTCTGGGGCTTCCCTAGAGGCTCAGCTGGAGGCTCTCTATGCTGAGCTGCTACCAGCTGGGCAGGTTTTGCATTCTTCACAACAGGGTCTTGTCCAGGAAGGTTGCTTGCTATGCAGGCTCCAGCTTCTCTAAACATCTGGTCAGGAAGCTGTCCCATGGAAACTTTACTTATTATGTTATGTGTGTGTGTATACACGTACATCCATATATATGTGTGTATAGGTATTTTTGGTTGTTGCTACGTTTATGTATTTAGTTGCTAAATATATGTATTATAAAAGTTACAATATATAAGTACATGTAATATGTATATATATATATATAATTTAAAATTTATAGAAAAAGTTTCTGGCAGTAAATATTCTGAAATAACAGATATATAGCTAAATATGTGGGTGTGTGTGTGCCTGCCTCTCTCTCTTTTTCTTTAGCCACTTTAAGTGTTCTTTTGGTCTTGCATTCTTTTCAGAATATTTAGACTATCACCCTGTCAGCTAATTCGTGGCATCACTTTGAGACCAATCATTTCAGTTCAGTTGCTCAGTCATGTCCGACTCTGTGGCCCCATGGACTGCAGCTTGCCAGGCCTCCCTGTCCATCACCAACTCCCAGAGTTTACTCAGACTCATGTCCATTGAGTCGGTGATGCCATCCAACCATCTCATCCTCTGTCGTCCCCTTCTCCTCCCGCCTTCAATCTTTCCCAGCATCAGGTTCTTTTCCAGTGAGTCAGTTCTTCACATCAGCTTGGCCAAAGTATTGGAGTTTCAGCTTCAGTCCTTCCAATGAATATTCAGGACTGATTCCTTTAGGATGGACTGGTTGGATCTCCTTGCTGTCCAATGGACTCTCAAGAGTCTTTCTTCTCCAACACCACAGTTCAAAAGCATCAATTCTTCAGTGCTCAGCTTTCTAGTCCAACTGTCACATCCATACATGACCACTGGAAAAACCATAGCTTTGACTAGACGGACCTTTGTTGGCAAAGTTGGACCAATCAGAGAGCTTAAAGAAAAGGAGTTAGAGTGTAGACGTTATGAACTTTTTCAAGGATAAGCATTTTTACAGCTTTTCACACCAGATGTAAAGAAGCCGCTTACGCACCCTATGTTGTATGTGTGCTCCATCATGTCCGACTCTCTGTGGTCCCGTGGACTGCAGCCCACCAGGCGCCTATGTCCATGGCATTCTGCATGCAAGAACACTGGAATGGCTTGCCATTTCCTTCTCCAGGGGATCTCCCCAACCTGGGGACTGAACCCATGTCTCTTAGTCTTCTGCACTGGCAGGCAGATTCTTTACCACTGGCACCACCTGGGCAGCCCTGAAGCACCCTACAGGTTTTGATTTCTAATAAAGTAAATATTAATTGCTATCACTTACATAAACCAAAGGCCCTTTGGGGGGATACCCTCTCTCTTTTTTAAAAAGAGTTTAAGGGGTCTTGCGACCAAAACAGTGAGAAAACCACTGTGGATTATCTCCAGCTACTGTTGGCCTGTTTCTCACTGTGACCTCATGAGGAACGACTGTTAGAAACCACTTTAAAGGATTTTTGTTGTTGTTTTCTTATTCAGTGTACAGTTCAGGGGACAGGGTGGAGGGGTGGAGGGATGAACACAGGGGGTGGGGTCTAGGTAGCAGGTGGGTGAGTCTCGCGTGCATGAGGGCCTCTCTGGAATGACGTGAAACACTAGTGGCTGAGACTCTTCCAGTAGTAACACTAGACAAAAACCCGCAGATCCAGGAAGCTTGGAGAAGACCATGCAGGATCAGTGCTAGAAAATGTGCATCTGACCATGTTACTTTCAAACCGCAGAGAATCACAATGAGAACATCTTGAAGTAAGCCAGAGGAAAAAAGCCTTACCTGTGGGGATCAAGAGTAAGAATTATATTGGATTAGAACAAATTAACTAAGTGTGCAGTCCAGACAGAAAAACAAAATACAAGGAAGAGGAATTAACACGTTGAAGTTGTCAGAAATGAATTAGTAACATTGCTTCTGAAAAAGAAGATAGGGTGTATAGTTTACATCAGCACTGTTGTTATAAAAGGTCATTAAAACAAAGTATTGATGAGTCTAGCCATGAAGAGATGTTTACAGATACTCAAGGCAATGAAAAACATAATAAAATCATAGCTATGGGAGAAAGTATGATATTCAACTTGAAAATCAGAACAAAATAACTGACTTTCTGAAAAATACACTAAAATTATCTTAAGATTTATAAACTGTAGACCCAGAATCATTAAGATTTATAAACTACAGACCCATAATCACGGTTAGGGTTAGGGCTTCCCTTGTGACTCAACTGGTAAAGAATCTGCCTGAAATGCAGGAGACCTGGGTTCCATCCCTGGGTTGGAAAGATCCCCTGGAGAAGGGAAAGGCTACCCACTCCAATATTCTGGTCTGGAGAATTTCATGGACTGTGTAGTTCATGGGGTCGCAAAGAGTCAGACACGACTGAGCGACTTTGACTTTCATAATCATGAAGGAACTAATCATACCCAAATAATACCCAAATCACACCCAATAATCATACCCAAATCACACCCAATAATCATACCCAATGTGGTACCTAGAATGAGATGGTTTTATAGGCCAGAGATCAGTCTTGGGTGTTCATTGGAAGGACTGATGCTAAAGCTGAAACTGCAATACTTTGGCTACCTCATGCGACGAGTTGACTCACTGGAAAAGATTCTGATGCTGGGAAAGGTTGGGGGCGGGAGGAGACAGGGACGACAGAGAATGAGATGGCTGGATGGCATCACCAACTCTGTGGACATGAGTTTAAGTGAACTCCGGGAGTTGGTGATGGACAGGGAGGCCTATTCATGGTGATGCGGAGAGTCGGACATGACTGAGCGACTGAACTGAACAGAAACCTACAAGGAATGGAAAATTCCTATGCTAGGTATAAGATGACAAATATGAAAAACTTCCGATTCTCTCGGTAAGTCAGCACAGCACCCTGGAAACAGCAAGTTCTCAGTGACACTTGTAAACTGCTTCAGGCTTCCTGATAATACCGCAGACAGGCAGTGGAATAAAAGAGCAGGCAGTTCCTGACTAACTGTAAACGAGACTGAAGATGCAAAACTCCTAAATTAGCAAATCAAATCCAGGAATACCTAAAGGACTAGCAAAACTGAACCAAGTATGCTTATTCTTAGAACATACATAATTCATTAATAGGGAAATTAGTTCAGTTCACTGTATTAATAAGTAAAAAAATGATCTTGATGCTGAAAAAATATTTGATAAAATTAGTTTCTAATTTAAAAAACTGACTTTCAGTAAATGAGAATAAACATTCTTTGCAGCATAACCACATAGTATCAGTAGCAGACATCTTAGTGGCAAAATGCTAGAGCATGTATTCTCAACAGGCGCAGTAACTGAGAATCGGCTCTTGAAGGGACCAAAAAATCTTAAATCTTTGTGTATGATGTGCAGATAAACATACATACAGTACATAATGCAGGTTTTACAGTGTATTTGTGATGTTAGAATTTCTCTGGGGTGACTAGGAGAAAGACCTAAGTAAACAGGCTTCTCCTGGGGTGATAAGGTAAGACAGGTGGAGAAGCGATGCTCTTGAGGCCTGCCTGCTACGGTCGGTCTGCTTGCGAATACTATGGTTGGCACTGTTTGGGACATTACAGCAGATGCAGTAAAGCAATTGAAATAAATGATGCAAATATTGATGAGTAAGAGCCAAAGTTGTTACAGTATTTGAAGGCAATAAGATTTTCTGTAGAGAAAACAAAAGATCTTTTGGGAAATGATTTCAATTGAGAGAGACTCAATAAGTTGGTTTCAGGTTAATTACATGAACTTTTCCTGTAACAGAGCTGAATAGTTTCTTGATAGTCATGAAAAAAAAATGAGTATGTGGGAAGATACAATGTTGTAGATATTTTAACTGTTCTGAAAATGGCTGGAAATTCTGTGTAATTGATACATTTGTTCATTTAACAAGTGTGTGTTAAGCATTCATTGTATGAGACTCTGTTCTGCATTCTGGGTGTACAGCAGTATATGGGACAGACAAAATCCTTCTCTACTGGAACTTACACTTTAGTCAGTAGACACAGATGAAAAAATAATGAAGTGTTTCAGGGTGGTGATACTTCCCATCCGAATTAATGAAATAAAATATATTAGAATTCATCCTGATCAGTATCTGTGTGCTGTGGCTAAGATAACTTGTAAAAGATTAATCATACTATCAGACAATTGATTATAATGTAAAGTTATGTCATCAGTGCAAATTAGATCAGTAGGGTGAAAGATACACCAGAAACAGACTCAAAATGAGAACTTTTATCCGTGATAAAAGTGGCATTTCAGATCGGTGGAGGAAACTGGGTTATTTGGTGAGATGGTATTATGGTCAGCCAGCTATTCTCAGTACTCCAAAATGGATTCCAGATGAGTTAAATAATCTTAAAGGTAAAACGGCATTAAAATACCAGGACTTGACTTTGAATGCATGACTGTAGAGTAGCAAAGAAAAGGTCAGTAGGCTTGCTGTTAAAAGACTAAAAATTTCTGGAGGGCCAAGAGCACTGTTGTTATTGTTTAGTTGCCAAGTCATATCTGACTCTTTTTCAGCCTCATGGACTGTATGTAGCTCCTCTGTCCGTGGGATTTCCCAGGCAAGAATACTGGAGTGGGTTGCCATTCCCTTCTCCAGGGGATCTTCCTGACCTAGGGATTGATCGAACCTGCGTCTCCTGCTTGGCAGGTGGATTCTTTATCACTGCACCACCTGGGAAGCCCTCAAGCGCACCATGAGCAACGTGAAGAAACAGCAGTAAGAGGGAAGATTGGGACAGTGTGGACAGAGAGTGAACATTCTCATTAGAGGTTTTATAATTAAGGAAATTAAACCTGATAAAAAGGTGCAAAGGTGATGAACATGGGACCACACGCAGTGTAAGTTGAAACTATTGATTTTCATTTGCCTGTCAGATAGCTGCAGATTAGACAGGTTGCTGACGCCTGCCATTGCTGGTGGGAGGATGTGCTGATGGCATGCAGGCCAGTTTGGTGTTCATGTTACACCCTTTGGCAGCAATTCCTCTTTGAATGTTTTGAAAGGAAATATCAGTAGCTGGGTAAATGTGCAAAAATCTTTTGTGGTCAAGTGTTTTTGTCATGGTCCAAGAGCAAAAAATCAGAAGCCATCTGAATGCCACTTTGATTATGTATCCATACAGTGGAATACTAAGGAGCCTGAAACTAGCGTAGATTTGTATTTATAGACATGGGCGGAGACACGGCACAGTGGGGTCACTGGTGGGTAGAGCAGGCTCCTGAGTATCTTCTGCAGGGTCCTGGGGGTCCTTGAGCTGATGCCATCCCACCGGTGGGTGGGGCCCGTGGCTGACAGGGCTGGGTGCAGGCTCCAGGGCACCCCAAAGCTGGCGTTGACCCGCGGTGGGCAGAGCTGGGGCCCAGCACCGCTTATTCACACAGGGAATCAAAGAAACAGTCAAGTTGATGTGGACCAAGATGTTTTTATGGGTAATTTATGTAAACCAAATTCCCTTGTTTTCCAGTATTCCATTTAGAAAATAATTCTCATTGCTTTATTAATTTTAAGAAGAGGAAGAAGAGATCATAAAAGGCTAGCACAGTGAGTTAAAATCTTGTAAAGAGGGGAGGTTCGTATTCTTTGACTTTGAATGTTTGTTAATAACTTAGGCAATAAGCGCTGACTTGGCAGCCTTTGTTTTTGTATACTCAGTAAATTCCCACAACTCTATTTCCATCAGTAATGAATAATTTCCTACTAGATTTGGTGATAAAATGCTTTGTTAATTTATTTTATTTGCTTAATCCTGAATTCTATTGCTGGTGTTTTGAAAAGAACACAGAAACACAAGACCTGGGCAAGTCCCATAAAGTCTGGCTCCTGCAGTCTCTTTTGGCCTTGAATATATTCTGATTCTCTGCAGGCTGTAATATAGGACAATTAAACAGTTGTTTTCAAAAGTAGTGTCTTAAAATTAATAATGCATAACCATTTCAGAGTTAAAGTTTAGGCTTTGTGAAGCTGTTTACTTTCTGATTTTTGAGTTATACTCAAGTAATTGGTGAATATTTTCAAAGCTGTTTGTGAAGATTGTTTTAAAAACTTTTAACGCTTTAAAATTCCTTGACCTTGTGGGCATTTTTATAGACCTTAAATGAAAGATAAAAAGTGCAGAACAGATCTTTAACACAGAAAGTGATAAGATCTGTATTTTTTTTTATTGTGCCATTACACAGAAATGATATATCCTGCTTGTTTCTAGTATCTTTTCCACATTTTCCTTTGGTTTATTAATTAAATGAGAATTTCTAAGCCATAGTTAAATTCTCTCTTTTTACCTAAATGTTCACCCCCCTCCTTGCTTCCCTCTGTCTGTTCATCTCTCTCTGTTTCTCATTTAATGAAACTGGGGAAATGAAAAATACCTGTGGTTTGTATTTAAAAATAAATAATTGTATATTTTAATCTGTGGTGACTGTTATTATGGTTTGTTGCTGTTGTTCAGTTGCTAAGTTGTGTCCTACTCTTTTGCGACCCCATGGACTGTAGCCTGCCAGGCTCCTCTGTCCCTGGAATTCTCCAGGCAAGAATACTGGAGTGAATTGTTACTTCTTTCTCCAGGGAATCTCCCCAACCCAAGGATTGTACCTGCATCTCGCATCTCTTATGACTCCTGCAATAGCAGGTGGGTTCTTTGCTGTCTGAGACACCAGGGAAGCCCATTATAATGGTTCACTTTTAATAGTTTATTTCTGGAAGTATCTGTAAAAGCTTTGCAGCCTAGACAGTAAAGTTATATTGCAAAGATAACTTTCGAGTCTTTGCAATATAACTTTCAGAAATGAAAGGGATAATTAGGCTATCAAATACCCGAACATTGAAATATAAGATCTTAAAAATTCAGATTCTTCTGATATATAGAAATGTTTTATAATAAGTATAAGAATTTTTAAATGAATAACAGCATGCTTTTATTATAGTTTAATTGTTAAAAGCTAGGAAGGCCAGTTTTTATAGTCTTACATTAGTAATGGAATTTAAAACCTTTGTCCTAGTTAGTAAGACTTTTATAGAATCAAGAGCTAAAAAGTGACCTTAAGAGTAATCTCATCTAACCGCTTTAGGTACAGATGAGAAAACTGATAGCACATAAAAGTAACCAAGGACTTTTAGTTGTCAGCGTCAGAACTGAGCTTAGCGCCCAGATCTCCAGACTATCAGTAGATGTTCAGTTTTTAAAGCTTCGTTCAGAAACCTATAGCTTGAAATATTTTTGGTTTATTAAAATATATCTAGATTACCATGTGATCTATTACTTATCTGAAAAGATTAAATGACAGTCTGAAACCTTTTTGAAGATACCCTTATTGTCCTTGTGTGATGTCCTTTGTTCTTATAGGTAAGAAGGAATTTATTTGCCACAAAATGATAACTCTGTGGTAAACCAGTATCTCACATTACAAAAAAAAAAAGGCACCGAGTTTAGAATTTATTTCAGCTTCTTCCAGTTCTTTATTTCAGAGAAATAATGCTGAGAAGCAGGAAAGCCCTTAGGTTCTAATGTTCATTGTATCCACAGAATAAATCATTGGTAGAAGGTAGTATTACAGTGCTTCCTTATATCCAGAAGTGTTTCAGTGTCGTTTTTATTGTTCCACTAAATGTAATTCGCTAAAAACTAGACCAGCAATTCATAGATAGTGACTTTTTTATCCCATTACTGAAAAAACAAAACCACTCTTAAGTGTGTGTGTATTTCAGTGTAACCCTCTCAGTACCAGTGTAAGAAGAAATGAGAGGACTGTGTCTGACCCTCTCAATACCAACGTAAGGAGAAATGAGAGGACTGTGTCTGACCCTCTCAGCACCAGCGTAAGAAGAATGAGAGGACTGTGTCTGACCCTCTCAGCACCAGCGTAAGAAGAATGAGAGGACTGTGTCTGACCCTCTCAGCACCAGCGTAAGAAGAATGAGAGGACTGTGTCTGACCCTCTCAGCACCAGCGTAAGAAGAATGAGAGGACTGTGTCTGACCCTCTCAGCACCAGCGTAAGAAGAATGAGAGGACTGTGTCTGACCCTCTCAGTACCAGCGTAAGGAGAAATGAGAGGACTGTGTCTGACCCTCTCAGCACCAGCGTAAGAAGAATGAGAGGACTGTGTCTGACCCTCTCAGTACCAGCGTAAGGAGAAATGAGAGGACTGTGTCTGACCCTCTCAGCACCAGCGTAAGAAGAATGAGAGGACTGTGTCTGACCCTCTCAGCACCAGCGTAAGGAGAAATGAGAGGACTGTGTCTGACCCTCTCAGCACCAGCGTAAGAAGAATGAGAGGACTGTGTCTGACCCTCTCAGCACCAGCGTAAGGAGAATGAGAGGACTGTGTCTGACCCTCTCAGTACCAGCGTAAGGAGAAATGAGAGGACTGTGTCTGACCCTCTCAGCACCAGCGTAAGAAGAATGAGAGGACTGTGTCTGACCCTCTCAGTACCAGCGTAAGGAGAAATGAGAGGACTGTGTCTGACCCTCTCAGCACCAGCGTAAGAAGAATGAGAGGACTGTGTCTGACCCTCTCAGTACCAGCGTAAGGAGAAATGAGAGGACTGTGTCTGACCCTCTCAGCACCAGCGTAAGAAGAATGAGAGGACTGTGTCTGACCCTCTCAGTACCAGCGTAAGGAGAAATGAGAGGACTGTGTCTGACCCTCTCAGCACCAGCGTAAGAAGAATGAGAGGACTGTGTCTGACCCTCTCAGCACCAGCGTAAGAAGAATGAGAGGACTGTGTCTGACCCTCTCAGTACCAGCGTAAGAAGAATGAGAGGACTGTGTCTGACCCTCTCAGCACCAGCGTAAGAAGAATGAGAGGACTGTGTCTGACCCTCTCAGCACCAGCGTAAGAAGAATGAGAGGACTGTGTCTGACCCTCTCAGCACCAGCGTAAGAAGAATGAGAGGACTGTGTCTGACCCTCTCAGCACCAGCGTAAGAAGAATGAGAGGACTGTGTCTGACCCTCTCAGCACCAGCGTAAGAAGAATGAGAGGACTGTGTCTGACCCTCTCAGCACCAGCGTAAGAAGAATGAGAGGACTGTGTCTGACCCTCTCAGTACCAGCGTAAGAAGAATGAGAGGACTGTGTCTGACCCTCTCAGCACCAGCGTAAGAAGAATGAGAGGACTGTGTCTGACCCTCTCAGCACCAGCGTAAGAAGAATGAGAGGACTGTGTCTGACCCTCAGCACCAGCGTAAGAAGAATGAGAGGACTGTGTCTGACCCTCTCAGCACCAGCGTAAGAAGAATGAGAGGACTGTGTCTGACCCTCTCAGCACCAGCGTAAGAAGAATGAGAGGACTGTGTCTGACCCTCTCAGCACCAGCGTAAGAAGAATGAGAGGACTGTGTCTGACCCTCTCAGCACCAGCGTAAGAAGAATGAGAGGACTGTGTCTGACCCTCTCAGCACCAGCGTAAGAAGAATGAGAGGACTGTGTCTGACCCTCAGTACCAGCGTAAGAAGAATGAGAGGACTGTGTCTGACCCTCTCAGTACCAGCGTAAGAAGAATGAGAGGACTGTTTCTGACTCCCACAAGGGTCCTCTTAGTCCCGTTCATTCCCGCTCAGCTTCAGGTAGTTGGAAACTTGTTGGTAAATTAACATGAGTCCCAAGACATGTCAGAATTATTGCTTTTTAAAATTTTCAAATTTTTTAAGTTGAATATAATTGACTTGGGCTTCCCTGGTGGCTCAGTGGTAAAGAACCTGCCTGCCGATGCAGGAGACATAGGTTGGGAAGATCCCCTGGAGAAGGAAATAGCAGACCACTCAACTTTTCTTGGCTGGTAAATCCCTGGCAGGCTACAGTCCATGGGGTCACAAACGAGTCAGACATGACTCAACAACTAAACAACAAATAATTGACTTATAGTATTGTATTAGTTGCCTCTTGAGAAATCTGTATGCAGGTCAGGAAGCAACAGTTAGAACTGGACATGGAACAACAGACCGTTTCCAAATAGGGAAAGGAGTATGTCAAGGCTGTACGTTATCACCCTGCTTATTTAACTTACATGCAGAGTACATCATGAAAAACTCTGGGCTAGGTGAAGCGCAAGCTGGAATCAAGATTGCTGGGAGAAATATCAGTAACCTCAGATATGCAGATGACACCATCCTTATGGCAGAAAGCGAAGAACTAAAGAGCCTCTTGATGAAAGTGAAAGAGGAGAGTGAAAAGGTTGGCTTGAAGCTCAACATTCAGAAAACAAAGATCATGGCATCTGGTCCCATCACTTCATGGGAAATAGATGAAAAAACAGTGGAGACAGTGTCAGATTTTATTTTTTTGGGCTCCAAAATCACTGCGGATGGTGATTGCAGCCATGAAATTAAAAGACGCTTACTCCTTGAAAGGAAAGTTATGACCAACCTGGATAGTATATTGAAAAGCAGAAACATTACTTTACCAACAAAGTTCCATCTAGTCAAGGCTATGGTTTTTCCAGTGGTCATGTATGGATGTGAGAGTTGGACTAGAAAGAAAGCTGATCGCCGAAGAATTGATGCTTTTGAACTGTGGTGTTGTAGAAGACTCTTGAGAGTCCCTTGGACTGCAAGGAGATCGAAGCAGTCCATCCTAAAGGAGATGAGCCCTGAATATTCTTTGGAAGGACTGATGCTGAAGCTGAAACTAATACTTTGGCCACCTGATGTGAAGAACTGACTCATTTGAAAAGACCGTGATTCTGGGAAAGATTGAAGGTGGGAGGAGATGGGGATGACAGAGGATGAGACGGTTGGATGGCATCACCGACTCAATGAACATGAGTTTGAGTGAACTCCGGGAGTTGGTGAAGGACAGGGAGGCCTGGCGTGCTGCAGGCCATGGGGTCGCAGAGTCGGACACGACTGAGCTGAGCTGTTGTGTTAGTTTGAGGTGTACAGCGCAGTGATTCCGTGTTTATAGATTATGCTCCATATAGCATTATTGTAAAATAGTTCCGTATTTCCTGTTCTGTACGTTGCATCCTTGTGATTTATTTGTAGCAGTTCGTACCTCTTCCTCCCCATCCCCCCTCACTGCTGGTAACCGCTGGTTTGATGTCCGTATCTGTGAGTCTGTTTCTGTTTTGTTGTTTTCACTCATCTGCGTTCTTTGTTAAATCCTATTTATAAGTCAGGGTTTCCCAGGTGGAGAGACTGGTAAAGATCTCGTGTGCCAGTACAGGAGACATAAGAGATGTGGGTTCGATTCCTGGGTTGGGAAGATACCCTGGAAAAGGGCATGGCAGCCCACTCCAGTATTCTTGCCTGGAGAATCCCATGGACGGAGGAGCCTGGTGGACTACAGTCCATGGGGTGGTAAAGAGTCGGACACTACTAAAGTACCTTAGCATGCACATATAAGTGAAAAGATACAGTATTTGTCTTTGTTTGTCTGACTTTTTTCACTAAGCATGATACCGTGTGGGTCCATCCATGTTGTTGGCAAATGGCAGACTTTATTCTGTGTAATAGCTGAGTAGTGTTCTATTGTGTGTGAATGTGTGTGTGTCTGTGTGTGTACGTGTGTGTATATGTACACACACCCACACACCCCACATCTTGTATGTCTGATCATCTGTTGATGGACAGTTGGATTGTTTCCATATCTTGGCTATTATAAATAAAGCTGCCATAAACTTTGGCAGGGTGCGTGTATCTTTTTGAATTATTGTTTTTGTTTACTTCAGATATATACCCAGGGTGGACTTTCTGAATCATATGGTAGTCATTTTTAGTTTTTTTTTTTTTTTTGAGGAATCTCTATACTGTTTTCCGTAGTGGCAGCACCAGCTTACATTCCCACCGACCCAGTGCACGAGGGTTCTTCGAGTCCCGGCCAACACTGAATTTCTCCTCTGTTTGGGATAGCCGCTTTGACAGATGTGAGGTGACATCTTGTTGCGGCTTTGATCTGTGCTTCTGTTGCTGGTGCTGAGCATCTTTGCATGTGCCTCTTCACATCTGCGTGTCTTCTTTGGGAAAATGCCTCTGAGGCCTGTCCCCAGTTTTTATTCAGGTGGTTTGTTTGATATTGAGTTGTATGAGTATATTTTGTATATTAACCCCTATTAGATGTATTATTTGCAAACATCTTATGTTCAGTAGGTTACATGTTTGTTTTGATGATGGTTTCCTTTGCTGTGCCAGAGCTTTTTGGTTTGATGTAGCTCCGTGTATTTATTTTTGCTTTCGTTTCCCTTGCTGAGAAGAGACAAAAAACACTGCTAAAATCAATGTGAAAGAGTGCCATTCTTGTGTTTTCTTACACAGAGGTCTTTAGTCCATTTTGAATTTCTGTTTATGGTGTGAGAAAATGTAATTTTGTTTGTTTGCCTGTAGCTGTCCAGTTTTCTCAACACCATTTACTGAAGTGGCGGTTTCCCTCCTTGTGTAGTCTGCCTCCTGTGTCGTGAATAACTGTGTATTTCCGGGCGCACTGTTCTGTTCCGTTGATGTATCTGTTTTTATGCCAGTATTTTCGCTTTGTAGTACAGTCTCAAGTTGGAGCGTGATTCCTCCATCTCTGTGCTTTCTGAAGAGTGCTTTGCCTATATGAAGTCTTTTGTGGTTCCATGCACATTTTAGGATTGTTTGTTCTAGTTCTGTGAAAAATATCATGGATAGGAATTTGATAGGAATGGCTTTAAATCTGTATATTGTTGTGGGTAGTACAGACATTTTGATAAAATTATTTCATTCAGTCCGTGAACATGGGATATCTTTCCATTTCTCCGTATCATCTTCAGTTTCCTTCATGAATGCTTCATAGTTTTCAGAGTATTGGCCTTTCACCTCCTTGGTTAAGTTTTTTCCTAAGTATTTTATTCCTTTTGGTGTGATTTGAAATGGGATTATTTTCTTTCTGGGCTTCCCTGGTGGCTCAGAGGTTAAAGCTTCTGCCTCCAATGCGGGAGACCCGGGTTCGATCCCTGGGTCGGGAAGATCCCCTGGAGAAGGAAACGGTAATCCACTCCAGTATTCTTGCCTGGAGAATCCCATGGACGGAGAAGCCTGGTAGGCTACAGTCCACGGGGTCGCATAGAGTCTTAATGACCACTATAGATGAAAGCTTTCCTTTAAAAATACCCTTGTTAATTTGGCATGAGTTGTGAAACTAAAGATGTTTAGAAACTACATTATGTTTACCAACATAGCAGATTTTTGTATGATTCCTTTTTAGCAAACCTATAACCCTGATTGGTACCTGACAGGTTTCAAGTGTGGAGCTAAGGCTAAGAGCCAGCGTGTAATGATCTGTGGCTCCTCTGCCTTTGTGTGTGTGTGAAGTTCTGCTCCAGTGCTGTTGGCCTTCATCATTTGTCTGTTTGTATCACTGAATCCTTTATTTAAATAATCAGTGTGCTTGGGTAAGGGTATTGCCTTAAAAATGGCTTGTTCTGCATCTGTAAAAGTTTCCTTACATGAGTAACAGTAGCTGCTCTGCGTCCTGCCTCTGTCATTCTGCTTTCAAAAGATAAAATTAGCTCGTGGTATATAATTTTAGATAGGTTCACTTTTTATTCCTTACCTCTTTCACTCTTGTATGGCTGTATATTGTAAAGGCTGGATATTGTTTTAATTTAAAAATGAGGCTTATGACAGCGAAGTCAGACTTTTGTTAACCTCTGCTCAGTGTATTTATATAAGAAAGATCTTATGACAGAATTTCAGACTATTGCTTTATCGCGTTTGTAAAATCCTTGTGAGGAAAATCCATAGGCACTTAATGACAACTGTAGATGAAAGTTTCCCTTTAAAAATATCCTTGTTAATTTAGCATGAGTTATGAAACTGAAAATGTTCATAAACTAAATTCTGTGTTCTTGAGGCTTAGTCTTTCTTGAGAATGATAGTAATATATTTCATATATTTCTGATTTTAAATATTAAAACATTATCTGTAATGCAAGATGTTTCTAGTTGGAGGTGGGTTGAAAAGAGACATCTTCCAGGATTCAGTCCATAGATAATTAGGGAGTGTATGTGGGTACTGTCATGTGCATTGTGGATGTTGGAATGTAGAAAGTAGATACTCTTATATTTGTAATTTAAATGCCTTACAGATCTTCCTGAGGTAATGGTTTGTCCCTGCTTGTAGATGTGTAGATGATGCTTCATGGTAAGGGAATGCCATTTAATTTTTGCATATGAACCAACGTAATGAACACTGGATTTTCAGCTGCCTTTGATGTGTGTGTCTGGAGTAGAGCTGTACGTTTTCAGTCATAAATAAGAAAACAGATTTTGTGCTTGTGATTCATGACTGTCCATTGTGGCCCAGATAATTACCTGTCCTTACCAGATACCACTTTGTTTTACTTGGACAGACTTGGAGGTTGTCAGAAGTAAGATTATGGTCCTCTGTGAATGCCTTCAAAATGGATTTAGAAAATTGGTAGTAAACTGAGTTGTCTGTCCTAGCTGTTTTTGTCTTGTGTGTGTATGTGTGCACACACATGCTTTTTTTTTTCCGAGTCCAGAGGTATTTTAATTTCAGTTCTGTTTCACAGCGGGATGAAGTGTTGTGGAAGGAGGGATCCGGGAGACTTCTTAGAGAAAGTGACCTGAGGGAGAGAGCCAGTCAGCGAAGAGGGCGGTGGTCAGGCTCTGTCGCTGCACAGCCCTGGCTCTCCCCTCTCGTTTTGTAAATGCGTGGTTATGCAGCAGCTGAGATCACTCGTAGCACTGCGCATGTACGCTGGACCACAGGCTCCTTTTGTTCTGTAAGCATATAAGCTCCACCTGCAAATCCCTTGTGGCTACGTTATGGCTGCTGCACCAGTCAGGAGAGAATAGTATATGTGCTGCCGAAGCGAGCACAACCAGTCAGGAGACAACAAACGTGTCTGCAGTTCCTACAGCTTCTCGAGTCTTCCTACAGCTTCCCCGCGCACCTTGCCTACCCTGGGTTCAGTGAACAGTGGGAACAGCAAGATAATTGGCGTAGTGGGTAGATGACACAGCGAGACAGTAACATTTAAGCTTGACTTTGAAATACCGGTAAGGATTTCACAAACTTGGAAAGACGTTCCATTTAGTTGAAATAAGGTAAGTGAAATCAGGAAGACATAAAAGAACTCAGTAAGAAGTGAGTGGGCTCGCGTGGTTAGTGTCAGATGGGTGTCGGAGAGGATGAGGGTGCCGGGCAGGGCAGACAAGTCTGGTTGCGGCAGGTGTTAATAAATGCTGAGGGTGTGGTGGGCACTGGAGACCACTGAGCAGTGGGTGTCATGGAGGCTGTTTTTGAATCAGGAGTGATGGTTAGACCTGTAATCTGGAGAATTGACTCCGGTGCTTGCTGAGGTTAGATTGCAGGGGAGGGCTGGTAGGGACAGTGTAACCAGGTAGGAGCTGGCTGGCTTTGGCATCTAGGGAGAGAAGCAGTCGACCCAGCACTCTGCAGGGGAATTCTGACCGTTTGATTCACGGGCTGCGACGGGGAGGGAGTTCAAGATAACCTCGGGTTGCTTATTTGGTTTATTGGATGAATGGTAACGTCCTCTGGTCCTACGCCTTTTGCTGCTTTAATTGTGTTAAATGAGTGACACAGGTGTGATTGAACCCATTCTCCAGCTCCCTCGCTTTTTCCAGAGGAGACAAGCTGACGGCACCTGGCTCAGACCCCAGCCCTCTACTCACAGGGCTGCTCTCTCTGGTTTGGCAGCCCCAATCCTGGGCTATCCTGAGGAACACGTACGGGTGGTACTAGGGCTTGTGGAGAGTGAAGACACTCCCTGGATTTTGCGTCTCCCACCAGAACCCGGGGGCAGAGGCCCGTCACCTCCCTGTTGTCCTCCACACCCCAGACTCGCCGAACGCTCTGCCAGCCCCACCCCCGTGTCTCCAGACTCCGTGGCTGGTCGTTCAGTGTCTTGATGGTCACTTCTGGATGAACCTTAAATCTCCCGCCCCCTTTTCCCAGAAACACACCTGCCTGTTTGCAGCCTTATTACCACTTTGGTTAAACCAACAGTCAGTTCCTACATTAACAGAACGGTATAAATCTTGTTTCTTTTGCCTCTTGAAGGTTTCAAGAGCTTTTATTCTTGGATTGACTCCTTTTCATGGCATCTTGTTCTTTTAAGCGTAAGAGTTTTCTCCTTCTGCAGATACTTATTTGGGGTCAGAGTTGACAGTACTTTTGAAGGGCGGTGGGTTTTTTTTTTTCTGTTATCCACGTGTTAATTTGCTGGGGCTGCCATAACAAAGTACAGTGGGCTGAAACAGCAGACATTATTTTCTCCTGATCTGGAGGTGAGCAGTCTGAGATCAGGGTGTCACAGGACTGGCTTCTCTGGAGGCTCCTACTGGACCTGGAGGCGCCGCCTCTCCCCGTGTCCTCTTGTGGGCCTCCTCTGTGTGCGTCTGAAACCTCACTCCTCTTCTCGTGAGGATGCCGGTCCCGTGGGGTCAGAGCCCGCCCTAGTGACCTCGTCTACCTCACTTTAAAGAGGGCAGTCTTCAGAGCCCCAGCTCTTAGACAATCACTTTCTGAGGCCCTGCGCCAGGACGTGGTAGAGAAAGAGCAGGTTAGCCAAGATGGCGCGGTTAGGCTCTCCCCCCGTGGCCTCTCCCGCTTGCCCCACGCTTTGTAAACAACGATCATGAACAGCTGAGATCCCTACAGCACTGCACACCGCACGTGCGCGTCACGAGGTGCTCGCTTGGCCACAGGCTGCTTTCGTTCTGTAAGCATATACCAGCGCCACCTGGAAAGCCCTTGGAGTTATTTTATGGCTGCTGCATCAGCCAGGAGAGAAGAAACGTGTCAGCAGTTCCTACGGCTCCTTACATCGTCTTCCAGCTGCTTAGCTCGCGCCTTGCCTACCGTGGGTTCAGCGGACAGTGTGCACAGTGAGATCCAGAGAGACAGGCTTCAACACAAGTTTGGGGGACACTTCAGCCCACACCTCCAGCCTCATCTCTGTTTCCTCTGGGTCTTTTTTCAGACCTTTCACCTCCCTTCCCTGGCCACCTTACAGCTTCTGTCTGTCCGTGAGTATTTTAGGACAAGGCTTTGACAGCTGTTCGTCTCGTCTGTGCGTGGGCAGAGTTGGTCTGTGTCTGGCTCTTCTCTGGGTGATGTGGCTGCACGAGGCCTTCTTCTCGGGAGGACCTTCCGTGTTGGAGTCTTTGGTTCCCTCTTCTCAGAGCCCCTTAGCTTCTCCAGAGTGGCTGTTGTTGCCTGGATAGGGTGGAGTTAGGCTAGAGGGTTGGCACCCTCCTAACCCCGTGCCTGATGTCCCCGAGTCCTGGTCCTTTCTGTTGGGTCACATCAGAGACTGAACTTCTCACCTGGCTGATGGCAGGGTAAAGGCAGGGGCCACAGTCTAACTTATTACCCCATAAAAAGACAGGCAGCCAGCGAGTGCTCAGTGCTTTTCCTCTGAGCCCACCCTCCCCTCGTCTTCTGGGACATATAGAGTCTCAGCACTTGAAGAGTTCTCTTCATTTACTGGGCTTCCGAGGTGGCGCTAGTGGTGAAGAGCCCGCCTGCCAATGCAGGAGACAGACCAGGTTCGATCCCTGGGTCAGGAAGATGCCCTGGAGGAGGCTATGGCAGCCCACTCCAGTGTTCTTGCCTGGAGGATCCCGTGGACAGAGGAGCTGGTGGGCTACAGTCCACGGGGTCGTAAAGAGTTGGACATGACTGCGCAACCTAGCGTGGACACAGGTACTGTGCACGAGGCTCTCTGCTTCGCTGGCGTTATCTTTTTGATCATAGTTGTGGCCCTGTGGAGGGCTCTGTTAGTGACTGCTGTGTCTGTATCTGAAGACGGAGTGAAATTAGCCTGTCGGAGAGCGAGGACTAGAGAGCAGAGCATCTGACCTCAGGAGCTTCACATCTGCTGCCCCACACTGGGACAGTCGGCAAGTCGCTGCTCCTGCCTGCATGTTGAAAATGTGTGTATTGATCTGAACACATTTAAACGTTGCTATGCTAAGTCTAATACGAAAACAAAATGAAATTCCATATACCTACGAGAACGGAGACGTTCTTTAACTTTTATGAATCTGTTTAGGTCAGAACGTCCTCTTTGAGGAGCTTCCAGCATGTGCCTGGGGTGCAGAGGTGCTGTGTGGAGCTCAGGAGGCCTCAGTCTGTCTTTCCTGACGTGGAAGTCCACATGCCTGCTTTCCCTCCCCGCACAAGCTCGTGTCCTGGGTCACTCGTGTTCAGATGTGGCCAGTGGGCTAACCAGCAGCTGAAATCCAGAACCAGTGTGTGAAGAAGACGGCTGGATTTGGTGCTGCCTGTGTGCCTCTGGCATTTCTAGTGGATGCTGGTCTCAGTTGGCAGTAACTCTTCTTTTTCTTTTAATAGGTCACTTCTGTAGCTCGACCTCGTTTCTTCAACAAGCACAATGTCTCGATCCCGACAGCCCCCTCTTGTGACAGGCATCTCTCCAAATGAAGGCATCCCGTGGACGAAGGTCACGATTAGAGGAGAAAACCTGGGGACTGGGCCAGCTGACCTCATAGGTAAGGGCAGGGCCGATGCCGTGTGTTCACAGTAAAGGCATCTTTATGTTGGCAGCGAGGCACGGTGCCGGTTCACTGTTTGGAAATAGTGAAGGTGATAGGGAAACACCCCTGAGGTCTGTGCAGGACTATCTGGATGGAAATGAAGGAATTATTTGATTTTCTGGGTTTTTTTGTTAAAATCATTATCAACTCTTGTCTGTGTTGTCTTTCTCCTGTTCCTGAGACAAACCCCGGCAGTGGGGCGCCGTCTTATTTGCTCAGTGTTGGCTTCTGCCTGGATTGCCAGCGTGGCTGCCCAGCTCTGCTTCCCTCTCCCTGCCTCGCGGTCTGTGTCCTCTTCAGGTTTGGGTCAGCTCAGCCTCTTCTGGTCCTACTGCTCTTGGAACCACATCTAAATTCCCTCCACCTAGAGGATCCTGTGCTCTCTGCCTGGCCACACCAGGAACCTGCGGGCCACCTGTCTGCACGAAGATGCCCTTCAGGGTGGGGCGCACCAAGGCTCCAGAATTACAGCCACAGGCTGTCTGTAAACTTACACCCGCGGGTAGGGAGCTCACCGTCAGTGTCATTGTGTGGTCAGCTGTGAACTGACTCTGTGAGGGTGTGCAGATACATTCGGGGCGAGGAAGGGACGCGCCTCAGTCTGTGCTTCTGAATATGTTTTCTGATTTCCCACGTTAATGTATTTGGATTCAGACATTCTGTTGACTCGTTTCTTAATTTATGAAGGAACCAGAGCCTCTTGATGAGGGTGAAAGAGAGTGGAAAATCTGGCTTGAAAGTCAAGATTCAAAAAACTAGGATCATGGCATCCAATCCCATCACTTCATCTCAAACAGAAGGGGAAAAGTGGAAGCCGTGGCAGATTTTATTTTCTTGGGCTCCAAAATCACTGCAGACAGTGACTGCACCTATGAAATTAAAAGACGCTTGCTCCTTGAAAGGAGAGCTGTGACAAACCTAGACAGCATATTGAAAACTGGGGACATCACTTTGCCGACAAAAGTCTGTGTACTCAGAAGTGCATTTCTTCCAGCAGTCCTGCATGGACGTGAGAGTTGGACTGTAAAGAAGGTTGAACACCAAAGCATCGATGCTTTCAAATTGTGTTGCTAGAGAAGACTTGAGAGTCCATTGGACAGCAAGGAGATCAAACCAGTCAGTCCTAAAGGAAACCAACCCTGAATATCCCTTGGAAGGACTGATGCTGAAGCTCCAGTACTTTGGTCGTCTGATGCAAAGAGCTGACTCAGTGGAAAAAGACCCTGATGCTGGGAAAGACTGAGGGCAGCAGGAGAAGGGGACGACAGAGGATGAGATGGCTGGATGGCATCACCGAGTCAGTGGACACGGGTTTGAGCAAGCTCCGGGAGATGGTGAAAGACGGGAGCCTGGCGTGCTGCAGTCCACCGGGTCGCAGAGTCAGACTAGACTCAGCAATTGCACAGCAACGTGGGTAAACTGGAGAGTGTGACTTGGCGCTTGTTTCTCTCGCCGTGTCGCTGCTGCTGGACAGCGTTTTCTGGCCACCCAGAAATCCCTTGCAGAGGAGGGAGTTGACTGGAGTTGGGTACCAAGTTTAGTTATTGAGTCTTGCCCTTCCCAACTTGTTCTTCTCACTAGTGTTACTGAAATATGTCTCATTTTATGTCGTTTTCTTTAGCTATAGTTGGTGATTGTTAAGTAAATAAAACTTAAGTTTATTACCCTTATGAAGGTAGTCTTATTTTATGTCTTGGTTCTGGACAAAGCTCATTCCAGATTGTTCTTTATAAAAAGTGGGAACATCCCTAGAATTCTTGGAAATGACTGTCTAGATGGAAGTTCTGTCCCGCAGTTTAACTGGTGGTCCCTGAGCCCCCACGTGGGATTGTTACAGACCTGTGTGGATGCTGATTTCATGCTAGCTTCAGGAGTGTGAATACTGCTGGGCTAAGTGTTCTGGACTTTTATAAACCTGCTAGTTCAGCTTTCAGCTTGTCCAGGTATTGCCAAGAAACCTTTTTTTTATAAAGCAGATTTAACCTGCTAAATAATTTAAACATTTTTAACTCTGATGACATCTATACTCGCCAAGTAAAACACTTTAAAAACACTTTATTTGGAATTCTACAAGGTATTTTAAAAAATGTTTTATTTCATGAAGTAAATTTCTTAGCTGAACATGCTTAGGAAATAGATCTTATGGTTTTATTTAATTTCCATAATGTTTAAAATGACCTGTTTAAATCTATTTTAAATTATATGATGATGATTTTTTTTTTTTTTAGTTAAAATACAGGGCATATTAAATCTGAGGAACCTTGATAACCGCTACAATGGGATGAGCAAACTATTACTCTGGTTCCTTTCCTTCAAACTTGGACCATTGTGGCTGTCATATGTGTTTGCTTATCTGGGTGTGTTTTTACAACTTTGTGTCTGTATATCTGAAATCTCCCATTTCTCAGTTTTAATTGTAAGCTAGCTCCCCAGCAGTGAACTTATATTAGGAACTTTAATGTATTGAGTCCTGATATTTATCATTGGGTTATTTCCTTTCTGAAGTTATTTAAATCACAAAATCTTGATATTATAAAATTTAAAAATATCAACTTATGTATTGACCTACAGTGATATCAAAATATCCAGCATCTGTAATTAAACAGTTCATACATTAAAACATTTTTCTTTTATTTAAATACATAGTCTGATGAATGTGTGCATAAAAGGTATTTGAGGAAATATGTACTGAAGTGTTTTTCAGGCTTGTCTTGGAGATGGAAAGGTGTTGCAGGGGTGCTTACAACTTCTTAAGTTGCTCATAATAAAAATTAAGTATCAGGAAAACTAATAAACACTCCCATTTTGAAAAATAATTTTGAGTTATGATTGCATTTTAAAATATGTAAATGTCATCACATTAAAAAAAATAGAAAACTTAATTCTAAAGGAACTTTTAAGTGCTAGCAATAGAAAAACTAAATTTCTTACATGAATAAATAATAGATCTTGTAGGAAAATCTCTGAAATTAATTATTTCAATTATTATTCACTTAGTCTTATCTGACTCTGCAACCCCATGGACTGCAGCATACCAGGCTCCCCTGTCCTTCACTGTCTCCCAGAGTTTGCTTAAGCTCCTATCCATCGAGTCGGTGATGCCATCCAACCGTCTCATCCTCTGCTGCCCTCTTCTCCTCCTGCCCTCAATCCTCCCAGGATCAGGGACTTTTCTAATGAGTCGACTGTTCACATCAGATGGCCAAAGTATTGGAGCTGCAGCATCAGTACTTCCAGTCAATATTCAGGGTTGGATATTATTTCAATAAATTATTATAATTTATAATTATTTTCGGTAATTATTTCAGTAAATAAAATGGAATTGTTTTTATTCTTTTATGGTTAATATAGCATTCTTACTAAATAGTGCTTTAAGTTGTAACAAGATGGCTTGAATCCCTCGCTACATTTTTTTAAACTGAATTTGGCATAAGTTGAGGTGTTCCTGGTATCTGATTTTTAAAAAATATTATATTTGCCAAACTTGACTGCTAAGCAGTATCAGAAGTTAAATGATGAGAAGAAAAGGCACTTGTGTTTGCCACATACACTTTGGTCTCTTTCCTCCCCGAATGTTTACCACATTGGTGTGTGTGCTGCAGAAAAGTGTGTTGGGGGATGTTGGTGTCCTGCTGGGACCAGGTCTTCCCTGTGTGTTCACTGCCCCACAGTTCACGTGGGGTGGGCAGAGATGCCAGGCGCGGGCTGAGCTTTTGGAGCAGAGTGTAGTGCAGCGACAGGATCCTTAGAAGAACTCTGAGGCAGCATGGACCAGCACCACTGCAGGAGTGATATGCAGGCATGAAAAATGCACTGGTAATCCAGTAATGCCTAAGAATACACACTGACTCAGCCGAGTCCAGGCTGTGCTTAACTTGAAGTTTGCTTTAGTTCACATAGTATTATGTGTCACTAAACAGCAGGAAAAGTATGTGCAGACTGTTGTTAGGAAAATGGTAATTTTTTTTTTTAGAGAATGATGTACGTATTTATTAATAATACACTTTAGAACTTTATAGCAATAACTTAGGCTTCTAAAAATAGCAATAATTTCCTTTCTAATTCCTATGAAAGCAGTTTAAGATTCTTATAGTTAAGTAATCTGGAATGTCTAGCCGTTGTTATGGTTATTAGTTCCTTATTCCACGGGTGTTTGAAGAAAATTAAATGTAATCTAAAGGAAATATTAGAGAAAAAACAGATTAGACAGAATTCAGTAGAGACCATAGTTTATTTGCAGATAATATTAGATATATTAAAACATGGGAATAACTAATGAACCAGGATATGTTACTTCTGTGTCTGCTCTTCAGTTCACGAAGGCAGCCCCGTGACACTGGCAGCGTTGTCTTCTCATGGAAACGGCCATTGTTTGGGACTCTGTTACAGCGTGTGCTTTTGCTTTCAGGTCTGACCATTTGTGGGCATAATTGCCTCCTGACAGCAGAGTGGATGTCTGCAAGTAAAATAGTGTGTCGAGTGGGACAGGCCAAGGATGACAAAGGAGACATTATCGTCACAACCAAGTCGGGTGGCAGAGGAACCTCCACAGTGTCTTTCAAGCTGCTCAAACCTGAGAAAATAGGTATCGTCTCTTGTGACTTTTCTCTCAAGAATAAATGGAAATTGGGTTTTGTCTTTTAAAATTGACAATTGGTAAATTAGTATAAATTTTACTTACTCTCAGATTCAGTTTGGTTATTTCTTTAGGAATAGGATATTGGTTAAAATTTGTATTACTTTTGAAAAAGCAGTTTACTGAGCTAACAGTAAACCCTCAGGATGATAATCCTTAGAAGAAATGTTGTTTTAAGTTCTTTATGAAGTCTGCTCATTTAACATGTCAAAATGCCAGTTTTAGTTTCTTGATCTTGAATACAATAATGGCATTTCTTTCTGTGATACAAATTAGCCGGTGATATCATCTAAATAATGTTTCATTTTTCTTCCCTTCCTGCGTTCCTGGCCTAGACAGGACGTTGACGGCAGCAGTGTGCCTCTCGCCTCCAGACTAGGAACACCCGCTGCTTGTGCCCCAGGCTGCTCTGTGCTCTCTCTGGGCACTCAGCTGCACTTCCTCGCCTGGGGCGGGCTTGGTGTGAGACAGGACTCTGGATAGTGTGGGGGCAGCCCCGGCTGTGGCACGGCAGTGCCTAACCTGACTGCCAGTGCGAAAGATGCAGGAGACACAGGTTCAGCCCCTGGGTCAGGATGATCCCTGGAGGAGGATGATCCCTGGGTCAGGATGATCCCTGGAGGAGGATGATCCCTGGGTCAGGATGATCCCTGGAGGAGGATGATCCCTGGGTCAGGATGATCCCTGGAGGAGGATGATCCCTGGGTCAGGATGATCCCTGGGTCAGGATGATCCCTGGAGGAGAAATGGCAATTCTCCAGTGTACTTGCCTGGAGAGTCCCATGGACAGAGGAGCCTGGCGGGCTGCAGTCCACGGGGTCGCAAAGAGACACGACTGATCATACACACAGCCCCCAGCCGTGGGTGGGAGTCAAGTCCCAGGGTCACCTACGCCAGAGGACTGACAAGTTAGGACATCCAGGGACGTGCTTAGCGAAACCCCTCTCGTGGAGTCGGAGTACGTGCTCCACAAATGATCATTTTCACTCTTCTTCCAGCTCTCCATGTGCCAGCATCTCCCCTGCTTTGTCTTTGTGGCCTTGTAGTGGCTGGCACATGGTCAATAGATAAATACTTATATAGTGTGGAGCTGTCACAGGCATAATTAAACCCAGGCCATACTTCTCTCATACAGAAAACCAGAGGCTTTTGCAAATATTGTTTTCTGTCTTAGGGCATAAAACCTTTCTTTACCATTATATCGTTAAAGTTTTTAATACATAAATGATTTTTAAATTTTAATAAAAGTTTGAGAGATTTAAGGGAAAATTCAAAATGTGATTTACATATAGGTACTTGCTGTACTGTGCTTAGTTGCTCAGTCGTGTCCAAGTCTTTGTGACCCAATGGATGTAGCCCACCAGGCTCCTCTGTCCATGAAATTTTCCAGACAGGAATACTGGAGTTGCCATGCCCTCCTCCAGGGTATCTTACCAACCCAGAGATTGAACCCAGGTCTCCCACATTGCAGGCGGATTCTTTACTATCTGAGCCACCAGGGAAGCCCTGTACATAGGTATACAAATATGTATGCAAATATATACATTTAATATTAAATATAATTTAAATATTTATATGCACAATATCTTATTTTTGCTTAATTTTGTTTAATGTCTTTGAAAACTGAACTGTGAAATTACAAAGTAGGAGCTTGTTTTCAGTTTTCTGGAGGAACCTTTTTGATTTTGTCAAAACATTTTGACAGAATCTAGTACCATCTTGTATCATGTTTATACAGCAGATAAAGAGAACTTATTATCAAGTATTGACTTTATTCTAAAACGCTCTGCCCAGGACTTAGCACGTAGGTTCAGGGAAGGCTTTTGGAACCGCACTTCGGAGTGCCTGGACCTGCACCTTCCCTCTGGCAGCCTCCTTGTGTCCTGGCATAAGTGTGGTGCTGATTGAAACAGAGGGCTCACAAGGAGTCCTGCCACTGGAGGCTGCCTGGGCCCAGAGCCCTCCCTTCAGGGGGCCTGGGCCCCTCCCTGCACTCCGCTTCGCCCAGCTCCCTGCCCAGCCCCTGGGTCTGAGAGGGGACCCTGGGAAGCGCGGTGCCAGAGGGAGTGAAGAAGGGCTCAGTCACGTGAGAGAAGGCGCTGCTTTCAGAGATGACGTTTTGTTTTTCCTGAATGTCTCCGTCATTTCCATCACACAAGCTGTGCATTCCTTGGAAGGTGTTTGACTGGTTTCTTTATATAAGGAATTGTTGGACACTTTGTTGATGTACTAAATTAACTGTACTGATTATTATTTGTAAAATACATTTGTTTTAGCAGAACTTTTTCTCGGATGTTAATTTATCTTCTGTATTGAATAATGTACAGTACAATGAAGAGGTGTTATTTTTGCCTTTTTATGGATTTTTAGTGCTTTTAATTAAGAAAAAAATTAAAACTTTTGTGCCGTCAGATCTTTAAAAAATTACTTTCGTGTGGATTTTGTGTTAGGTCTTAAAACAGTCCAGCAGTCAAGTAAGATTTAGACAGTGCCTGGGGAGTGTGTATCCTGTTGAGTCTGTGCTCCTTGCTTTGATAGGCATTTTGGATCAGTCCGCCGTGTGGGTTGACGAGATGAACTACTATGACATGCGCACCGACAGGAGTAGAGGGCTGCCTCCCTTGTCCCTGCGTCCTGCCAACCCCTTGGGCATCGAGGTGCAAAAGTAAGTGCCGCCTCGCCTCGGGTGTCTCGCTCTCCGTGTGCTGAAGCGTCTCGTGTGTTCAGGCTCCAGAAGCGTGACAGGGCAGCGCAACTGAAGAAGCCTCTGTCTTTGGGAGTCAGTATCGTTCCTGGAGCCGCTGGAGCGAGGGTTCCAATTAAAGTGTTGGCAAAACCTACCAACCTCTTTAGTTTTGGGGTTTTCATTTTGTGAAGGAAAAAGTATTTTGAAATGTTTAATAATTAATATTTCTAATGATCCGTGAGTTGTGTGTTGTGTGGAGCTGGTAAGTTTAAATATTTAGATGGTATTTGAGATTAAAATAGAATTTTCCGTGTGCTTGATGTTTCAGGAAATATTTGACAGTACTTAGACCCAGTGTGGAGAAGGCAATGGCAACCCACTCCAGTACGCTTGCCTGGAAAATCCCATGGACGGAGGAGCCTGGTGGGCTGCAGTCCATGGGGTTGCGAAGAGTCAGACACGACTGAGCGACTTCACTTTCACTTTCCACTTTCATGCATTGGAGAAGGAAATGGCAACCCACTCCAGTACTCTTGCCTGGAGAACCCCAGGGATGGCAGAGCCTGGTGGGCTGCCATCTATGGGGTCACACAGAGTTGGACACGACTGAAGTGACTTAGCAGCAGCAGACCCAGTGTAGTCTGGTCATTTTGTTTACATTCTCTTCCTGTAATTCATATTTAATTCAAACTGACTTTGCCAGAATTATGGCAAGTAAATGGTATCTTCCAAAATGTCTTGGCCCAGATCCAGAATCCCCGGTTGTTAATCCCAGGTGCGGTGCTCACAGCTCCCGTGTCAGCGCCTCTGTCCTGCGTCTTCCCACTCGAGCTCCCTGCGCACAGTCCTGTCTGATTGTCTCTCGGCCGTAGCAACTGCTTGTGATAGTGCTGCTGAGTGTTGCTTCAGAGACACCTCTGCAGGTGACAGAGCAGTGCTCACCCGTTAGCCGTAGCTTCTTTCGGTTTCTCTAGGGATGGGGAAGGTTGTCCACTAACCTTTATGTATTTAACCTTCAAGCCTACACTTGAAGACCACCAGTAAGCCACCAGCAGGCTGCTTTTCCCCTGCTGGGATTTGTGCCAGCTGAGAGGGCGCCAGCACATATGTGTCTAGAAGGCTGTCCTGTTTTGAAAAAGGCCTGAGGTTTTTAAAAGACAGGTTTTAGTGAGCATGGACTGTTTTGGGTCACAGCTGTGAAGCTCTTTGGCCAGCATGGGTCATTCTGGAGCTGTTTTAAGAGTTTCAGTGCCTGATAAATTAAGAGTTTAAGGATTAAGAACATCCAGGAAAGAAAGGTAATTGCTGGGTTTTTATTTGAACAGGGTTTCCTGCGCAAGGGGACCTTGTGGTTGAGGGTAAATCCTCCTGGTGGCCTGCTTCAGCCCCTGGATTCTGCTGCTTTCTAAGGTCCACCACATGCAGTGTGGAGTGGAAGGGCCCTCTGGGTTGTTCTTTTGAAAAGATTGCACAGGAGTATAGGAATACATTGTGACTTTTGTTTGAGCCTTAGATGGAACTATCAAAGTTAGGATTAAATTGGTTACTTCCGGTCATAAAATGAACTTCCCTTGTGGCTCAGCTGGTAAAGAATCTGCCTTCAATGCGGGAGACGGGGTTTGATCCCTGGGTTGAGAAGATCCCCTGGAGAAGGGAAAGGCTACCCACTCCAGTATTCTGACCTGGAGAATTCCATGGACTGTGTAGTCCGTGGGGTCATGAAGAGTCGGACACGACTGAGCGACTTCCACCATCATGAAATGATCTCCTTGAGTTTTAGTTTGTCTTGTGATCCACCCGCAGCTCAGTCTCTGCCTCTTCATGTCCTCTCACCGCTTGATTGTCTTGTCACTGCTGCTGCCACTAACCATGAAGAGGGCTTGAGCGCTCTCTCACTGCCCTCTTCCTTCATTTTATTTTTTCAAACCTTAAACTTTATTTTGTACTGAGGTATAGGCAGTTAACAATGTTGTGGTAATTTCAGGTGAACAGTGAAAGGACTCAGCCATATGTATACATGCATCCGTTCTCCCCCAAACCCCCTCCCATCCAGTAGAGCCCTCTTTCTGAATAGGTTTCAGGATAATCCTTATGTAACGGTGACCAGCCAGAAGGCTCTGAAAGTGCCGACTCTTTGGAAATGGTTTTTCTTTCTCCTCTGAAGGAGTTAGTTGGGTCCAAGCCCTTCTCTCACTTGGCTCCGGGCCCTCCCACTGCCTGCAGGGTGACTTGGAGGCTGCAGGCAGGGGCCTCTGTTGGGGCGTGTGTTGTGTGGGCGGGGCCGGGGGGGGCGGGTGTACACTCACAGCATATTAGTCAGTGCTCTGCTGCCCAGAAGAATCTTTTAATGATTTAGGATTTCAGGGTGATAAATTGTATTCAAGTCTTAAAATAGTAATATGTACAGTCAAGAAGTGCTCAAATGCTGATAAAATTTACTATAATATTTCTTCCAAGCGGTTCCTTGAAAGTTTCAATAATAATTTGCTCAGCCATAGAATAACTAAAGGATAGTTTTGGAAAAGGTAGAAGCTTGACTGACTGTCATACAAATGCAAAATGCAGACATGTCCAAGCTTTTATTTAATTCATTAATTAATGGGAAAACGAGTGAACTGTTAAACCCGTTGAGAGGGACATTCCAGGGGACAGGCGGAGTGGGCAGTGGGAGTGGATGGTGCCGCACCGGTCCCGTCTCTGCCCGGCGGTCCAGGTGCACTCTCCCCTGACGGGTGTTTCTGGTCCGGGCCCCCCCGGCCTCTGTCAGCCCCCACTTAGGCTTCTGTGACAGCAGAGAGCAGGCGCGCCTGGATGGCGTGGGGCCCTGGCAGGCCTCCGCACAGCGGAAGGACGGCCCCTGTGAAGTCTTTCACAAGCATTCTGATCAAAAGGAAGAATGAACAGAGATTCCAGAAAGCAGGAAAATGGAAGGTGAAAGTAGGAAACTGTATCGAAACCAAGAGAAGAGAGTAGTTTTGGCCAGAAAAGTGCTTTTCAGGTTCCTTCTTAGCTTTTAAAGATAATTGTCAGGAAAACTGCATTTGTTTTATTGAAGTCTGGCCTCAAAAGGAGTAAGCCCTATTTTAGAAAAAGAGGATGGGAAAGGAAAAACAGATGTTAAAATATGGGTATGGATTTTATTTCCCTGACTCACTTCATATTTTTTAGATAAAACCTTTGGTCCCTGTAGAGAATGGTGTTGTACTCAGGTTAGAGGCCCTGGGAGCATTTCCTCTTACTCTGTCTTTTATTTCTGTTTATTAATGTCATTTGGGGCTTCTTTTATAAATGGGAGACAACCTATTTTTAATTTTTTAAAAAATGTCATCAGAGAAGGAATAACAGGATTTAATTACTTGCTTGTTGAAATATATTAATTGAGAAGGTTTGAAGAATTAGAACTACTTGTTAAGTGATGTGGTCCTGATTTATTCCCAGACTGAAGTGCTGAGGTCGCCTGTGGGAGAGGAGTCAGCTCCTGTCTGACAGTGTGAATGTTTACGGAGTTTCTTGTCCTATAGTCACATGCGCAGGATGGAACCGGGGGCGCCCTGCAGTGCCGCTGAGTGTGACCCACCAGTGAGAGGCAGCAAGGGGCGCTTCTTCCTGTGTGCGCGTCAGGGTGCTGCTGTCTTTCTGCTCACAGGCCTATCAGTTGGTGTTTATGGGCCTCTTTTGGCTGCTAAAGGCCTTCATGGTCTTAGGCTTTTAACTGATGTTTTGTACACGCAGTGCCTTGAAACTTATAAAAATGTTACTAATTACTTGGAAAAAAATTACTTTACTTTGAACTGAGACTAGGATTTGCTCCTAAAAAGTCTGTTTTTCTAATTTATTATACTTATTGTCACAAATGGGCATTTTTTGCACTGCTTAAATTATGATGGAGACAAACTAAACTGAAACAGAAGATAAAAACAGGTTCATATTAATAAGTAAAAGCCTTCCCTAGGTTTTATTTCTAAAAAGTCCTCTCTACCTAATAGGAGTTATTTGTAAGTGAAGCTTTTGGAGATGGCACATACATGGATGAAGCATAATCTGGACTCAAGATTGCCGGGAGAAATATCAATAACCTCAGATATGCAAATGACACCACCCTTATGGCAGAAAGCGAAGAAGAGCTAAAGAGCCTCTTGATGAAAGTGACAGAGGAGAGTGAAAAAGTTGGCTTAAACCTCAGCATTCAGAAAACTAAGATTATGGCATCCAGTCCCATCACTTCATGGCAAATAGATGGGGAAACAGTGACAGTTTATTATTATTATTTTGGGCTCCAAAATCACTGCAGATGGTGACTGTAGCCATGAAATTAAAAGACTCTTACTCCTTGGAAGAAAAGCTATGACCAACCTAGACAGCATATTAAAAAGCAGACATTATTTTGCCAACAAAGATCCGTCTAGTCAAAGCTATGGTTTTTCCAGTAGTCATGTATGGATGTGAGAGTTGGACTATAAAGAAAGCTGAGCACTGAAGAATTGATGCTTTTGAACTGTGGTGCTGGAGAAGACTCTTGAGAGTCCTGTGGACTGCAAGGAGATTGAAGCAGTCCATCCTAAAGGAAATCAGTCCTAAATATTCATTGGAAGGACTGATGCTGAAGCTGAAACTCCAGTACTTTGGCCACCTGATGCGAAGAACTGACTCATTGGAAAAGACCCTGATGCTGGGAAAGATTGAGGGCAGGAGGAGAAGGGGGCGACAGAGGATAAGATGGTTGGATGGCATCACCGACTCAATGGACATGAGTCTGAGTGAGCTCAAGGAGTTGGTGATGGACAGGGAGGCCTGGCGTGCTGCGGTTCATGGGGTCACGAAGAGTTGGACACGACTGAGCGACTGGACTGGCTGACGTATGTGGGAGTACGGGCATTACAGTGGAGCTTCTCCCCTATGCCACACCCTGTGTTTGTATGATCCACCTTTTGTTGGGAGTTTCTACCTGGGAAGAGGTGTCTCGAGCAGTGCGTTGATGCCCCACTGGCCTCTGGGTTGTGTCCACAGAGGCTTTATAAGCCGCGCAGTCTGGCGAGCTCCTCATCAGGCTGCCTTCCAGTAGAAAGAAAAGGTGACCAGTTTTCCTGCTCCAGTTAGAAAACAAGGAAAGGTGACAAAGTAGGTCTTAGTATGAGTGTGGAAGGGAAGCGCCTTGGAAAAGATTACCTTTTAGAAGTTTTTTAAAAAGAGACTTGTGGACTATGGTACAGTGCCTGCATGCAGAAACTGTGTGAGCCCAAAAAAGGGAAAAAACACGCAACCCCCAACAGGCTGATGACATTTAACGCACAGGGTAACCCGGGCGCTGGAGTGAGAGCTGTGCAGACCGCATGTGACACCGTCAGGGGAGCCGCACTCCCCCGCTCCCCCCACCTTTCTGCCTGCAGTCGGGAGCTGGAGCGCACGGGCATGGGCTCAGCCGTGCCGCTCAGCCAGCCCTCTCTGCGAAGGCAGGGAACTTTTCTCAGAAGGACTTTTGTAGATGCTGACTGGAGCCGTCAGGTCCATCTCCTCTTTGAAAATGAATGCCGCTGAGTTGAGGACATTCCTGTAGTTCAGCACCTGACCGCTGTACCTGGGTCCTCATGGCTAAACCCTTCGGAAGGTGCAGTCTGAGTTCACACTGCCGTCTAATGGGGGGTGTGCACTGTTGGGGCACGAAGGTTGTCAGCTACTGAGCTGTCGGTTCCTTAGCGGCATCACTTCACGTGTTACACACTAGGCTCTGCGTTCCTCGCCCTGTCTGGTTAGTGAGTTCAAAGTGTGGATTTAGTCAGCCACTTAGAATGTGCCTTGCTGTTAATCTGTGACGTCACTTAGAGGGTCAGACCTTGAGACCCAGTTATTCTGGACAGAGGTTTACGTCTCCAGACATCATGCCCCTCTGACACATGCTTCTGCTCTTCTCATGCTGTGACCAAGACCGCTAGCGGTGCTCTGCATTCTGAACCTCTCCCTCACTTGCTGTTTTTCTACACTTACAGCTGTATATATAGACATTTTTCATAAGATTCTCTGGTTCTTTATTTGACAATAGAAGTATTGGGGTTGTTTCTTGACTGTAGAATGGGATTATATAGCTCATCATGTTGTGAGGAGAATCAGATAAAATGGTTCTTAATGAAAGAATCTATTAAATATAGAGAACCAAATGTAAAGAATAAAAGTAACAAAGTAACATTTTTGAGCATTTATTAAGTGTCAAAAACTGTTAAGCCTTCCACATGCATTATCTACTTTAATCCTCAGCATTTTCTTAGGAGGAAGATACTGTGATCTCATTATCTTCATGAATAAATGGAGCCTTAGGGAGGTAAACGCGTTTCCTCAAGGTTGTTGGGAAACTCTGTGAACCTGAACCTCCAGCGAGCCGCCCCTGCCTCTACGGGTGTGCTCCCCGCAGGGCTCACTGCTTCCAGCGGCGTCACTCGTGAGCTTTCTCTGGGTCTCCTGTTTCACGTTCTTTTTGAGGTGTTTGTGTAACAGATCGTATTTTGGGGTAGATTCAGGGTGCCTTCAGCTGTAAGTAAGAGAAAACAAAAATGCATTGTGGTGTAAGCAAGGAAGATATTTATTTCTGATAATATGCGAAGTCCAGGGATGGTGGGTGCCACGATTGGTTGAGTCAGGACCCAGAAGCATCACCGAGCCGTGAGGAGCCTGGCTCTCCTCCAGCCGTGGTGGCACAGATTTCCTCCTAGCTGTAGAGGGGCTGCAGATAAGGGACTGTCCATCAGCATCAGCTTTCCTTGAACTTGATCTAGACGTGTGCATAGAAGCATGAGTGCCATATAGATCTGTCTGGGTCAGCAACTGTCGTCAGCATCAGTGTGTCTTAAGCCAGCTCTCACATAGGTCTTTAACAGAAAGCATTTTAACAGGTTGATTTACTGTTTTTAATGTCAGTGTACCCAAATTTTGTCTATTGGATAGGAAATGATTTCATATTTGGATAGATTTCATGAAGTATCAACTCAGCCTCTTTAAGTTTTATATTCTTTTATTGATACAATTTCTGTATTTTAACTAATTTTCTACCTTATACAAAGTTTATATATACAGTTAAAGTGTATACGGTGTAGGAAGTGTATTTTTCCTATGTACAGACTTAGACTCCGTAATGTCTCATGCATCATTGTAATGATTTGTGTCCGTGTTTATTACTGTTGGTTGCATCTTTGTAGCAATAGCACTCTAAACACATCTTAAGCCTTCTTCCTCCCTCAGAGGTAAATTTCCCCAGAAGGACTTAGAAATGCTCTTCCCTGGAATGAGTGCTGACTTTACAAGTGAGAACTTTTCAGCTGCCTGGTACCTAATCGAGAACCACTCCAACACCAGGTGAGGGTGCGGACGAGTGTCGTGCGGCTTCTTGGGGTGCAGCTCATCAGACGTGGTAGTGCGGGTTTAGCAGCCCTCTTGACCTCAGGTGCTTGTGAACACATCAGAGTATCTGGCTCCTTATTTATAAAGTGGGATCATTAGTTCAAGGAGCCCTATTTCCTTCTACCTGGATGTTTCTGTATGTTTCGTTGTTTGTGCCACCCAGTAAAACTTGAGTCTCAGCTGTTGTCCTGTGTCTGCGTGTGACCCCCTCCCTGCTCAGGGAACAGTTCTCAAGTACTGGTCTGAAACAAGGAAAACACCTCCTTCCTGACCAGAGAGCAAAGGAAGATGATTTGTTTATCATTTTTTAAAGACTTGACTTAAAATTAGCCAAAAAATAAACAAGGGTCATAATATCCAGTTACAGTGCTCCTCTGTTTATACTGCTTAAGAGTTTACCTACCCTCTGGGCAACAGTAGACCTGTGACTCTTATGCAAGACTAGCTAAAGCACTTGTATAGTAGAAATGTTTGGTGAAATGGTTTATTGTTTAAAATTTGTATCCTTGAAGCACCCCAACTTGTTAAAATACACCTTAGAAGAAATTCTTCCTTCACCTATTGGGATCAAAACCATCATAGAAAACAAGAAAAGTTGGTATATACTTAGAGTAAATTTGGCCTGGTAAATTTTTAGAGCAAATGTCTGAAGTTTTTCTCTGGGGAAGATGGTTCTGATGTCACGTTATAGAGATGCTTTTCTGTTACTGTAAGTCAGGATTGCTCTCTGGTCTCTGTTTAGTACCATCCTGGCACTCAAGAATATAGTCACCAATTCATAGCCAGCTTTTCTTAGCTTGAGTGGAAATAAAACTTCTGAAATACAGAGACCAGCCCATTTTTCTCTGCTTGAGTTATAAAGATGAAGTAGTATGGTCTGTTCACTTATGTAAATTTTGAGCCGACCCCCGTGATTCCTGTGAAATCACTGTTAATAGTGGGGCCTGGCTGTGACGTGCACGGTGTGAACGTCCAGGGGGTCCTGCCACCCACCCCTGTGTGGTCCAGGCCTCTGCATCCAGGAGATACTCTTCAGAACTCCTTACCTGGCAAATCCATGTGTTGATTTGGGTCAAGTGTAGGCATATCTACGTGTGTACTTACTTCGGGTCTGACACATGAGGGCTGTACAAAGCTGTTGTACAGCTGCTGTGACTTTGGCGTTTGTATTGTGCACAGGTTTAGATCTGGGTAGGAATTTGAAAGCGTGATCTCATCTGCTTACACGTTGTATTAGCCTGTGTCTCCACTGTGGGCATCAGTATTTTACCGGTAACGCGTTGTCTCTCGTGGTTTCTTCGTTTCACTTCAGTTTCGAACAACTCAAGACGGCGATCAGCCACCTGAAGAGACATGCGAACAAGAAGAGCGAGGGCAGCCTGGCGCACGTGAAAGGGGGGCTCAGCACTTTCTTTGAGGCACAGGACGCCCTCTCAGGTAGGTAGCCCGCGGGTGTCTGCTGGGGCTCCCCCGTTGACGCCAGGCCTGAGCTTGCAGAGGGCCAGCAGGCCGTGATACTGGGGCTGTGTGCACAGCTGCTCCTGTGGAGAGGCGTCTCCTCTTTGTCACTGAACGCTGTTCCCACGCGCACAGCTCTGTGTTCCCAGGTTACAGGCGTGGAAGCAGGCTGAGGGCTTAGGCCCAGCTGCCCACGCAGTGTGAGTCGGATGGGGTGAAGCTTTGGTCCAGGGTCACACTGCCTCGGCCCAAATTTGGGGGTTGGCTGTATGACCTCGGTCAACTTATTTAATTTCACCGAGCCATGGTTTCCCCATCTGAGAAATAGAAATGATGGTAGAACCTCGTCACTGGCTTCTTATTGGATACACATCGTGTGTGAGAAACTTATTATGGTGCTCTGCTTAAGGCCATGTCTCAGTAATGTTTACCTTGCTATTTTTATTACTTTAACTGTGTCAGAGTTTTGAATTTGAAATTGTATTTTGGAGATTTACGTTATAAATTTTCTTAATGATTCACCTGAGGAAACCTGATTTGCTTTTAAAACTTCCTCTCATCAGTAGGTAAAAGTTTTTACATATAAATTAATGATTTCCTGATACTTTATCAGAATCATTCAGTTCAGTTCAGTCGCTCAGTCGTGTCCGACTTTCCGCAACCCCATGAATCACAGCACGCCAGGCCTCCCTGTCCATCACCAACTACCGGAGTTCACTCAAACTCATGTCCACAGAGTTAGTGATGCCATCCAGCCATCTCATTCTCTGTCGTCCCCTTCTCCTCCCGCCCCCAACCTTTCCCAGCATCAGAGTCTTTCCAGTGAGTCAACTCGTCGCACGAGGAGGCCAAAGTATTGGAGTTTCAGCTTTAGCATCAGTCCTTCCAATGAACACCCAGGATCGATCTCCTTTAGAATGGACTGGTTGGATCTCCTTGCAGTCCAAGGGATTCTCAAGAGTCTTCTCCAACACCACAGTTCAAAAGCATCAATTCTTCGGCAATCAGCTTTCTTCACAGTTCAACTCTTACATCCACATATGACCACGGGAAAAACCATAGCCCTGACTAGACGGACCTTTGTTGGCAAAATAACGTCTCTGCCTTTTAATATACTATCACGTTTGGTCATAACTTTCCTTCCAAGGAGTAACAGTCTTTATTTCATGGCCGCAATCAGCATCCGCAGTGATTTTGGAGCCCCAAAAAATAAAGTCTGACACTGTATCCACTGTTTTTCCATCTATTTCCCATGAAGTGATGGGACCAGATGCCATGATCTTTGTTTTCTGAATGTTGAGCTTCAAGCCAACCTTTTCACTCTCCTCTTTCACTTTCATCAAGAGGCTTTTTAGTTCCTCTTCACTTTCTGCCATAAGGATAGTGTCATCTGCATATCTGAGGTTATTGATATTTCTCCCGGAAATCTTGATTCCAGCTTGTGCTTCTTCCAGCCCAGCGTTCCTCATGATGTACTCTGCATATAAGTTAAATAAGCAGGGTGACAATATACAGCCTTAACGTACTCCTTTTCTTATTTGGAACCAGTCTGTTTTTCCATGTCCAGTTCTAACTGTTGCTTCCTGACCTGCATACACGTTTCTCAAGAGGCAGGTCAGGTGGTCTGGGATTCCCATCTCTTTCAGAATGTTCCACAGTTTATTGTGATCGACACAGTCAAAGGCTTTGGCATAGTCGATAAAGCAGAAATAGATGTTTTTCTGGAATTCTCTTGCTTTCTCCATGATCCAGCGGATGTTGGCAATTTGATCTCTGGTGCCTCTGCCTTTTCTAAAACCTGCTTGAACATCTGGGAGTTCACGGTTCACATATTGTTGAAGCCTGGCTTGGAGAATTTTGAGCATGACTTTACTAGCGTGTGAGATGAGTGCAATTGTGCGGTGGTTTGAGCATTCTTTGGCATTGCCTTTCTTTGAGATTGGAATGAAGATTGACCTTTTCCAGTCCTGGGGCCACTGCTGAGTTTTCCAAATTTGCTGGCATATTGAGTGCAGCACTTTCACAGCATCATCTTTCAGGATTTGAAATAGCTCAACTGGAATTCCATCACCTCCACTAGCTTTGTTCGTAGTGATGCTTTCTAAGGCCCACTTGACTTCACATTCCAAGATGTCTGGCTCTAGGTCAGTGATCACGTTATCGTGACTATCTTGGGCATGAAGATCTTTTTTGTACGGTTCTTGTGTGTATTCTTGCCACCTGTTCTTAATATCTTCCGCTTCTGTTAGATCCATAGCATTTCTGTCCTTTATCGAGCCCATCTTTGCATGAAATGTTCCCTTGGAATCTCTAATTGTCTTGAAGAGATCTCTTGTTTTTCCTATTCTGTTGTTTTCCTCTATTTCTTTGCATTGATTGCTGAGGAAGGCTTTCTTATCTCTCCTTGCTATTTTTGGAACTCTGCATTCAGATGCTTATATCTTTCCTTTTCTCCTTTGCTTTTGGCTTCTCTTCTTTTCACAGCTATTTGTAAGGCCTCCTCAGACAGCCATTTTGCTTTTTTGCATTTCTTTTCCATGGGGATGGTCTTGGTCCCTGTCTCCTGTACAGTGTCACGAACCTCTGTCCAGAGTTCATCAGGCACTCTATCTATCAGATCTAGTCCCTTAAATCAATTTCTCACTTCCACTGTATAATAAGGGATTTGATTTAGGTCATATCTGAATGGTCTAGTGGTTTTCCCTACTTTCTTCAATTTAAGTCTGAATTTGGCAATAAGGAGTTCATGATCTGAGCCACAGTCAGCTCCTGGTCTTGTTTTTGCTAACTGTATACAGCTTCTCCATCTTTGGCTGCAAAGAATATAATCAGTCTAATTTCGGTGTTGACCATCTGGTGATGTCCATGTGTAGAGTCTTCTCTTGTGTTGTTGGAAGAGGCTGTTTGCTATGACCAGTGCATTCTCTTGGCAAAACTCTATTAGCCTTTGCCCTGCTTCATTCCGTGCTCCAAGGCCAAATTTGCCTGTTACTCCAGGTGTTTCTTGACTTCCTACTTTTGCATTCCAGTCCCCTATAATGAAAAGGACATCTTTTTTGGGTGTTAGTTCTAAAAGGTCTTGTAGGTCTTCATAGAACCATTCAACTTCGGCCTCTTCAGCGTTACTGGTTGGGGCATAGGCCTGGATTACTGTAATATTGAATGGTTTGCCTTGGAAACGAACAGAAATCATTCTTTCGTTTTTAAGATTGCATCCAAGTACTGCATTTCGGACTCTTTTGTTGACCATGATGGCTACTCCATTTCTTCTAAGGGACTCCTGCCCACAGTAGTAGATATAATGGTCATCTGAGTTAAATTCACCCATTCCAGTCCATTTTAATTCACTGATTCCTAGAATGTCTATGTTCACTCTTGCCATCTCCTGTTTGACCACTTCCAATTTGCCTTGATTCATGGACCTTAACATTCCAGGTTCCTATGCAATATTGCTCTTTACAGCACCGGACCTTGCTTCTATCACCGGTCACATCCACAACTGGGTATTGGTTTTGCTTTTGCTCCATCCCTTCGTTCCTTCTAGAGTTATTTCTCCGCTGATCTCCAGTAGCATACTGGGCACCAACCGACCTGGGGAATTCCTCATTCAGTAGCCTATCATTTTGCCCTTTGATACTGTTCCTGGGGTTCTCAAGGCAAGTAAACTGAAGTGGTTTGCCTTTCCCTTCTCCAGTGGACCACATTCGGCTGTGGTGCATGTGATGAGATCGACGAGTTTCCTGTCATTATGATTTCAGTGTGTCTGCCCTCTGATGCCCCCTCGCAATACCTACCGTCTTAGTTGGGTTTCTCTTACCTTGGGCTTGGGATATCTCTTCACAGCTGCTCCAAGAAAGCGCAGCCGCTGCACCTTACCTTGGACGAGGGGTATCTCCTCAGGGCCGCCCCTCCTGACCTTGAACGTGGAGTGGCTCCTCTAGGCCCTCCTGCGCCCGCGCTGCCACCGCCAGAATCATTCAGACATATATAAATACTAGCAAAAAATCTCTAATGTAATTTGCACATCCACAAATTGACGTGTTGGCAGATGTTACTAGATATTTCTTGCGAACCTCCAGGGAGATAATTATAGACTGAGTCGAACATGAAAAATACGTTTTTTTGCCACTTTACGTCCCACGGCTGAAATTAAATATTTTGAAGTTGATAGATATCAAATAGTATTATTTCTATTTTGTAGATGGTGAAACTGAGAAATAAGAAAGAGTTTCCTGTGGCCAAATACCAAGCACGTTAGTCATTTAAGCCTCGTTTTTCTTTTTTTAATCCAGTCATCTTTACTGCTCTGCCTTCGTGATCAGATGACTAAGTTCGTGCATTATGGACTATTTTCAAAGCACTAATCTGCTGTGACTTGGACTGCTGTCTGCTGGTTACATTGCAGAGCTTTTGTGTGTTTGTTCTTCTTTCTAGCAGTGAAAATAGAACCATGTTTTGAGCCGTTTAAAAATGTCCTTTTTGATGTACCATTTTCCCACCCATTAAAATAGCCTACATTTTAACTTGGTGCTTTTTTCTAGCTATCCATCAAAAACTAGAAGCGGATGGAACGGAAAAAGTAGAAGGATCCATGACACAGAAACTGGAGAATGTTCTGAACAGTAAGTTTTATTACTACCCAAATTTATTTATGGACTTTGTAACAAGCTTTGATATAGTTCTTGGACCTGGTTCACGGAACAAGGCAGTTAAGTTGTATTTTGGTATTTATTTCTAAATAGCAGTGATTTAATGAACATAAAGGAGAGTAAAAATATTGAAAATGAATGTTTTCTTTCTGTTTGCATTTTATTAATGAGAAATCATCATTTGAGAGCAAGCCAGAATGCTTCTTATAAAGTAAAATTTGCTACCATAATGGAGGCCAGTACATAAATGACATCATCAAAGGTAAAAAATTGCTGTGGCAGTAGCCAAGATCATCATTGACCAAGAACATAGAAGAGCATCTTCAAGCATCTGCTAGTGTTAACACAAATAACATCGGCTGCTAGAAGCACAGATACCGAGCTGTCTGTTTGTTTATGCCATGCCTTTTTCCAAAACAAATTTAAGACAGCTGCATTCTTGAGTGTTTCTAACTCTGAGACAGTTTGTAAGAATTGTAGGCTAAGAGAAACTGATACATGGAATCCAAGGCTCTATCACCTCCCCTTCTTTCTGCTGACATATGAACTTCCAGCTCTTTCCCCTACAGATTTAGAAGAAACTCAGCAGATAAATCAGTCCCTGTTATAATATTAGTGGCTTGAAAGTAAACTGTTGTCTTCACAAATATAGTGAAACCCTTGACAAGGAGCAGTGATGTCCAGGGGACTTTCCTAGTTGTCAAGTATAAGCATGTAGAGCATACAGCTTCACCAGGAAGTGGAGTCGAGAATAACGAAAATATTGAAGACCCCCAACATCGGCCCTTTAGTGATTCTATAATGTAGGACTGTGATAACAAGTCAGTTTTGCACTTCTATCTTAATTTAGTCCCATCAGCAGAAGTTTCTGGGCTTTTTTGTAATAATCTGTTCATAAACCTTGGGATCTCTCATAATAAGTGTTTTCTGGAAAGAAGTTTTAATTTGATACAGGCTTTCCTGGGTAGTAAAATTTGAGTACTTCGATTTCATCTCAAAATTTATGAGTTTTACAACACTTCGAATATTTTTCTTTCTGGATTTTTTTTGTGTTATTATCACTTTGCCTTGAGATTTTGCCTCATTTCTTTTTCTTGTCTGAATATCTAGTCACCAGCTTTGTTCAAATGAATATAGTCTGAATTCAGCCCAAATAAGCATTTACTAAAGCTGTTTCTGTATTAATATAGTCAGACATTTTAAGGGGTTGGAAGGCTGTTTTCTACTTGGGGATGTTAGTTTCCTTGGGGAAATTGCCATCAAACCATGATATCTGTTAAAAAAAAAAAATGATGATAGTAACTTTGAAAAGGTGATTTGTGAGAACAAGCTGGTTTAGTAAGTATCTCATTGTTATCAGTAGAAGAAAATGGATATTTGTTAAGGTTGGAAAAAATTAAGATCTGTTTCATGGTGAAGCCCAGCGTAGTGTTATAACATAACTTTTTTCTTTTCAATAGTTTAGGTAATTCTCCCTTGAGACTTGTGGTAGTAAAATTTGTAAGGGAAATTGTTTTACTTTTATTCCTTTATAACCACAAACTTATTCTGGAAATGTGTCCTTTTAAATTTCTACTGAAAGTTTGCTCTTTTTTGAGTAAATAGGTTTAACATGAATGTCACTTCTTTGAGAAGTCCTTTGAGATTCAGGACTTCCTGGGATAAACATTTTTTGTAGAATATGTTCCTTTGTAACAGTCCCTTTTTCCTAGAAATATTTTTCTGTTAGCTGTATGTTGATGCTTGCTCTCACAGGATAAGTTTGTAGTTCAGGTAAACTTGGCCAACATTGGTAGGGCTGATTGTGTCCAGTGTCATGCTGCATCCAGCGTCCAGTGCAGAGCTGGGAGGCATGTGACTGCTGCCCTCCAGCAGGTCCCTGCCCAGAAAGTGGGACCTGATCACTGCTCTTGAGGAGCTGTGCAGATATTATACAGGAGTGTGGGCACAGTCTGGTGTGTGATTACATACTAACTTACATGTGCTTTTCCTGAGTTATTTTAAATGAAACTTCTTAAGATTTGGGAAATCCTTTTCAGTTTAAGTTTCTGAAGGGTGACATTGGTCATAAGAAATTTAGTCCATTTTGTTCAGAATTTACCAGTTTTGAAACCTTTCATTGAAATGCTTGAAAACATGTTCTCACTGATACATTTCTCATATTTGCTTTGGTATTTAATGATTCCTTCTTAATTTCAAAGCAGTGATGCAGTGATGACTGTTGATTTCTATAGAATCCACATTCCTCTGTGTGTGTTGCCTGTTCCAGGAGTGTACAGCCAGCAGCTTCTGTGGCGGTGGAGGTGTAGCTGTCGAGTACTTAAAACGTGGCTAGTGTCACTGAGGAATGTAGTTTTTAATTTTAATTTCATTTGAAGTAGCCCCATGTGCCCGATGCTGCGGGTTAGATAGTGCCGGTTGCAGGGAGGGACAGTGTGGCCCAGGCACCGTGGTCGCAGCTGTGACGGCCAGACCTTGGCCCCTCGGCCCGGCCAGGCACTGCTTCTGCACCCTACAGGTGCTCAGCCCTGCAGTTACTCTGGGAACCTTGTTCTGTTCTCTCCATTTTATTGATGAGGAAGCCGAGGCTCAGAAAGACGACATGCATTCCCTGCGTCACTCCGTCGTGCGTGGCGTTTGGGTCTGGAGATCTGGCTCTGAGTCTGCTGTAAGCTGCACACAGGCTCTGCTGCGTTGGAGTGCAGTCTGGAGATCTGGCTCCGAGTCTGCTGTAAGCTGCACACAGGCTCTGCTGCGTTGGAGTGCAGTCTGGAGATCTGGCTCTGAGTCTGCTGTAAGCTGCACATGGGCTCTGCTGCGTTGGAGCAGGTGGCTCCCAGTGCCCAGTGTTGTCACCACGTTGCGTCAGTGCTCGCCTGGTTTCTGGCTCTCCACCTACCCGTCGCTCACCAGTCACGACGCCCAGCTGCCCTCGTGGTAGAGTCACGCTCAGATGCAGAGCGTGCCTGTGTGTGGCCTCCACGTCTCCCAGAGAGACACTCGTGGGAGGACGTGGTCCGCAGAGACAACCGCGCACCAGCACAGGGACAGCAGGGCTTGGAACCCGTCAGCCGGGGTATAGGCAGGGTGCAGTGGGGTGCTGTCACCACGTGAGAGCCCCGAGGAGCTCGGTGAGGGTGTGCATCCCCATGGAAACCAGGAGGGTATGAGAGGGACTCACCTGGGATGCTTGGAACACAGCGGACAGGTGTGGACACAAGGGTGACCATTTGTCGGAGCACAGAAAGGGCGCCTGATATGCGCTGAAGAGTTTACGACAAGAAGAGAAGGCAGGGTATCTTGATAATGTTATTTTACAAAGAAAGTAAGCACTTGAATTTTCAGTGTTTCTAATGTTTTATATTAATAGCGTACTAAATAAAAATTAGTTTTACTGTTTTTTTTTCTTTTTAAAAAAAAAAATTTCTCAGTGGTTTATAACCAACAGCAAGTTTTTAACATTTCAATAAAAATCTTTAGAAATCATCTTCCAATTGATTGTTAGGATTGTTTGCTTGGCTCAGCTGCCTGATCCCTGATGCAGTCCTGCATGTGGCCCTGCGCTGCCCTGCCCTCCGTGGGCCTGCGCACGTCCCTGGGCAGGGGAGCTACTGTGGTTCAGTAAGCAGGAAATGAGGGGTGAGGCTCTAGGTCGAGGGGTCTGCTTGTGAGGAGCTTTCTATGCAGTGTCGTGGAGTTTGTCTATTCTGAGGCTACTGGTGAGCCCCAGAAGGATTTTAAATAAAGCAGTCACATTGTGAACTTAAGCATTCTGCCGTTTCTTGAGAAGGGACTGGAAGGAAGCTTGGTGGAGACAGAAGAGGAGCCAGGGAGACACGTGACTGGGGACGTGAGGCTGGTGGGGGCTCAGCCTCAGGCGGGCTGGAGACAAGCTCTGGGTGACTCAGAAGTGGCCTTGTCACCGAGTGTCACCCTGTGATGTCTGCCTGTCTGTCCATCGCTGGAGTTTGTTAGGAGAAACAAGACACATGGCAGATTGTTCAGTCTCTTTGTGTCAGAGTTTTGCTATGAGTTTAACTGTATGTTGAAAAGTTACCTTACATTTTGTTAGCTTTCCTGTTCTGGGGGTAAAGTGTCATGGGCCTGGGGGGAGCCCTTGCTCCTACAAGGAAGAGACGCCTGGGCTGCGCTCTCTGCCCGGTCCCAGCACCACAGAGAGCGCGTGTCTGCTTTGATAGACAGTCTCGAAGTGACCAGGCGCCTCAGAACCACACGGTGTTTTCTGTGGGTGACAGTTCCTGGTGCAGGCTCAGGCTTTCCCATCATTGAGGACCTAAGATCCGGGGGCAGTGCTGCAGTGACCCGTCTCCCCATCTCTTCCTCCTGCTCTGTTGAGAAGCAGTGGACACAGATCCTGTGTAAGTTGAGGGCACGCAGCGTGATGGCTGGATGACCGTGTGTGATGCCATGGGTCACCCCAGTGCTGTCGCCACAGGGAGTGCTGCACGTGGTCTGTGGTGAGAGGGCGTGAGGTTTTCTCCACCCGGCTGCCGTGCAGTGGCGTTCGCTCTGTTCCTGAGGCTGCCCGTCCACACCCCCCGGCCTCTGTCCGCCTGCCCTCAGGAGCCGGAGCCGTGCAGTGTCTCCCTCTGGCTGCCTGCACGGGGAGCCCTCCAGGCCCAGGCCTGTCGCCCTGTCTTAGGCCGAGGGACATGTCCCTGCCCTGCCCGCCCAGCTGAGGCCTCTGTGCTTGCTGTCCGTGCTGGGGTGTCCGTCCCCGAGAGCAGGACGCACCGTCCCTGTGAGGGGGAAGGACGGCCTTCAGTCCGCACGGGCGTGGGGCCGCTGCTGCGCGGTGGGGCGGCCGCGGCTGCGCGGTGGGGCCGCTGCTGCTGCGCGGAGGGGCGGCCGCTGCGCGGTGGGGCGGCCGTGGCTGCGCGGTGGGGCCGCTCCGGGAGCCAGCCTGTGCTTGTCTTCTGGGTCGCCCCACAGAGTGTGGCTGGTGAGCTGCTGCTGGTTTCTATCCGCTCGCCCGGGTCTTGGCTTCACTGCTTTCATTATTTTCTTACTGTGTGTCATCATCCAGTTATCAGTTACGAGCTCCCAAAGTTTTATTGTGAATGCAGTAAAGTTCACAACAGGATAATAATTTATGGACAAAGTGTTTTATAAATTAAAATAATAATTTCATAACTTAAAATTTGTGTATAAATTAAAATTTTATATCTATTTCTGTATAATTATAATTTGATAACTTATAATTTCTGCCTCTGTGATTTCTGTGTTAAATATTTATATTATTTAATTTTAAGTGGGTTTCCTACCTGTACTTGTTTTCATGCTTTTTAGGAGTGTTTAAAGTTATTAGTTAGTATTGTTTTATTGTCTTTAAGATGAAAAAAAAATCTAATTTTGATGTTTTGTACTCCTTCATTGTAGAGAAAGTGCTTGAGCATTTTCACAGCATACACCTAAGTAATCAGCCTTTAAAAACAGTTAATCCTCACTCACAAATCTGGTCATTTATGAAGCCTCAATTCATGAAGTCTGTTTCTAGATGATAAACACTTAATAATCATTCCAAGAAAAACACTTTTAACCTTAATCAGATTTCCAATATTCATTTACTCATCATTATTTGGTGGCAATACGGGAATATGTATATTTTTCTCATGGTAGAAATTTAGTATTCTGCGTCAAATAACATGTGGTGAAAATAGCTATACTGACAAAACAAAGTCTTTATATCAGGCCTTTAAGATTTCAACAGAATTTAAACATTATTTAGATAAAACAGTTATGTTACAAAGACGACTTTTAACACACTCAGGCCACCCACAGTGTGGACTAGAGAATGCGGCGTGCTAGCCACCCAGCGAGACTGAGGTCATTTTTTTCATCTTTGCTTAAAGTATAGTCACTAGACCAGATAGTGTAGGAACGTTATATGAGCAGTGATCAAACAGCCAAAGAGTTTATCCTTTTCCTCCCCTTTCCTTGTGACTATTTAAAAATAATTCACAAGTTGAAAAAGCTTAAGTATTTTTATATACAGTAAATTTTGTTTTAGATAAACTTTTGTTAGTGATTCATATAATTTGAGGCTTTTAAGGGGAAAAAATGTATATATATATGTAAATATAAAATGCCCAGTTTCTGTATCATTTTAAGAAATATTAAGCTGACTTAAGAAATATTCATTAATGATGGTGTGTTAAAATTTGATATTTTATATTGCTTATATAGTTTTTCTGCCTGCTGCATAGATAATTTTACATAGAAATAGGGTTAGGTCTAAAATACTTATTTTGAATAACTTCTGAAAAACTTTTCCTTTTTTATAATTACTATGAATATGTGGATACTGAATCCAGAGAATTTAACTACTGTACTTGTGTGTGCACACATCATGTATATGTGTGTGTTTTAACCTATTGTCTGAATTAATGAAATAACCTTAGGGTCCATAATGCTGTAAAACTTAAAAGAAGCTGAAATAAATGTAGATTCACATTAGAGAATTTATTTGGGCCTGGTTAGTATGGTTATTCTTAATTGGATACCATTAATTGGTATACACATATGAAAAGACTTAGCAAGCAAGATGGAAATTGTGTTTTAGCAAACAAAAAAAAAAGAAAACTCCAATGTAATTGACTTTTAGAAAAGTCTGCTGAGTTGCAGTGTCAAGTATAATAGCGGTCTAACATTTTGTTTCTTTTGTCCATTTGCACATTTTCTGACTAAAATTAGTTTTTATCTAAATTTCTTTTTCTCCTTTTAAAATAGGAGCAAGTAACACTGCAGATACATTATTTCAAGAAGTCTTAGGTCGAAAGGACAAGGCAGATTCCACTAGAAATGCACTCAATGTGCTCCAGCGATTCAAGTTTCTTTTCAACCTCCCTCTAAATATTGAAAGGAACATCCAAAAGGTACAGTGCCTATTTATGTACCTAAGGCCATAAATGTCTTACATTTTAAAGAGTTGTTAAGATGTTTTTTATCTTAACCAAATTAATTAAACTTTACTGACAATCTCCAAAATGTTTCTTTATTTTAAAGGGTGATTATGATGTGGTTATTAATGATTATGAAAAGGCCAAGTCACTTTTTGGAAAAACAGAGGTGCAAGTTTTCAAGAAATGTAAGATTTATTACTTTAAGATTTTCTGCTTTGCTTTTGTAGGAAAATTGTGGAATGTATTTTGCAAAGAATGTTAGTGTACATTTTAGCTTTTGTTTATGTGGTGCCCTTTTCAAGTGTAAGACGGGTGCTTCAGAAGGAACATAGTGGAGTTTCTTTCTGACCCGGAGAGGGAACTGCAGGGTGGGCGGACATTCTTGGATGCTTGATAATTGTGATGCTGCTTAGGCCTTTTTTACTGGAAAGAATCGTTACAGATATTTTGCAGAAATGGAAATCTACATTTTATTCTTCCCTCTTTAGAAAGACTAATAATATATTTATGAATTCTAACCCTACTTTAAGCAAGTTTTGAAATTATCTCTGTGGTAGAGTTACAGAAAATAAGTCTAAAATGCCTTATTAACTGGGAGAATGATCACAGGACTTGGTTAAATCTGTAAAGAAATCCTTAAGGACCCAGAAAAGTTTATTTTTATTGTGATAAATTTACATGCACAGTGTGTGTACGCTTGCGCACAGGCTCGCACACTGCAGACCAGTGAGTTTGACAGGTACACACACCCTGTAATGCGAACCCTGGAGAGAATGTTTTCATCGCTGGGGAAGTTCCCCTCCTGCCTCTTCTCAATCAGCCCCTCCGCCCCACACAGCCAGTCTGCTTTCCATACTTTGATTTTAAATGTTCATTCTGTAAATCATGTAATCTTTCCTTTTTAATCAGATTATGCTGAAGTAGAAACACGGATTGAAGCTTTAAGAGAATTACTTCTGGAGAAGTTGCTTGAGACACCATCGACTTTACATGACCAGAAACGTTATATAAGGTAAACCTTCTGCTAGAGTTTTGACGAATCACGTGTATCTGGGTGATGCTGGACACGTCCTGTCGCTCTTACAGAGATTCGGGGAAACTGGGAGAGTGCTGAGACAGCAGAAGGGAAGACAAGCAGCAGAAGTTTGGGGACCCATGTAGGACACCAGGTTCCTGTGTGTACTCAGAGATTGGGGCGCGGTCACCCTTTAAAGGCAGGAGGGTCCTGCCAGTTTGGGTGAAGGGAAGCAGCCTCGTTGCCCCTCTCCTGTCCACAGGATCCAGCCCGGCTAGGGGGCTGCTCCAGGCCTCCAGGGTGGCACTGTCCCCCAGGGCTCCAGTGCTGCAGGTGGGGTGGGGCTCAGCAGCCAAGGGCTCTGAAAGCTTCCAGACTTGGAAAGGAAGTGGGAACGCTAATTTGGACAGGACGGCAGTGGCAACAGAAATGTGGGCCCCACAGCGTGGTGGGAACTGTGTTGCTCAGGAGGGAGGGAGTTTGGGAAGTGGGCAGGCTTGGGGAGCTGGGATGCCAGCTGCCCCCCAACACGCCACACAGTCGCCTTGCGGCACCTGGGTCACACTTGCTGTACAGGTGGGGGCCTCTGGCTGTGCCTTCACAGCCTGTCTGTGCTTTTCCCTTAGTGTCCCCAGAAGAAAGCGCACACTGAGGAATCTTTCTGGCTTGTAGAATCTTAGAAATTTAATGCTAATTAACTGTGTGATTATCCAGCTGTTTTTTTTTTTTTTAAACATGTAAAGTAATAGAGTTCCAGGAAGGTTAATCTGTCATCTAGGATACGAAGCTGTTTAGTGTCTTGTCTGTGTTCTGTCACGCTGCTTCACTAATAATTACAGTTATTCTGTTACATCTCCTGGTAGGAAAATGATGTTAAACCTTATCGAGTGCAGGATTTCTTTATGTAGCGAATTACTGTTGTGTAGATAACTCATGCACAGTTCCCGTGACTGGTTAGCCTACTGGATACCATTTAAACGATAGTGATATTAAAAAAGGTTCTTTTAATGGCCTATTTCATGCTTTATTCCCTGTCCTTTCAAAAGGAGAAGAACAAGAATGTCACTGAAAATGTCAAGTAATTTATTTACTTTTTAATCTTTAATGTTGACACTTTGAGACTCCATGGAGCAATTTATCATCCTTTTTAAATTAAGGATTATTAAAGAATAGGAAAAATATCACAACCAGGCCAAATATCTGTTGGAGTTTGGAATCTATGATGAGCCATCCTGTGAGCACCAAGCGGGGGTGGAGGCCCTCGACTTTATCATCAGCACAACTGCATGTCCTAGCTCCCACCTATTGGAAGCTGTGCAGGGCATGAGCGTGTTGGCTCACCCCCTGTTGCTGTGCTGACTCTAGTTCGAGGCATTCTCACACCTTCCTCTCTCCCTGCTCTGCTGCTGCTAGCAGCTTGATCAAGAAGCAGAGTACCCCATAGCAATACTTCTTTGCATATCAGTGTGATTCTCTCCTTGGTCATTGTTAAAAATCATGTCCAAGTATGCCTAACAGCTCTAGCTCTTAAATTTTAAAATTTTGAGTCTATGCTCATCATAATTAACATTACTTACCTTTTTCCCACTAAAAAGCCTTTTTAAAAAGTATTCTTTGGTAACGAAGTTTAAAAGGACGTAGCAATAATCCGTATCATATTCTAAGCCAAGATTTTTGAGATGAAACTACATGTTTTTAATCTACATCCTAAAAGAAAAGAAAGTTACTGGATTAAGTCATTTAACCAGGGGACGCCTCAACACAAGTCGTAATTTTGAACTGAAACACTGTAGAGTTTCTGAGACCACAAATCTATCTTTCTTTATAAAACTCTCTTGTGTAATACCCACTAACAAGATGGTAGAAAGAGGGTTATTCTCAAGTTTTGGAAGGACTGAAGAGCCTTACAATTTGAGGGGGTGCTGATCCGAGGGGCGTCTTGATCTCCTAGCTGTGCTGCTCCGTGCGTGTGTCACAGAGGAAGGCGGGGGGGGGGTGCTGTGTTTACTGCTGGTGTGGCTCTGAGGGTGCTGTGCGAGCCCAGGTGTCAGGAGGAGGTGCTGCAGGAGCCTTGGGGGCACACACAGCCTCTCCTGTCTGAGGCGCCGGTCCACAGGCTCCAGGCCCCTGTGAGTGAGGCCAGGGCCCACCCAGGACAACTTCGCAAGGATCGCGCCCCCTCCTGGAAAGCCACCGCCCCGATCCTGGAGCGGGGAGGGGCTTGTTCCCGAATGCCGGGTTTTGTTTATCACTGACTGGCTTCTCCTCTGATTAACCGCTGGTTGAGAAGACTGAGTAAGGAGGTGCTCGGTGCTGGAGGACCTGGGGGAAGCCCAGCTGTGTCCCTGCGATAGGTCACGCTTGTCACCATTAGTTACAGTTTATTCTTAAACGAAACTTTAGCCCCTAGACAATAGACAACTTACGGTTTGGAGTAATTTTAAGATGGCAAGTCCAGCGTTTGCAGTTGATTTAATTTGCTTTAAGTTGTTATATTTACATATTTCATGAGGGCTAAGTTTTGAATAATTGTCAATTTTTCAGCAGAAATCTACTTCAGTTGTCTGGAAATTTTCACAGACAAAGAAGACTTTAAATATTTTTCAACCTATTTTAAAACTAAGAAAAATGCCCATCTATACTCTATTTTTTTTTTTAAGAATATCTTTTCATGAATTAGAGTTGAGACTTACAGGTCAGTGTTTGCTGTCACCAAACCTCTGTGTAATGTGGTGGTCTGAAGTTTCAGCTGCCCTGTTTGGAGCATATAGAAAGCAGAGTCACACTGCCATCTGGTGGCCATTGTTTCAGACCAGGGAAGAAAGTCCTCTGGCAGAGGCTCTGCTGGCGTTTCCTGTGTGACCAAGGACTAAGCAGGAGCACTCTGATCGGGGCCACTGCACACTATCTCTTGTCACCTTGGTTGTCTTTTTGTAAAGCCCTAGCATTTTAAAATGTACTTTTATTGTTAATTTCATGCAAAGAAATTTGAATATGTTTCATTTAGAACTGAATATTAAAGAGTAAGTATTGACGAATGCTTTACTAGTTGACAAAGTTTTAGGTATCTTTAAAAGCTGTGACTTTAAGATATGCTAGCTTTCGTTTTGACCTTATGGCTGTGCAGCAGAAGCTGACTCGGTCAGCCATTGCCTTGCCGTTTCAGGTACCTGTCCGACCTCCATGCGCCTGGTGACCCTGCGTGGCAGTGCATCGGGGCCCAGCACCGGTGGATCCTCCAGCTAATGCACAGCTGCCGGGAGGGCTGCGTGCGGGACCTCAAAGGCAAGGCGTCCTCCTCGGTCACTAGACACGCTCTGGGGGGCACTTGACTGAGGAGGGACTCATGCTCCTCGTACCTGTGCCACCCTCCCCACCCCCACCCCCACGCCCACTGTTAGCGTCCTCCCTGAGCCAGGGACTGAGCAGACGTAGGGTGAGCCTCGCATCACACCTGTCTCTGGGGGACTGGCCGTGTGGACAGAGCTTTGGGCAGGGGACAGGCACTCCAGCAGAAGTGACACGGCGTGTAGGGATGGAACCTGTGTCCTTCAGTAGGAACGTGCACTCGTCACTCCATCAGCTGCCTGTTGAGCTCTTCTGCAAACCAGGCCCTGAGCCAAGTCCAGGGGCGCAGACGTGGGCCCTGCCCTCTCCTCTCGGTGATGCTGGGTTTGGGAGGAGAGTGAGGTGGCGTGGGAGCGGGGCTGGCGCAGAAGGGAGGCCGCGGCACTTGTTGACAGTCTGTTGTGGGTTACCTGGCTTGAATTTGAGTGTTCTCTAGCTGTGACTCAGTTTTTTTCCTATTCTTAATGTTTCAGTTCAGTTCAGTTCAGTTCAGTCGCTCAGTCGTGTCCGACTCTCTGCGACCCCATGAATCACAGCACGCCAGGCCTCCCTGTCCATCACATGTTTAGGAAAACCCAAATATCTCTTTCCTGATGCCATATCCAAACTCCTGCTGTGTCATTGATTATTCTATGGTTTTAGCGCATGAAAATATCAAACAGCATGCAGTCTGAGGCCGGTGCAGGTTTCTGGAGGCCTCAGCTCCTTGTGCTCGGAGTCTGCTCTCGCCCGGGGCTGCCCGACACAGTCCCCCAGTGTTTCCAGAGACTGTCTCTCCCCAGCCTCCTTCCTCCCCTGCCATTGTGTTAGACTCTCCCGTGTGGTGTCCACACATCAGTGGTTTTAAAGCTTCCAGGGGACTCTGGTGCAGCAGGGCTGGCAGGCAGAGTGGTGGATGCGTGCTCGGGACTGAAGTGGTGTGCTTAGCGACCCGTGTGGTCTCCAGCCTCTTGGAGCTTGTCCTCTAGCGAGAGAGAAGTGGTTTAAAAGGTCACATAGGTGTTTTATTTGTCACGTAAGTATAATTGTGAGAGGTTTTCTGAAGTGGGGACTACAGAACTCTGCCTCAGCCTGGTTAACCGGAGGCCCTGGAAAGTTCCTGGAAGAGGTGCTGTTGCCACTGAGCCTCAAGGAGGAGTGTGATTTTCCAGGGAAGGGCTGCGGAAGGGTGGCCCAGAGTACAGACAGGGCTGTGGTCCGTCAGAAGGCTTCCCTGCTCAGGCTTGTAAGAAACAATCCAACTGCATGATTTAGTTTTGAAAATATTCAAATTTCTGGAAAATGTGCCTAATTTATAAAGACCACACAGGAAATTTCATGCTTAGCATTACATCCATACCTGAAAGCTCTGATACTCAATATCCCATCACTAAAGTCTGGGTCCTTCTTGGAGGTAAATGGAGCGCACCCTTACCTGGTGGAGTCCTTCCTTGTCATCTGGATCCTTCGTACGCTAAACCTACTTACCCAGCACTGCCGAGAGGCAGTGTCTCCAGGGAAAAGGACACTCGCTTCTGTGTGACTGGGGCCCTGCCTTTTCATTTAGCTAAACTCACTCCCCCAGCACTGCTGGAAGTCAGCATCTCTAGGGAAAAGGACACTTGCTTCTGTGTGCCTGGGGACCTGCCGTTTTGTTTAATCTGACCAAGCCTGTTGTAGAGGTTGCTCCTTGCTGGCGGCGTAGTTGAAGGAGTGCGCATTGACTAGAGCCTCTTGTTAGTGACGCTGCTGCTGCTGAGTCTCTTCAGTCGTGTCCGACTCTGTGCAACCCCATAGACGGCAGCCCACCAGGCTCCGCCGTCCCTGGGATTCTCCAGGCAAGAACACTGGAGCGAGTTGCCGTTTTCTTCTCCAATGTGTGAAAGTGAAGTCGCTCAGTTGTGTTTGACTCTTAGCGACCCCATGGACTGTAACCTACGAGGTTCCTCCGTCCATGGGATTTTCCAGGCAAGAGTACTGGAGTGGGGTGCCATTGCCTTCTCCACTTGTTAGTGATGAGGTTTACGTAAAGTTATTTCCATGAGTTGGTCTTTCTGATTGAAAAGTGCAACGTAACAGTTTATAGCTCTTTGAACTTACTCCACAAATTCCATGACAATACAGTGTAAGTTTCCTAAATCCATTAGCCAGGTGTTTATAGATGATGATTTTAACCGTCCTTTGACGTTCAGAAGAACATCCTGAGCCATACCCACCTGTTGTCAGCAAACACAGCTAGTATAAACAGTATAGACAGTCCTAACCAGTCCATGCTCTTTAACTGCAAAGCTGGTGTATTCTCTGAGCTCATAGCAGAAAGAGTTTATTGTTTTGGAGAACTCCAGGCATACTTAGGCACACTGAGTGGCGGGGTCCCCTGGCCTCTTCTGTGTCCGCCCAGGTCAGACAGCGACCTGCTCGCAGCCCTTCTGTGTCCGCCCAGGTCAGACAGCGACCTGCTCGCAGCCCTTCTGTGTCCGCCCAGGTCAGACAGCGACCTGCTCGCAGCCCTTCTGTGTCCGCCCAGGTCAGGCAGCAACCTGCTCGCAGCCAGTCTCACTTCACCGACAGCCCCTCCCTCACCCTGAGTTATTTTTGAAGCAGGTCACTTCATTTCATCTATAGTTATTTCACTGTGTCATTTTCAAAGATAAACATGCTTTGTGAAAACTGTATCACTTGAACTTCTTGAAAGCTATTATCATTACCTGAAGTGTCATCAATACTTTCTTGATATCAAGCATTCAGTTATCAAGAGCAGTTTAATATGTCCAGTAGCTCTTGAAGTACATAGATACTGTGACTTTTTAATCAATGGTCAGTGCAAAGGCATCATGCAGATGGAGACGGAACTTGGATTTCTTACAAGAAGTAGCCATTGGTGACCTAGCGTCCACTGTGGCCAGTTGGCCCCTGGACGCTTTCTGGTTGCCGTCATCAGTGTGTGTGTGTCCCTGGACACAGTAGCTACGCACTGTGCGCCTGTCTGCTGTGTGCAGGTGCCGGGATGATGTAGTGAAAGCATGTGTGCGTGCTTCAGTCCAGTCGCTCAGTCGTGTCCGACTCTCCGCGACCCCATGAACCGCAGCACGCCAGGCCTCCCTGTCCATCACCAACTCCCGGAGTTCACTCAAACCCATGTCCGCTGTGTTGGTGATGCCATCCAGCCATCTCATCCTCTGTCGTCCCCTTCTCCTCCTGCCCCCAATCTTTCCCAGCATCAGGGTCTTTTCAAATGAGTCAGCTCTCTGCATCAGGTGGCCAAAGTATTGGAGTTTCAACTTCAGCATCAGTCCCTCCAATGAACACCCAGGACTGATCTTTAGGATTGACTGGTTGCCTTTCCTTGCAGTCCAAGGGACTCTCAAGAGTCTTCTCCAGCACCACAGTTCAAAGGCATCAATTCTTCAGTGCTCAACTTTCCTTATAGTTCAACTCTCACATCCATACATGACCACTGGAAAAATCATAGCCTTGACTAGACAGACCTTTGTTGGCAAAGTAATGTCTTTGGTTTTTAATATGCTGTCTGGGTTGGTCATAACTTTTCTTCCAAGGAGCAAGCGTCTTTCAATTTCATGGCTGCAGTCACCATCCACAGTGATTTTGGAGCCCAGAAAAAGTCAGCCACTATTTCCACTCTTTCCCCATCTATTTGCCATGAAGTGTTGGGACCGGATGCCATGATCTTTGTTTTCGGAATGTTGAGCTTTAAGCCACCTTTTTCACTCTCCTCTTTCACTTTTCGTCAAGAGGGTCTTTAGTTCTTCTTCACTTTCTGCCATAAGGTTATATGCATAACCTCTGCATATCTGAGGTTATTGTGTGTGGGGGGGGGTTGTTTATATAAAATATTGGCCTTAGTTAAAAGTTTGCTGAGAATAACTGTTTTTTTTTTTGTTGTTGTTGTTAATTCACAACCAGTTGTTCTGATGGACTCCGGTTTACAGATATCCTAGTTATGTGTAACAGAAATGAGGTCAGTACGGGGCAGGATTCCTAAATGTCATTTGGACTTTCTCTTGGCATCCTTTCGTAATTACAACCTTGTGTGTCTGGTAGCAACCTGGGAAACTGTCTGGTTCAGACATGATGGGTCTGCATTTTGCATGTGAGGCAACCGCCTCAGAGGAGCCACATGACTGCTCAGCTTCTCCGAGTCGGGCACACAGCTCTACGGACCTCTCTGTTCTGTTGCTGAAGCTAATGCTCCGTCAGGTGGGTCTCCGGACACGACGAGCTGATGGCGTGGTGATGGCAGCGCCTGCGCCTCTTCTCACTTCTTGTGAAGCTTCGTCACTTTCATTCAGGTCTTCTCAGGAACCTGTTTTCAAAATGAAGGCTTGTTGGGTTCTGAATCTAAAGAAGGGGTTGTGAGTTCTGTCGTGACATCAGCACTTGGACTTGAACACCAAAGAAGAGAAGTTGATTCACCTGCCCCAGGCAGAAGGGTTACGACCTGAGACAGTGTTTGTGACGTGAAACTACAGTTTTAAAAGATAGACTGTGAACACTTCAGGCAGGAGAAGATGTCTTTGTAGGTAAAGCTGGTTTTTATGCATCAATTTAAGGAACCTAATATAATTTTTTAAAAGTTTTACGTGGTTTGTGTTAAAAATGCCAATTGTATTTCTCTTGTGGTCTTCAAGAAAAGCTGATGAGCAAAGATGGTGGTAGATTTTCAGAGACAGGGAAACCTGGCGTGCTGCAGTCCATTGGGGCGCAGAGTCAGACATAGCTGAGCTGAGTCCTCTGTAAAAGCCACGCTTTTCCAGGACAGGTTGTTTTGCCTATGAATCTTTGTCCGCAGAGGTAGGTACCAGGGTGCTATTCTTGTGAGCACTGCAGCAGCACCTTCTCTGGATGCCAGTTTTATGGTCATAGCACAGACCAGCCTGGTGAGTGGTGTCTGATGGTGCACACCAGGACTCAGACAGGAGGTGACCACTGCCCCTCAGCAAGGCCAGCGAGTCACCCAGGAACGCGTTGCCGCTCCTCGTTGGCCTGCCTCTGTAACCCACGTGCGAACTTTTGGCTTTTTAAGGGGAGACAAAGATGGGGAAAGAGCAAGAGTAAAGATCAGCATTAAAGAATTCATCTTTAAAGTGTAAATGCCTGTGGACGAGTCTGTTTTCTTCCAGCCTGGGCTAGTTAATTGTTTGGCTTCTCTTCCAAAACTTTTACCGCCTTATAAGAAGTGTCATTTGTCTCTTAAAATTCCTATGAAATAGGGCCAAAATGAGACTAAATCTTCAGGTTTCCTGTCAGGAAAAGCCTTTGGTTTAACCCCCTACTGACATTCTCAAACAGGATTTTTAAAGGTAGCCTTCAAAGGCATTTTTTCCTTTGTTCTGAAAACAAATTTAAGTCTTAAAATACATGCTGGCTCTATCTAGTAACTGCAGGGAGCATCAGTCTGGTCATTAGGGCTTCCCAGCAACATGGTGGGGTAGAGGCAGACCAGCATTTCTTGAACAGATAGAAGCAGGAGCTTCTTGTACACAGTCACACGACAGAAAATACTCTTCTGTGTGGCTCAGGCTCTCTTTGAAAGCGTAGATTGATACGTCACACCTGAAAGGTTTAATCTGAACGGTCACAGTATGGATCTGTTATAGAGGGAAAATGCTAAGCATAGAGGCTGTGCTACATAGCTCCTCTTTTAAATATTTCAGACATTGAGCAGATTACTAGGTTAATTACTTGCTGAAATAAAAATGTTTGTTTACCCAGTTGTCTTAAAATATAAAAAGGCTGTGTTTTTCAACTCAAGCTCATCAAAATACTTGAGTAAATTACATTTCAAATTTGTGTGCAGTTTTGTGAATTTATGCAGTATAACTAAACTGTATTTTTTCTTGATATTTAAAAAATACAACTGGGCCCTTTACGTAGGTAATCAGTGGGGTTGCTAAATTTAATTCCAGTGTTTCCGTAACATAGGCTCAGGTGGCTCCTGGGCAGCACGTTGGGTGTAGCCTCCACTAGGAGACTTGCTACAGATTCCTCAAGTCTTCTGCAAAGCTACAAAAACAGCTCTGTGCTTAAAAAGACAGTAAATATGTTGTTATACATATGTTAGATATCTTAATAAAATGTGTAAGTTTTATTTTAAAGTTGTTGTAACGAGGACATATATTAGGAAGTTTCTAAAGTTTATTTTTTGGAGATTTAAGTAGTTTCTCTCCTGAATGTTTCCCACTCTGTTGATCACGTTGTTGGTTTAAAGAGAAAAGGCAAGTCCAGGTGGGCCGTGCTGGTCGTGTTTCCCCACCCCAGGTCCTGCGTGGCTGTGCCCTCCCTGCTCGCCATTGCTTCAGTGGCTTTAGAAGAGGCCATGCTTTCAGACTCTTGTACTAGGATTTCATTCTCTTGCTATGAGATTGGTAAGCCATAGAGGATATACAGAGGAAAGTAGATCCAGGAGAGAGGGCCCGGGGAATAGTACCAGCTTGTGGCTGTAGTGGCAACAGCCTTCTCTCTTGCGCAGTGGGGTCTGGTGGTCCTTTCGTTTTTGTCCTTTCTCCAGGAGAAGATACCGAGATGATAGTCAGGGTGCTGTGAATCCGATTCACAGTGCATCCCGTTAGAAACTGCTGCTGTTGGCGGGAAAGCAGTGCCAGTTTATTTAAGCCGTTTTCGTACTAGATGCAGCTCAGCAGGATTTTACACGATTGTACATTTGTTTCTTAACCTAATTTGAAGAGACAGAATTAGCTTCCAAATTAAGATGGAGACTAGCGATGAGCACACCAGCACTTGAACGTCTGACTTACTGTTGGAGCAGTGCAGCATTCACTCGCGTCCCGTCGGTGACGCGTTAGCTTCTGGGAAGGACCCAGGCCGGGCAGCTGGCAGCGGGAAGAGAAATGGGAAGCCAGGCCCCACGGCCCAGAGAAAGAAATCGTGGAATTCAGAGGCTTAGGGGGCAGGCAGAGGTTTATGCTGCAAGTCTGCTCCACTAGACCCAATACCTTCCTTTCCCAGTGCCAAGTTGCTTTTCAAAAAATGATTTTTCATCCTGGTTTTTATGTTTATGACCCCCCACCTCTGTTTTGCCGGACATTAATTCTGAAATGATACAAAAGTTTTCTGTCTGTACTAAGCCAGAGTAACAGATTTAATCTTCCAAATCTGTATGGTGAGAGTGACTTTTAAAAGCTATTTAGACAAAATATTTCTAGTTCTACTTCAGTTGATGTCTTATTTAAAAGATGGAAATTTACAGCAAGGTCTAAATTTCGGTCCATTAAATCACCTACTAATTTCCAGGAGTCCAAGGAAACACCACCTCTCTTTTCAGGGCCCCCGGGCCTTCATGGCGCCTTGCAGGACCTTGACGCCGAGGTGTGTGCCTCCGTGCCCGGTCACCTCGGGCAGACGGCGTCGCTGAAGAGGGGTAGCAGCTTCCAGCCTGGTCGGGGTGATGGTGCGTGTCTCCATCTGCTTCTTTCAGATTTGTGTTTGTATAGCTGCCATTTTTCTCCTGGAAAATTACTTGTGTTGCTGCTGCTGTTACCAGCCATCATGCTTTCTACTTGTTAAGTAACAGCCCAGAAATTAAACTTAGATAATCACAATGTGTTTTACATTGCACATTAAAGAAATGCCATTTGATTTTTTAAGAAACCATTGGGCATAGGTCCTTGTCACTCATGTTTCTGTGCTTGAGTTTTTCAAAATATGCCACAGAAAAAATTCTCTTGAGAACTTCTTCAGGATGAATGTTGCAACAAAAGTTAATTTCTGTAGGCAGTACAGAAAAATAGTACACAACTTTTTACCAAATTTTGAAATTTGGTTTGAAAAGAGTTGCTGACTTAATATTAATCATAAATTGGTAGTCATCTTTCCTGGGGTAAGGCATCTCAGATTGTAACTGTGTTACATTTTTCCCGAGGTTGACATTTATCTGTTGTTCGTTCACATATGGGAGACACAAAACCCATTGGTTATAGTACATTCATATAGCAGATGCTATTAGTCACTGATTACTTACAACCTCAATAATCCATATAAGGAATGCAAATAAGGTAATAGAAACACTTACTTCTTATTAGTTTCAAATACCTCTGAAGGTGATTTCAAAGTATTTCATATTATTCTTTCAAGTATTGGAGTAGAGATTTATTAATAATATGAATGAATGTCCATCGTAAGCACAACTGAAAATCAGGTGATTCTTTTGTGCTAAGTGAGCGGTTCTCCCTGTAACTGTCAGTGCTCCCCCTTCTTGCCCTGTTCCCACCGGACACTGGAGTAAACACTGGGAAGGCATTGCTGCCTGCTTCTGTCCAGTGTGTACCGTGTAGCCCTGTGAGCAGAGGCCACCAGGGTCTGAGCCACAGTCAGACTACTGAGTGTCAGAGCACACCTTCCCTGACTAGGGTGGCGTGGTGTCCCTGAACCCTGGGTGCACCTCTGCCTGCTGCTCTGTGCTGCCCTGCCGCCAGCCGGCCCTCTAACAGGCTTAACTCAGAAGTGACACTTGAGGCTGACTCAATTATATCATCTCCATCTCGAGTCAGTTCAGTTCAGTCACTCAGTCGTGTCTGGCTCTTTTTGACCCTATGGACTGCAGCCCACCAGGCTTCCCTGTCCATCACCAACTCCTGGAGTTCACTCAAACTCATGTCCATCAAGTCGGTGATGCCATCCAGCCATCTCATCCTCTGTCGTCCCCTTCTCCTCCCGCCTTCAATCTTTCCCAGCATCAGGGTCTTTTCCAGTGAGTCAGTTCTTCACATCAGGTGGCCAAAGAATTGGAGTTTCAGCTTTAGCGTCAGTCCTTCCAATGAATATTCAGGACTGATTTCCTTTAGGATGGACTGGTTAGATCTCCTTGCAGTCCTAGGGTCCGCTCAAGAGTCTTCTCCAACATCACAGTTCAAAACATCAATTCTTTGGCACTCAGCTTTCTTTATAGTCCAACTCTCACATCTGTACATGACCACTGGAAAAACCATAGCTTTGACTAGATGGACCTTTTCCAGTGAAGTCTCTTCTTTTTAATATACTATCTAGGTTGGTCATAACTTTTCTTCCAAGGAGCAAGCTTGGTTTTAATTTCACGACTGCAGTCACCATCTGCAGTGATTTTGGATCCCCCCAAAATAAAGTCTGTCACTCTTTCCATTGTTTCCCCATCTATTTCCCATGAAGTGATGGGACCAAATGCCATGATCTTAGTTTGCCATGATCCATGTCTAGTAGTTCAAATTTATCCTGGCTGGGTTTTGTCAGCTTGCATCTACTTTATCGAATTCTGAAAGTTTTCATCAAATTTGGGAGATTCTGGGCAATCACATTGTCAGACTCTCTGCTTCCTTTTCTGGACCCCAGTGGCATGTGTGTTGAGCCATTGGGTTATCCGTAGACTGCAGAGGTCTGATCCTCACCCGTCTTTCCACTTGGCTTCACTATAGAGTTGATTACTCTGCCTTCAGCTTCTCTGATGTTTTATCTTCAGTGGCTAACCTAAACATTTCACATTGTTTTTTCATCTCTAGAAGTTCTATTTGGTTCTTTTGAATTTCTTCCCTTCTTTCCTCATCATTTTCGTGTTTTCCTTTACTTGAACATTGTCCTTGTGGGTTAATTCCATCTCTGTCATTTACTCTTAACTAGTTACTCTTACAGAGAAGGCGATGGCACCCCACTCCAGTGTTCTTGCCTGGAGAATCCCAGGGACGGGAGCCCGGTGGGCTGCCGTCTGTGGGGTCACATAGAGTCAGACATGACTGAAGCAACTTAGCAGCAGCAGCAGTTACTCTTAACTAGTTTTCTCCCAGTTTTCTAGTTCTGATTCTCTTTCCCCTGCCTTTCATCCTGGCTAATCATGTTTCATTGTTTCTCAGACACTGGGAATGTTCAGTGTTGAGTGTCTGGGTTTTGTTGTCTCCCTTTAAAGAGTGTGAGACTTTATCAGTTACTTGCAAATAAGTTGTTCTTGCAAGGCCTGTGGTTAATTGGCTGGAGCAGCCGCCTTCCTTCTGGAGCCCTTGCTGAAAGGACTGGGCTGGTCAGGAGGACTTCTCCCTGCCTGTCTGTGGGGCTCCTGGACCCCTGCCCCTCCCCACTGACCAGCCATGAGGTACCCTGGGCTCCTGGCTGCACCACTGCCCAGGTGTGAAGTTAGTTGTGGGTACAGCAGTGTGTTCAAAGAGATTTTCACTCTTGATTCGAAAGTATTTTAATACTGTTACCTTCTTTTCCCCTTTAGCGTGGAGATGCAAAACTCCCCATCAGGTGGCATTTGTTGAAAAATTGACCAAGCTTGTTTTAAGTCAGCTGCCCAACTTCTGGAAACTCTGGATTTCATATGTTAATGGAAGCCTTTTCAGCGAGGTATGTGTACAGATTTGACTATAGATGTAGCTCAATCATTGTGAGTTTCTAGTCTTAATCATTTTAGATTTTGAAGTGACTTTTTTAAAACCTCAGAAGCCCAGAGCCTCTATTGTCAGATATTTTAAGATTAGTTGAAAACTCTCTACAGCCCTAACACTACTAGCTGTGTGGCCTTGACCAAGTGACTTCCCTGTTCTGGCCTTGGGCCCTCGACTCTAGAGAGAGAGTAGTGAGTGTCTCCCAGGAAGGGGCTGAGGGTTTGGGGAGACGGCCGCTCAAAGAACAAGACTCTGGAATGAGGACAGTGCCAGTCAGGCCATGTTGGGGGTGAGACTGTTGTGCAGTTGACAGGAAGCAAATGATAAAACAAGGAGAAAACGTTTGCATCTTGCACCTGGGTCTGAAGTGAGAGGGAACTTCCCGGTTGGACAGAACTTAAAGATCCTTTCTTCTGGCCCCTGTGTGATCCACCTGAGAAGTTGTTTAAACCTTGATGTTCTCAGAAGCTGCACATGTGCTCAGTGTCCTGATCATAGATAGTTGGTAGTGCAGAAGTTAGGGACATAAAGAAGCGGCTCTGCTGTCTCCCTTCTGTTCACCTGTGACAGGCCCCCAGGTCCCAGGGTGTAGACTCCGAGGCCTTTTATCAGTGGTTATAAAAAAGCTCTGTTGAAAGTTAACTGTGCAGAGGTCAGACTTCCATACAGCATGTACAGAGTTTGACCTTCACAAATGCAGACCTGCTTGTTGCTGTCCAAGGAGGAGCGTGCTTTCAGGTGTCCTGAATCAGGTTTTGTCAGCACTCCACTGCACTCGGGGCCCCACCAGCCTGCATCTTCGTTCATCACGGCCATGAGGGTGGCAGCCTCTGTGGGAGGCAGCGTTCCTCCTGCCATGTCGTACCCTCACCCTCTTACCCGCCCCCCAAAGCAGGTCCCTCTTGAGACTGGAAAGAGGAGGTGCCTCCACACCAGTGCCTGGACAGGTGTGTTCATAACTTCTTTTGCAGAGTGTCAGCATTTGAACACCCAGTGTGTGTCGCTGACTAGCTGTGATGTGGCAGTTAACGGTATGTGAAATGCTTATGACAGTATCTGGCAGATAAATAAGATGCTGCTCTTACTAGTTGGAGAAAGCATTCTTTCCAGTATTTGAAGTGTCATTGGCCTGGCACACAGTAGGCGTCTCATAGCTGTAAGAAGTGAGGCAATAGTGTTGACCAGAGGTGTGCGGGAGGGCGTTGAGGCAGGGGCTCACATACCTAAGGGAGCCGTGCCCTGGGAGCCGCCTGGATCGCGTTGCTGTTTCCAGCAGAGAGTGTTTCCTTCCAGTTGCGTCAGTTTCTGGAGTTGCTCTCCCCTCCACGGGGACAGTAGTTATCTCATCCTGAGTCTTTTGAGAGCTTTCGATCTGGAATAACGTAGTGAAAAGGGACTATATTTTCCTGCCTTACAGGTTGTACCTAGTTGTGGTAAATGTCTAGATGAATTATTTAATTGCAGATGAAAAATAAATGAGCTCAGGAATATTAGCCCTGAAAAAAAAATCACTGTAATTAGTTGTATGAGTTGGATTTGCCTGTGGAGGTTCTACCTATTTATAGTCATAAACTTCTTTTAAAAGTTTATAGTAATATTAGTAGTTAAGTGTAATTTACTCTACAGATTTGGATGTGTTTTTAAATTAAGTTACCCTCTACTGGAAAGCTAGTAAGACCCCAGAGGACAGTGGAAGGAAGGGAGGAGTTAGGAGAGGGTACTGTCATGTCGTTAGTAAAAACCAGAGACTTAATTAGATGAATGTTGGGAAGAATTCCAGGTATTTAATCTCATACAAGAAAGCTCTGAAATATTTAGTTACAACTTAATTGAATTTCTTTTCTTGTTGTAAAACTGTTTTTGTTTTATTTAGAGTTCATCCGTTAAAAGATTTAGATGGAGTTTCCAACAGTTTGACAAATAGTTCTTCAGACTGGTCACAGCCATGTGAAGTGACATATGTGAATCAAACAGTGCAGTCTAACCGTTGGCCTTACCACAAAGTGGTTTTGGTCTGTGTGTGCAGGAAAGAGTTAAGGGTTTTAGCTCGTGAAATGGTTAATAGTAGGGTAAGAGCTCACCTTTAGATATATTTTAAATATAGTGTATTTTCAGGTGAAAACTTTTAAAGTATTCAGTTTTTTAAATATTAGGAATCAGCGTTTTAAAAAGTTGTATAACTCATAGAATGTAAATTAAAATGTTCTTCCTGTTTCAAAATTTTCTTCTTAAAAGCAGGGCAAACTGCACATAATTCAGCATGTTGGAGGTATTCCACTCTTTATCAAATAAAAACAATAAGTAACAAATTGTTTTAACAATTGGAAGAGGAAGGCCGTACAACTGGTTCCCCCACCCACTCACTCCACCTGCTCACTTCTTTACGTGACTGGAGACGCCCTCGGAGTCTGAACAGTTCCTCTGTCCAGTTGGCGTTTTCATGCATGCACTAGCCCTGTTTGGTGGGCAAAGCTGTTGTGGAAAAGTTTAGCCTTAATTTTAGTATGATGTTTTTAACAGTTGATTTTTTTACTCTTTCCTTTGATTCAAAGCTATTTCACAGGACAAAGGACTTTGAAGTAATCTTCCCATTGGACAGGCATTTAGTGCTGTGGCAGATAAAACAAGAAAAACGCCGTCTGGCAGTCAGGATGCTTGGTTTTATGTGGGCCAACCCTTCACGGAGACAAATACGCCTTCTTCCAGAGTCCCTCCCCTTCCTCCACAGCACAGTGAGCCAGGTCTTAAGGTCGGGGCTCAGAAAAACAACTAACTAGGACGTTGGCTCTGTTTTCAGCAGCATATATATAGAGAGAATGGATTTATTCCAAGAAACTATCTCCCAGGACTGTGGAGTTAGTAGCCCCAAGGTCCACAGTTAGCGTGCTGGAGACCCTGTGGTTCCCAGCCGCAGGCCAGCAGACTCCAGGCCCGAGAGCCACCCTTTCACTCTGTCCTGCTCAGGCCTTCTGCAGACACCAGGGAGGCAGTCTGAAATTCAGATTTGGGAAGGAGATCTTTCTGCGAGGAAAGATTTGGACTGGAAATGTGAGTTTGGAGCTGTGATCTTGTGACTTGTAATGAGAAGTATGTATTTGATCTTCACTTTTGATATTGTGACTTCCTAAGTGTGCGGCATGTTAGTGAGTGTCTCGTCTCCCCGCTGAGGCCAGGCTCGTCCAGAGGACCAGCCGTGGGTTTAGAGGGTGGGAACTCTCAGTGCCGCCCCAGAGAGAGGGGCTGAGGCCAGGCTCGTCCAGAGGACCAGCCGTGGGTTTAGAGGGTGGGGACTCTTAGTGCCGCCCCAGAGAGAGGGGCTGAGGCCAGGCTCGTCCAGAGGACCAGCCGTGGGTTTAGAGGGTGGGGACTCTTAGTGCCGCCCCAGAGAGAGGGGCTGAGGCCAGGCTCGTCCAGAGGACCAGCCGTGGGTTTAGAGGGTAGGGACTCTCAGTGCCGCCCCAGAGAGAGGGGCTGAGGCCGAGTTCAGTCTGCAGTGAGTTCATCAGCTGTGTCTGCGTGATGCAGCCTCAGCAGGGGCCCCAGGGAAGGGACACCTCGCCCTGCGCCTCTGCCCTTCCCGCTGGTCAGACTCCACCGTGAGCGCCTCTGGTCACACCTGACCACAGCTGTGCATCACTGCAGTCACTTCTCCAGTGTCTCAAAAATAAAGGGGAAAAGCGTCCGTTTCTGTAAATCCTGGTGCACAGAGTTTTCAGTGTTGTTGGCCAAGAGACAATGATTCTTCATTCTTTTGAAAAGAAGAAAAAAACAGTAAAAGTTGCACAAGAAGTGTGACTACCTGCCACAGAGGGGTGTGTGTCTGTGTGTGCTGGCCGTGCCCGTCAGGCTGTCTGACTTGGAAACACCAGCGTGCTTACCCTTGTCGTCCTCCTTCGGGTCAGCGGTGTGGATCATGTAGAGGGCTCTCCACAGTTTCTTAAGCTTAGGCCCAAAAAGTGGTGTTACCTGCAGTATTTTAAAATTACCTTGGTGTCAATATCGTAGTCACTTAGAGTGCAGTTATTCCTAACCTAAAGTTCTCCACCTAAATACACCAGTACCTTCTAAGATTATGGTGGTGAGTTTTTTTACAGTATGCCGTTTCATGATGACTTGTTCCTTTGGAAAGTGTCCTAAGTTTGTCCTACTAGGACATTCCATAGAATAATATTTGGTTGTAAGAAAATTTGATAATAAAAAGTTAACTGAAATTCACTTGAACAGATTTCTCTCTTAATCAGTGTAAAGTGGTCTGCTACACATTGCTCTAAGGAGAAAGAGAAATCAGAGGGAAGACATGACTCTACAGTCAGTTCTAGAATACACTCCCTCCAAACTGGACTAAAACCCCTTGAAGAAGAGTGCTGATGTGTGATTTTTAAAAAAATAAAATGCCACCATTCATGCTTATAGTCTTGAATACTGTGGGGGGAGTGTGGGGACAGGTTTCCCAAGTGGTGCATTAGTAAAGAACTCGCCTGCCAGTGCAGAAGATAGCAGAGACGCAAGTTCAATCCCTGGGTCAGGATGATCCCCTGGAGGAGGGCATGGTAACCCACTCCAGTGTTCTTGCCTGGAGGAACCCATGGACAGAGGAACCTAGGGGGCTGCAGTCCACGGGGTCACGGAGAGTCGGATACGACTGAGTGCACATACTGCAGGAGGGGGCGGTGGGCCGGGGTCTGCAGACGACCAGACCACCCAGAGCCACAGCTGCTCTCGTTTCCACACCCACTCCTGGGAAGCAGCGCTGCAGCGGCATGTGGGCTGCATGCCTGTAGGGGTAACCGCAGAAAGCTGTGGATGAGAATGGCATGTGAAATTCCCCTACAGAAAGGATAGCTTCAGCTTCATACTTCAGGCGCTCAGTCGTGTCCGACTCTCTGGGACCCCATGAATCACAGCACACCAGGCCTCCCTGTCCATCACCAACTCCTGGAGTTCACTCAAACTCATGTCCACAGAGTCGGTGATGCCATCCAGCCATCTCATTCTCTGTCGTCCCCTTCTCCTCCCGCCCCCAATCCCTCCCAGCATCAGGGTCTTTTCCAATGAGTCAACTCGTCGCATGAGGTGGCCAAAGTATTGGAGTTTCAGCTTTAGCATCAGTCCTTCCAATGAACACCCAGGACGGATCTCCTTTAGAATGGACTGGTTGGGTCTCCTTACAGTCCAAGGGACTTTCAAGAGTCTTCTCCAGCACCACAGTTCAAAAGCATCAATTCTTTGGCGCTCAGCTTTCTTTCTAGTCCAACTCTCACATCCATACATGACCACGGGAAAAACCATAGCCTTGACTAGACGGACCTTTGTTGGCAAACTAATGTCTCTGCTTTTTAATATGCTGTTTAGGTTGGTCATAACTTTCCTCCCAAGGAGTAAGCGTCTTTTAATTTCATGGCTTCAATCAGCATCCGCAGTGATTTTGGAGCCCCCCAAAATAAAGTCTGACACTGTTTCCACTGTTTCCCCATCTATTTCCCATGAAGTGATGGGACCAGATGCCATGATCTTCGTCTTCTGAATGTTGAGCTTCAAGTCAACCTTTTCACTCTCCTCTTTCACTTTCATCAAGAGGCCTTTGAGTTCCTCTTCACTTTCTTCCATAGGGTGGTGTCATCTGCATATCTGAGGTTATTGATACTTCTCCTGGCAATCTTGATTCCAGCTTGTGCTTCTTCCAGCCCAGCATTCCTCATGATGTACTCTGCATATAAGTTAAACAAGCAGGGTGACAACATACAGAGCTTTAAGGAAGATAAATAGCTTCTTACTGGAATAAGGAGGGTTTTCTAATCAGTCATCCCTTAACCAGAGACTTGGGCTGCTGCTTACACCCCTTTTAGTCAAGTTGTAACCGTGTCTCACGCTCTCTTTACATACAGCGTACTTTTATGAATTACTTCTGGAGACAACTAACAGGTTTTTCGTTTTTTTAATTTTTGTTTTTCAGACTGCTGAGAAGTCAGGCCACATTGAGAGATCAAAGAATGTAAGGCAAAGACAAAACGATTTTAAGGTAAGTTAAGGGGAAGCATGTAGACTCTTTCTCGAGGTAGGGTTTCCTTAAACAAAGTGACTGGAAGGCCTGGTGTGCATTCCAGACATTTGTCTCGTGCAGACTGCCTCCCCCGGTTGATTCAGCCAAGTTTGATGCCTTTTAATGCAGTTCTACTTATTCATTAACGTGTAGAAAATGATCCAGGAAGTCATGCAGTGTCTCGTGAAGCTTGTCCGCGGGGCCTTGCTCCCACTTGGCGCGGCGGAGGGCGGAGGGCGGCAGCACGGAGGCTGGGAGGGGAAGGCTGAGCTCTCCGGACAGTGGCTGGCTCACGTCATCCAGACTCTCAGGTAAATGTGGGCGTGGTCTCTGGAGAAGGGGGAAATGTTTTTGTCTTTTTAGGGAAAAAAAAGATACACTCAGCAAAGAACTTTGCTCTGTCCTTTTGTGTCCACTGTTTGCTGTGTGTCATCTGATAACTCAGCTCCTAAGCCTTCCTGGTGCTTGGATCTGAAGAGAGTGTCACTTTTGTCATTGTTTAATCAGTGTCACTGTGATGTCACAATCCTTGTCATGGATTGTACAGTCCTCGTTTTCAGCATACAGCGGTAGCTTGTAAGTGCCACCATGAAGCGTGGTGGGATGCCAGAACGATGTTAACGACCACTCCAGGCCCCCTGTGCTCACCTTTGTCTCGCTGTGTTTGCTCCACAGGCTGACGTATGAGTCGCTGGCCGCCCTCGAGATCCCTAATGACCTGCTGCAGACCGTCCAGGACCTCATCTTGGGTCTCCGAGTGCGCTGTGTGGTGGTCACGCTGCAGCACACAGCCGAAGGTGTGTCGAGAAAACTCACGACACTGGCTCAACCAGTTATCCACACACACCACCTCTTTCCAGTTTCTAGATCCTCAGAAACAAGAAAGATGCTCTCATAGAAATCTGAATATTTCAGATCACCTGTCGCTGTTCAGTGTAGTTTTTTTTTTTTTCTTTCTTGAATACTTTTCAAATCCTGTTTATTTTGAGATGCTGGGCCATGCAGAAATTAAATGGATACTCTTGAAAAATACTTGAGGATGTAAGAACATCCATATGGAAAATGTCAAGTGGAAAAAGTAGACTATAAAATGTGTATAAAGTATGATTTCAATTTGGAAAGTATACATGTATATTTAAAATTTTTGATTTAGAAACATCAGCATTAAGTTAGAAGAAAGACTTAAGTTTCTCTTTGCAGCAGAAGTTACAGGTGATGCTCATTTTCTTAATACTTCTAGAGTTTTCAGGATTTTTGCATATAGTCATAAACAAGAAAGCTTATCTTTACAAAGCAGCCTTTTGGGTATTACATATTTCAGAAACAATCAAAGGCATTGTTATGAATGGTACAGGCCGTTGGTGTCTTTCCTCAGGACTTTGTCATAGGCCGGCTATGTATGTATAAAACTGGCCCCTGGCCCAGGTGAGGGGCTGGGCCCTTAAACGTGCCCAGATCTGTTTCTCCCGCCGTGGGCATCATGCTATTGTTGTAGAGAGCATGCAGGACAGAGAGAGTCCATGCTGGTTATTAGAAAATTGTGTTGTAGGCCGACTCGTCTGCCCCTGGCCCAGGTGAGGGGCCGAGCCAGGGCTGTTCCTCCCGCCATGGGCATCACGCTGTTGTTGTTGGGAATGTGCTGGACAGAGAGAGTCCACACTGGTTATTAGAAATCTCGGGGGAAATGCCTTGTGTCTTATACTGTACCTGTTGAATATTATCAGGAGTGCTGAGTAAGTGTGAAGTTGTCAGTGAACCTGGCCTGGCATTCTTCAGATTAGGCTGCATAGTAGACAGTTTTATTTACATTAAGGTTTTATTAGAAAAATCCAGTGGAGGTTAAAGCGTCTGCCTCCAATGCGGGAGACCCGGGTTCGATCCATGTGTCAGGAAGGTCCCCTGGAGAAGGAGACGGTAACCCACCCCAGTATTCTTGCCTGGAGAATCCCATGGATGGAGTAGCCTGGTGGGCTGCAGTCCGCGGGGTTGCAAAGAGTTGGACACAACTGAGCGACGGAACTAACGGAACACATTTAAATCCTTGTGTCTTCCAGAATTAGGTGTGTGTTAGTCACTCAGTCATGTCTGATTCTTTGTGACCCCATGGGCTGTAGCCCACCAGGCTCCTCTGTCCATGGAATTTTCCAGGCACGAACACTAGAGTGGGTAGCCATTTCCTTCTCCAGAAGTTCCTTCCCAACTCAGGGATCGAACCCAGGTCTCCTATATTGGCAGGTGAATTCTTTACCGTCTGATCCACCAAGGAAGCCTATCCCTGTTTTCACTAATTTTTTGTGAACTTATATAAAATGATTAAAAACCATAACCTTTATGGATTTTTATGTCTCTAAAGTTCAGTCAGAGAACTATAGTAAGACGTGCTTGTGTGCTTGTGTTCCCTGTAGACATAAAGAGACTGGCTGAAAAGGAAGATTGGGTTGTCGACAGCGAAGGCCTGACGTCTCTAGTAAGTTTGAATTCCTCTAGATGATTAGTCGTTAGTGTCTGTTACATTCAGAATAATTGATTTATTATGATGATAATGAGCGAGTGCACTATTGCAACCCTAAAAATTTTCTGGAAATCGAAAAGCAAACGTCTTCAAGTTTTCCTTCTCATAGTCATTTTTGGTTAATACTAACCACATATGCTTAAAAATTAGTAAAAGCAGTGGATCACCTTTAGAGTGATCATTCTTCCTGTAACTTCTGGTTTTTGTGTTAACATTTTTAATGTAATTCTAAGCTTCCCAGCAACTTGAATTTTTCAGAACAGCAGGATAGAAAAAAACAAAATGTTGTTGCTCGACCCTAAGGCAAAACAGAGGACAATAGAATTTCTCCAGATACAGGGAAAGGTCAGGTGGGCAGTTAAAACTGTAGTCTTTCACTCTGGAGCTATCATCTTTTCAGATGGGACTTTGAGGTTTTTCAGAGTCCCCTTGAAAATAAGGTCAGGATTCCTGAGTTGTGTGTTTTCAAGTCTGTCTCATGGATCCCACAGCAGCCCTATAGGTGGGTTTTCAGTTCAGTTCAGTTCAGTCGCTCAGTCGTGTCCGACTCTCCGCGACCCCATGAATCACAGCACGCCAGGCCTCCCTGTCCATCACCAACTCCCGGAGTACACTCAAACTCATGTCCACAGAGTCGGTGATGCCATCCAGCCATCTCATTCTCCGTCGTCCCCTTCTCCTCCCGCCCCCAACCTTTCCCAGCATCAGAGTCTTTTCCAGTGAGTCAACTCGTCTCATGAGGTGGCCAAAGTATTGGAGTTTCAGCTTTAGCATCAGTCCCTCCAATGAACATCCAGGATTGATCTCCTTTAGAATGGACTGGTTGGATCTCCTTGCAGTATAAGGGACTCTCAAGAGTCTTCTCCAACACCACAGTTCAAAAGCATCGATTCTTCGGCGATCAGCTTTCTTCACAGTCCAACTCTCACATCCATACATGACCACGGGAAAAACCATTGCCTTGACTAGACGGACCTTGGTCGGCAAAGTAATGTCTCTGCTTTTTAATATACTATCAAGGTTGGTCATAACTTTCCTTCCAAGGAGCAAGCGTCTTTTAATTTCATGGCTGCAATCAGCATCTGCAGTGATTTTGGAGCCCAAAAAAACAAAGTCTGACACTGTTTCCACTGTTTTTCCATCTATTTCCCATGAAGTGATGGGACCAGATGCCATGATCTTTGTTTTCTGAATGTTGAGCTTCAAGCCAACCTTTTCACTCTCCTCTTTCACTTTCATCAAGAGGCTTTTGAGTTCCTCTTCACTTTCTGCCATAAGGGTAGTGTCATCTGCATATCTGAGGTTATTGATATTTCTCCCAGCAATCTTGATTCCAGCTTGTGCTTCTTCCAGCCCAGCGTTCCTCATGATGTACTCTGCATATAAGTTAAATAAGCAAGGTGACAATATACAACCTTGACGCACTCCTTTTCCTATTTGGAACCAGTCTGTTGTTCCATGACCGGTTCTAACTGTTGCTTCCTGACCTGCATACAGGTTTCTCAAGAGGCAGGTCAGGTGGTCTGGGATTCCCATCTCTTTCAGAATGTTCCACAGTTTATTGTGATCCACACAGTCAAGGCAAGGTTAAACATGCAGTGGCTTAACCAAAGGGGCATGTCCTTTTTCTCTCCCACTGAAGAGGTGGGACTGGTGTGGCAGCCGCAGCATGCAGTGCAGGCAGGGTCCAGGGCTCCTCTGAACTCTGCTTTGTGATCCTTAGTGTGGCTTCTTTCTCAGGATACCTCATGGTCACAGGATGGCAACTGCAGTTCCAGCCATCACATCAGGCCTTATTCCTGTCCACAGGGAAGTCCAGCATTTTCCCAGGAGCCACAAGTGACAGCTCTGTTTACATCTAATTGGCCAGAATTTATCCACATGCCCACCACTATCTGCAACAGATGCTGGGGGAAAAATCTAGTTTTTCAGCCGATCACATTGCTTGTCCAGCAACTTGTCTTGCCGTAGTAGAATAAAATGGCCTGCCTTGCCCACACTTGCAGGGCAGTGGGGCTCAGACTGTTGAGGAGCAGCCGTCCCCTGTCACGTCTCTTCATGTCCTTGAATTTGTTTGTGTGCTTGTCCACAGTCTTTCTCTGACAGTTGGGGAATTTTTGACAGGTTGCAATTCTTTCCTTCTTTTCAAGATTCTCTTTTAACACAAAGATATGCAAGTGTGTGTGTGGAATACGAATGCTCACTTCTGAATTTTTGTAAATTAAATCATGCTGAAATTAGGAGATTTATTTTTAATAACTCTGTTACAATTATATTTTAAAGGATTTTTTTAAAATTTTGTTTTAATTTATTTGGTTTATTTTTCACAATTATTTGTGTTTAAATACAAACTCTCCTATAACTAAATATTTACGAGGAGGAGGTATGGAACCAACCTGTACTGTTCAAACTACGGCCACTTGACACATAGCTTCAGACTCCACAACTTGAAAGAAAAATATCTCAACTTTTTATGTTGCCTACATGTTGAAATAATACTTTGATATATTGCATGTTATAAATTAAAATTTGTTTTTCTTTCACTTTCCATATTGTGGTTCCTGGAAACTAATATACTTCAGCCACAGTGTGCGTCTGGCTGGCGCTGTGCTTGTGTTGGGTGTGGTGAGGAGGCAGCACTGCACGGCTTCAGCATCTGACCTGGCTCTCCTCAGCTGTCTCAGCACCACTCATCTTCTGAGGCTACTTAACCTCTCTGCTTCTATTAAAGAAGCAGCAAAATGTTTGTTCACTGTATTGTTGGTTAGAATTAAACAAGACGCTATAGAAAAAAGCTGTAACCCACAAAGCTTTATATATATACACAGAGGATTTTAATTTATTACCACTTAATAAAAGTACCCTACATTTACATGAAGCCTTACTATTATCAGAGCTCTTCCTATACTCCTGTCCTCCCTAGTTATCACTGCGAGCCTGGTTGGCAGGCCACAGACACATCAAGACCAGCCCCCCTGAATACCTGCCCCAAATGACACAAGCCAGGGCAGAGCAGATAGCGCCAGCCTCACCCTGGGTCTTGGTTCCGGCCTCAGATCATCTTGTACAAAGAAAAAGATATGTTCATTTTGAGGAAACACAGCATCTGCTTTCAGGGATTTATTTTCATTTAAAAAAAAAAAAGCCTGACAGAAATCGAACAAGTTAGTCATAAAATAGGTATTGGCTTCAGGTCCTTCCGCTGGTCGGTATTCCTTGTACACACGTGTAGGGTGTGGTGGCTGCACATCTGGGTCCGCAGTGTGTGCAGAGATGGCCACGTCTGAAGTCGTTTGTAGAAGATGAATCCCCTGGAAGGTCCTCTGAGATGGTTACTTTAGAGACTTGTTTCTAGTCAAGTTTAACTATACTGTGGTAAGAAACTGTGACCGTAGAATCGCTAATTTCATGTCTCGTGACACACAAGCCAGAGATCTAAACCACTACGGTGATTTGGCGCCAGCCAGTGTGTCTCATGACCGTTGTTGAAGAAGGGTGCTCACCCCATCAGCCTGCCGGAGCTGAGCAGCTATCAGCCCAGGGCACAGACTTCCCAGGACGGAAGATAAATCCAGGCTTGGAGCCACATGCAGGGTCCAGTCATGAGTGCTGGCCTGTAGCACGTCTGGAGTTCTCAAGTCTGAACGGAGACTCAGTTGTTTCAAAGGCTGTTTCACACAGGACTTTGTTGTCTTAGCGTTTCGCAGTACTGATCCCATTTGTTTGACATGAGGCTGTTTTGCTTTCCCTGCACACAAGCTTTGCCCCATGCCTGTGCCTGAAACACTCGCTGGAGAGCATCCTGTTTTCTACAAGTGCTGAAAATGTTTTCTGCCTTCTTTCAGTTTGGATAATTCTGAGAATTTTCTTCTTTCAGAATAACTGGAGTGATACCATGACAACGTATAATGCCCTAACTCAGGTGATTCCCTGACACAATGCAGAGACAGCGCCTTTTCTTTCTTTTCAGAAAAAAAGCAGTAGCAGCCGACCCTGACCCTAGTGCAGGACACTTTCTGATCCTGACCCTAGTGCAGGAGAGCAGAGTGACTGCACAGGGAAGCAGCATTGAGCTGCCCGCCGTTGAGATTTGGGGTTGGGCTCCCAGTGCTGTTATGGTAACGTCTTAGGTTTTCCTGCCTTACGGGGCAGGCAGGCGGGTTCACAGGTCTGATCCATGAGGCTTTTCAGTGCTTTGTGCCATTCTGTATCCACCCCCGACCTTTCTTTTTTCTTGGACTTTGCACGTTCTCTCTGGTGCCCTCTGGCGGCTCCAAAGTGCAGTATTAAAATGGCATCAAGTTGAGGTACTGTTAACTTTTCTTATGCCTGGATTCCTTCTTGTGAGAAAGTGTAAACTTTTGTTTCTTCTGTTTGTATATGATGTCTCCTTTTCCTGTTCAGTTTCCCCCCAAGTTGTTAATAACCGAAGCATGTAGGGAGGAGAGTTCTGCCTGCAGGTTCTGCAGGGGGCTGTCCCCACAGCCTCTGCCGCCTCCCACTGGCCCCTCCGACTCTGTCCATGGGGGCCGCCCCTGTCCTTCAGGTCTCGCTGTCCCCCAGGCTTCTCCTGCCGAGACAGACCCCTCCATCTGTCTTCCTCCGAGGGCCCAGTCCTTCTCTCCATTGCATTTACTCTACTTTACAATCCACTGTTTCATTTCTGTGCCTTTTTTTTTTTTTTTTTTTTGTAAAAAGTGACAGTTTTGATTCCACTCCAGAATGTACAAGTAACAAGAATGCGTGCTGCTGTCCCCTGAAGTGGACTCGCTCAGAGGGAACCCGTAGGAGCAGCTAGGGCTTGTTCAGACTCATCTCAAACGAGATATTTTCAAGTTTCATTTTCTGACTTGATGGACGGAGAAAGTGACTGTAGAGACGGTGCTAAATGACAGTTGGCAGCCCTCCACCGGTCATGGTTGCCAACACCTTGTGTTGATGGGTCCAGAGACAAGCGAGGCCTGGAGCTCACGCTTCTCCCGGAATGTGTTACAGCTCTGCTTCATCCTGGCCCCTGCCCTCTTCCAGAAGAGTAGAATGTTGGAGAAGAGTTCTCGCTTTACCTCACTTGTGTTCTAGTTGAGTTAGACGTCCTCTCCACTGCTGGGAGTCACTGTCTGTCAACACCCGGTGCAGACTCTGCTGGCCCAGGTGGCAGGTTCACCACGTGTGGCCCTGTCCTTCCCGCTGGCCTGGGGAGCTGGGTGTCGGGGCCACATGCCCAGGCCTGTCTGCTCTGTTTCCACAGCCCTGCCAGTTTGAGCGGTGCGTGGTGCTGTCCCTGCAGTCGTTGCGTGGTGTCCTGGAGTGCAAGCCCGGGGAGGCCAGCGTGAGTGTCGGGGAGCAGCTCCTGGGCATGGGGGGCCCAGCCCACGGGTCTGGGTCATTGCAGCACTAGAACTACCACCCTGTCACTTGGCCCGAGGCCGGCTCTCTGCGTCCCCTTTCAGGATCAGGCTACCCACCTGGAAGCCCTTGTCCACGTGTTCACTGTTCACATCAAGCTCCATGGACAGAAAGTTTTCTTAGCTAAGTACAAAAATTCTCCTTCCTTCTTACAGGTCTTCCAGCACCCTAAAACCCAGGAGGAGGTTTGCCAACTGAGCATCAATATCATGCAGGTACTTTGTAGAAGCAGTGGAGACCTGAGACAGTGCAGACTGTCGGTCTCCCTCCTGTTTATAATCAGTGTAGAGCAGATCCTGACAATTATATGTATCCTTTTTCATTTTGTTTGAGTACGTAATAGTTTATGGTAGGTAAGTTCACGGTAAGAATAGTTGCAGCTTACTTAGCAGTACCTCCCCCAGTAATTCATTTTTATTATGCTGCCCTTTCTGTGTTCTCGTGGTACTTTGTACATGTATGTGTGTATATATCTGTGCTCTGTGTATATATCTGTAATCTGTGCTCTGCTGGAGCACAGATTACATGACATGACTGGTTTACATTTTATCTAGAGCCCCGCGTTCTCTGGGGCCAGTGCCTTGTGGGCACATAAACACAGCTGAACACATGAGTGAGTGAGAGGAAGGAAATAAAATATATATTCAAGAACTTAGCAGTGGGATCAAAACAGAGGTGCTGCAAGGTTTCTTAATCACTTAGCGCTATACACGGGGACATGGACTCCCAGTGCTTGCGTTCTTATATGTGCCTGTGCAGATGTGCTCTGTGTATGGGATGCACAGTTTATCCCTCACAAGGTAAATATACATATATACCACTTGCAAAGTATGCACTGTATTTCTGATTATTTATGGAAAATTTCTTTGCTGTCCAAACTGATGAGCATCTGAGGGTCCCTGTCACTGAAATGTTCCATTTTTGACTAGGTGTTTATATCCTGTCTGGAACAGCTGAGCACCAAGCCTGATGCCGATGTAGACACTGCACAGTAAGTGGAGCTGAGAGCAGCCTTGCTGGAGCATCTGTGCCGGCTGAAAATACAGCCTCCTATTCTGTGTTTGGTCTTGTATCCTGAGACTTACAGTAAGAGAGCGAGTGTGCGTGTGAATTACACGTTTCTGTATTCGGCCTGTATTCTTTCCGCAGTTTCTTCGTCTTCTGAACTTCTCTCAGCTTTACTAGAGGCACTTTGAGCAAACTGAGTACATGACTAACTTCCTAACTGTCCAGAGGAGCAGGGTTTGTCATAATAGAGTGAAAATGCACGACTCCTCGTCGTTGGCAACCATGCGGCTCTGTATTGGGCGTTATCCCAGCTGCTCTTAGAGGCCCGCAGTGTGGGTGGGGTGATGCCCCAGCCGGCTGAGTTACCTGAGCCCAGAGCGCACACCTGAGTCCGGACGTTTCCAGATCCGAGAGATCATTCCATCATCGTACTGCTCTCTGGGGCTGTTGGTACCTCGTCTTTCTGAATATCTGGCACATGGGACTTACTGCACCTGAGGTTTCTGCTTGCACACAAATAATACTGAAATAAATGCCTCTTCATTAAAGCTGTAATATAACTGACAGCTGGAGATTTTCCCATATTTGCCTGGTTTTTGCCTCTCACTGTATAAGACATTTATTCCTCTGAGGCCTAATAAATATTCAATTCTGGTTTGTCTTTGATTTATATGTTTAGCATATTCATTTACCAGGAATTTATATTGTTAGCAGTTTCCTGATTTTTTTTTTTAATTAAATAAGTCTTGTTTTGTTACGATTTTTGTTCCACACGTCATTGAATTCTAGTAGTGAAGGTATTTCTAACTTTTTTTGCTCTGTTCATTCACAGATGTTTCCTATCAGTTTTTATTGTTTTAATTATCATTATTTTAACATTTTTTTCAGATTGCTATCCTTTTTTTGCTTTTCTGTTTTAAAATATTATTTGATATCTTTTTCGCCTTCCATATAAATTCTGAAATCAGTTGATTAGATCTAAAGAGAGAGATTCTGCTGAGGTGTTACTTGTCACCTGCCGTGTCTGTAAATTTACTGGTAGCTCTTTGGTGTCTTTTCCCCTGCAGTTCTGTGTATCTGGTCACTTGTGGGTTAGTAACTAATTTCCTAACTCAGCTCTCCTGTTAGTCATTTACTGTGAACATGAGCTTGAACAAGCTCCCTCCAGATTGTGATGGGCAAAAACATTTCAATTATGAGAGTCTATACCTAGAAATTAAATTATTGGGACTACCCCACAAACACATTTTATATGGGCCACGTTAACAGATAGTTGACAGTTTCTACTTTGAGCTGTTAGGTGTTAAATATTAAAAAGCAGAAAGTTACATGATTTTTGACCAAAAGATCTTAAAGTCAAATTTACATAGGTTTTATGGAATTTTTTACTGAGGTATAATTGACATATAACGTTAATGTTTTTTATTTTAATGCTTTAACTGTAACTGTTCTCTTACTTCTCTCTTCAGTCTGTCCGTTGATGTTTCTTCTCCTGATTTGTTTGGAAGTATCCATGAAGACTTCAGTTTGACTTCTGTAAGTAAGATCATAAAGAGATGATAGAAAATAAAGCATGTCATTTGAAAACTGCATAATGACTGTTTCATAACTCAGCCTAAGATTTCTTTGTTACCGCATTATTGCTGTAGCATTCTACTCTTACTTTGGTGCTTTATTTTTGGAAAGTGTTAGTAAAGATATAATTCTGTATTCCACACTTATTAGCTGAAATTACAGCATAAGTATTTCCATCTGCTCTCTGCATCATGTCATGAAAATGCTCTAGTGCTGGAAAGGAGGCAGAGGACAGGCACCATGTCCCTGCTTTCCTCTTGAATCAGAGAAGCTCTGCTCTTTGTTTTTGTGGGTTTTTTTTGGTAAGTTCCCTATTAGCATTTTATTTAAACTCAAAATTCCATGGCAAAACGAAATCACCTTTCCTATAAACTCATGTGTATTTTAAACACATGCGTGTGTTTAGGAGTGATTAACACACATGCTTTGTTCTGTATGTTAATTTAGCTGTTAAAATTCAAACTCCAATTATCTTAAAAATTAGTTGTAACCCTCTTCAGTTTGTCATTAGCTTGAAGGATGGGTGTGTATGTTTCTCTCAAGAAAGGAAACGTGACCTAAATTTTTGCCATATATCATTTCTACAGTTATTGTAAGTATCAATCCCTAAATAAGGATTTGTTTTATTAGGAAAAGTGTAATCAAAGTAATTTTTTTAAAAACACTGTTGTAGGTTTAATTACTTGTGTGACTAGGCAGATAATAGTACTGTTCACAGAATTCAGGAAGAAAACAGGTCTACAGAAACATTAAAATGTCAGTTTGGGACCAGATGTGTTGGTGGACACCTGTGCGGTGTCCAGGTGTGGGATGTCTAGTGGGCAGCTGGCCCCCAGGAGAGAAGTCCAGGAACAGACTTGTGGGTCAGTGCTGTGAGGCCTGGGATGGGGTGAGGATAGAGAGGAGACCACGTATCCAGAAACCATATTGGGCTTCAAGATCCAAGGGGAGGCCTGAAGATAGCGCCTGGGAGCTCCAGAGAAGGAAGCATCAGAGAGGAAGAAATCCAGACAGAAAAGCAGACTGCTGGAGTGCCTGCAGGTCAGACGGAAGCCAGGGCTTGTGGGGGCATGTGGACGGCTGCGGGGCACGGCCTGCACTGGTCAGGGGTGAGTGGAGACCGTCCAGTGAGCTCAGGCCACGCTCCCGCCGTGAACACGAAGAGAAGGCTGGAGAGGCAGCGTCCTTCTCTGTGGAGGGGGGGCTGCCCCTCGCCCAGTCTGTGAGACAGGCCCCGTTCGCACACAACAGTCTTTCTAGCGCGGAGGCGGCTGCCACGTGCATCTTCCTTCTTGAGCTGACACCCCACGCTGGGCCAGTTCTCCTCAGAGCCTGGACCCCACCTTGAACCACGCCTTAGCCTCCGTCTGCCTGCTCTCAGCCAGAACCCAGAGTGCATCACACTGTCTCCTGTCCCCTCTCCTGAGATTGTCCCATATGTGGTGCCCAGCTCAGTCCCTGTGCTTTTCTCCACTGCAGGAAGCTGCATTAGATTTGGCCCTGGGGATTCGGGTCTTTGTGGGCTCTTGTTCTGGTTCCCAGCAGAGGGCAGTGGGGGAAGAAAGGGGGGCTCATCGCTGGTTCTCTTCTGGCTGCTGTTCACTGACTGAAGGGCTTTGGGCACCATGGAGGGTGGCCTGATGCCTGCATCACAGAGATGCTGCGGAGGGCCAGCACGGTGCCTGAGGCCGTGGAGTCCTCGGTCTGCAGATCCCGCCGCGGACAGGCCACAGAACAGGGCAGAGGAGATGGAGCAGGCCACTGGCAGGCGGGGTGGGGGGAGGGTGCTTGGCAGCGGGCTCCCCAGGGAAGGCGAGCAAGGATGGACTGTGGGCCTGGGAGACCAGCTGAGATCAGACTGGCTGCCAAGGATTCGCGTGCCAAGTGCCTCACAAGGGCCACATGATGGCGGCACGGGGCGTGGGCAGGGGTCTGGCCTCCCCCAGCCTTGCCTGTCACCCCCAGTCTCACAGTGCCCATCTCACGAGGTTTGAATGTGGAGCGTGGAGGAGGGTAGATGACAGCCCATTTTCCTTATTTTAGCCTCCACTTCTCATCCATAGAGTCATTCAGGCCATTTCATTGCTTTAAAAGCACTGTAATAATTCTGGGCCTTTTAATTATATTTATTGACGACCACAAAAGACAACAAGTAGATCACACTCTGCCAGAACTAAATAAACTTTTAAATAAAGACCTAGCAGTTTACACACTGTGAAGACACTGAATGGGATTCTTGGGCGATGTGGGCCCAGCCAGTGTGGCCCTGTGGTCTGCGCACCCACCTTTCGACCGCTGACCGCAGTCACTGATACGTGTACCACAGCAAGCCCGATACGGCGGGAGTGTGTCCTGGGGGGTCTCCGCCCTGAGTTCAGTCTGATCTAAACCGAGGCCTCGTATTAGTCACACTTGTTCTGGCGAAACCCTCCCCCTGAGGAGGTGGGACAGAGCTGTTCCTAGAACTTTCCTTACAGGCCAGTTCTTCTGAACTCTACGAACGGGATTGATTCGTCAGCCTGGGGGTCTGGTCCCTTTGATGTGAAATGACCGTGAGCAGCCAGAGGCCTTGGGGGTGTAGCGTGGCCCTCTCTGGGGCTGACTGGGTGGGCGCCGGTTCTGTCCCCTTGCTCGCCCCGAGAGGGAGACTTCCCTGAGAAGGGCTGCGATGGCCTCGTGGCTGAGGGAGCCCGTCTGTAGGTGCCATTACAGTTTTCTTCCAAGTTATGAAAAATTTAGAAGTTACTTTCCAAGAGTTTCAATGGTTTTTGGTAGTTATTTTTAATATCCATTTTTTTAGGTATTTTGGGTGCAAAACACGTAAACAGCAAAGTAGAGCCCCTTTTCTAAGAACAGCACCTAACCCCATCTCACTGGTTTCCTGTGCTCCGTCCGTCTGCTTTCCATTCAGCTGTTAGATTTCCAAAGGAATTTGAGTTAAACATGATTTGACTCTTCAGTGTATTAGGTCATAGAGATTAGTAGAATTACAGATTTGTATTATGTTTCTCTGTTACTGGGAAAGGAACCAAGATAAGCAAAGTGCTGAATCTTGATGTGAAACACCAAGAGACTGTAATTAGCAAGTGGCAGATGTTACCTGTTAGACTTTCAGTTTGTTACTGTAAATGTAATTTTTAAAAATTTGTTTTGGTTTTAGGAACAGCGACTTCTGATAGTCCTAAGTAATTGCTGCTACCTAGAACGTCACACCTTCCTAAGCATAGCAGAACATTTTGAAAAACACAACTTCCAGGGAATAGAAAAAATAACACAGGTAATGACTTGTGAAGGGTCACTGGTCTTGGCACCCGCTTAGTTTCAGCAGTTTTCCCGGTGCCACCCCCTGCTCCTCCCACCCCGCTCGCCCCGCCCCTGCTCCTCCACCCTCACCTCCTGGTCTCTTCTCACAGCTCACCTGGAGTTAATGCTCTTCTCTTTCTCTGGAACAAAGTCCTTGCAGGGCTAGAGCTGGCATATTACCCACCCAAGCTTCCCAAAACTGAGGGAAGGAAAGCTGAGAAAGGCTTCCAGAAGCATCTCAGATGCGGCTCCTTTCAGATTAGAGCTGTCACTGGCCAACAGCAAAGCCCGAGCCTGCACAATCGCCTCTCCTTCCTCTCTCCTGCCCCGGGGACCCCAGCGGAGCTTCTGTGTGCCTGCTGAAGCATTTGCACAGTTGCGGTACACGCACACACGTGTGCACACACACGCACACGCAGGCACAGCTCTAGGTGCTTTGTCTTTCCTGAAAAACTCACCCCCTCCCTCTCCAGTCCTGCATCAGTAAATCATTGGAGTGGTTTTTTTTTTTTTATGATGTTGCACTTTGGTGTTTATATTTTTCAAGTAATCAGAAAAGAAAAAGATGAAGTAATCTTGTTATTATTAAAGGTTGCTTGGTTCGTGGGCAAAGGTTTATCAGATTTCTAAGTAAAGCAAGCTAGAACCACTTTTTTTTAATGTCAGTACAGTTTTCTTAATGCAAAGAATAAGATAGTGATCTTGTTAATCTTTCAATCAAAAAGTGCTCTTGATGGATTGCATACTTTTTACAAATGATGGTTCTAGTTCATGAACTTGATTGGGATTTTTTTTTTTAAAGATTGAAAATGTCACAGTGGGTGGCTGTGTCTTGTTTTCCTGACTTTTCGTAAAGATTAATCATCCTGATGAGAAATGTTGTGACTTAAGACTTAAGGGCCAAATGTTGAGTTTATTTCCAGAAATATTTGGTCGAGAATTGCAAGGTGTTCTCTTGCAGTAAAAAGTTAGTATTTGTAGAAAGTGGGCATTTTGTTTTTATTCTGTAATAATAATGACACTAACATTATTATTGGAGAAGTCTTTTATCATTTAAAAAATATATGAAATGATAAGGAATTGCATATAAAAGCAGAGAAAGATTTCAGTTCAGTCGCTCAGTCATCTCTGACTCTTTGCAACCCCATGAACTGCAGCATGCCAGGCCTCCCTGTCCATTACCAACTCTCGGAGTTTACTCAGACTCGTGTCCATTGAGTTGGTGATGCCATCCAACCATCTCATCCTCTGTTGTCCCCTTCTCCTCCCGTCTTCAATCTTTTCAAGCATCAGGGTCTTTTCAAATGTGTCAGCTCTTTGCATCAGGTGACCAGAATATTGGAGTTTCAGCTTTAACATCAGTCCTTCCATTTGCATCAGGTTGCCAAAGTATTGGAGTTTCAGCTTCAACATCAGTCCTTTCAATGAACACTCAGGATTGATCTCCTTTAGGATGGACTGGTTGGATCTCCTTGCAGTCCAAGGGACTCTTAAGAGTCTTCTCCAGCACCACAGTTCAAAAGAGTCAATTCTTCAGTGCTCAGCTTTCTTTATAGTCCAACTCTCACATCCATACATGACCACTGGAAAAACCATAGCCTTGACTAGACGGACATTTGTTGACAAAGTAATGTCTCTGGTTTTTAATATGCTGTCTAGGTTGGTCATAACTTTCCTTCCGAGGAGTAAGTCTTTATTTCATGGCTGCAGTCACCATCTACAGTGATTTTGGAGCCCCCCAAAATAAAGTCAGCCTCTGTTTCCCCATCTATTTGCCATGAAGTGATGGGACCAGATGCCATGATCTTCGTTTTCTGAATCTTGAGCTTTAAGCCAACTTTTTTACTCTCCTCTTTCACTTTCATCAAGAGGATCTTTAGTTCTTCTTCACTTTGTGTGATAAGGGTGGTGGTATCTGCATATCTGAGGTTATTGATATTTCTCCCAGCAATCTTGATTCCAGCGTGTGCTTCATCCAGCCCAGCCTTTCTCATGATGTACTCTGCATATAAATTAAATAAGCACGTTGACAATATACAGCCTTGACATACTCCTTTCCCTATTTGGAACCAGTCTGTTGTTCCATGTTCATTTCTAACTGTTGCTTCCTGACCTGCATACAGATTTCTCAAGAGGCAGGTCAGGTGGTCTGGTATTGCCATCTCTTTCAGAATTTTCCAGAGTTTATTGTGATCCACACAGTCAAAGGCTTTGGCATAGTCAATAAAGCAGAAATAGTTTTTGGTTTTTTTTTTTTTTGGAACTCTCTTGCTTTTTCAATGATCCAGCGGAAGTTGGCAATTTGATCTCTGGTTCCTCTGCCTTTTCTAAAACCAGCTTGAACATCTGGAAGTTCACTGTTCACTGTATTATTGAAGCCTGGCTTGGAGAATTTTGAGCATTTCTTATAAGTGGGGATTTTCTGTTAGATTCAATTTGTGTCAGTAAGAAGCAGAATGAAATTGACATGCAGGTGGGCTCTTATGTCCTTCCAAGTCTTTGTCCAGGCTCTTGTGTTCTAAAACCAAGGCGATTTGAGGATCTGTGGGGTGCTATTTGTGGAACTCAGAATTTGGAATTGAATATTTTGAAAGCATTCAACTGAGCATTAAAGGAAACTAGATTTATGATCTTTGTGTTGTTTCTGTTTTTTATAAGTGAATTTGTTAATTTCACGATGACAATGAAGTAAAATATATTTCTTGCATTAAGGTAAAAAAGCTGCTAGCTGTCCCTGTTTTTCATGGGTCCTTTCTCAGGTAACATAACTCTGAAGGCCCAGATCCCAAAGCAGTCTGGGGCATTCAGATCCGCTGAACACTGGTCTCCCATGTTCTGCTCTGCTGTCAGAGGGAAGACCGCCTCAGAGCTGCTGCTGGGCATCCTTTCCCCTCGGACCCCACCTCTCACAGGTGTCCCCTGAGCCATGCTCAGGGACTTGGCCAAAGTTTCTCCAGGCACAGTTCCTTCTGTATTCTGTTTCACCATGCGTTTCACTGACCTTTTTAGTTCCCTTTAGCTTGCTCTTCATCTGCAAGAGTAGAATTAGTTTTTACATAAATAATCATGCTTGTTAGGAGTTCATTAAAATTTAATGATCATTCATTCTTTGGGGCTTGCTTCCCTGGTGGCTCAGACAGTAAAGAATCTGCCTGCAATGCAGGGGATACAGGCTGGATACCTGGATTGGGAAGATCCTCTGAAGAAGGGAATGGCAACCCTCTCCAGTATCCTTGCCAGAAGAATCCCATGGACAGAAGAGCCTGGTGAGCCACAGTCCATGGACTTGCAGAGTTCGACAGAACTGAGCGAATAACTCACTTTTTCACTTTTCATCCTTTGAAACTAGAATGATTTTTTTACAGTTTTGTTTGATGAAAATAGCTCTCTGAAGTAATTAAGGGAAGTATTATGAGCCCCGTTTTTCATGCAGAAAGATGCTCAGAGAGAGGGAGCTTGGCACAGCAGGCCTCCATTCACGTTTCCTCAGGCTGAGTCCACAGTGCCTGCTGGTCTGGCACCATACATGTGCTAAAGTAAAGGACAAAATTGTTTCTGTGCGAAGACACCGGAGGAATAGGATCTGATGCTGGTTGGTTAAATGTATATCTTTTTGAACTTTATAAAACAGCATTAAATGATAAACTTGAAACTTGTCAGCATTTCCAAATCCTCTTTTGCTGTGAGACACTTCCTTCCGAATGAGCCCCATTGGAGGCCTTTGTTGGGCTATGCTGTGGAGCCCTGCGTGCCTCTGCGTTTCCACATGTGGTGCCAGCGCCTCCCAGTCTCACAAGTGTTGGAAATGCTTTTCATTGTCCTTTTTCTTTTTCTTGTTATAAAAATAAGACCTCTGGACTTCCCTGGTGGTCCAGTGGTTAAGAACCCACTTGCCAATGCAGGGACCCAGGTTCAATCCCTCATCTGGAACATTCCACACGCTGCAGGGCAGCTAAGCTCATGCGCCACAACTGCTGAGGCCCAAACGCTCTGGAGCCCACGCTGTACAACACAAGGAGCCACAGTGAGAAGTCCTTGCAGCGCAGCCAGAGACGACCTGTGCAATGGCAGAAACCCAGCACAGCCAAAAATAAACATTTTTTCTTTTTTCAAGTAAGACCTAATCATTTTTTAAAAGGAGAAATACTGAAAAATCTAAAAGAGTCTTTTTTAATCACCTGTAATCCATCAAAGATAAACATTGTCTTATTTTAGAATATATTAGTATCTTACATAGACCTGTGTCTATATATGTCATTAAAATATGAAACAATTTTCTGAATTTCAGTTTATAATGATTATATCTCTTTCTATTGGCTATTCTGTTGTGAGCACTTTTCCATTTTTATAAATGTGAAGTTTTATGGCTTTATAGTATTTGTTACTGTTGGATGTGCCATTGTAAAATTCTTGTTTTCACTTTTTCCTGCTGGGAACCTTCAGGTGGTTTTTGTGGCTGTCACTGAGAGGGGATGCTGGCCGCGTCACCCTCCTCCCTTCCTCAAAGTAAATTCCTGGAAGTGAACTGCCGCTGCAGAGGCTCCCTCCCGGCAGACTGCCTGCTGGGTTGCTGTTCAGAATCTGCGCCCTCACATTTGGCCATCACTGCCGATTAAAACATCCCCTTGTGGTGTTTTCTTTTGCATGTCTTTCCCTGCTTGGCAGGTTAACACTTTCTCATATGCTCACTGGCTAGAACGGTCTCTTTAAAGGGGCTCAGAGGTTGCAGGCCAGTCTCTGAGCCCTTTGAGAAGGGAAAACCAGAGCTATATGGTCAATAAACTTTGGCTTATAATTTTATTGCAGTAGCTGTAACTACATAAATCCAAGGAATGATCCTTACATATATAAAAAATTGTTTTACTCTCTGCCATTCTTTTTAAAAGAATGATCTAATTTACAGTTTGGACAGTTGCAGGTTTTTTATCTGCCCAAGAATATTATAGTAGCCATTAAAGTATGGCATTAAATTATTATTTTTTTTAAAGCTGAATACCTAGAGAGAAATGGATGGGATGGGGCCCCCACCCTAACCTCTCCTATCTCCTGAGACATTCACAGGCCAGGCAGGGAAGACTCTCTTTTTTATACATGTATATATATATTTTTAATTCATTGCTTATTTGGCCAGGCCACGTCTTAGTTGCGGCATGTGGAGTCTTTTAGTTTGGCATTCATTTCTTGAGTGAGGTTTTCTATGATGCCCGTAAATCTCTCTCCAATATTTCAGCATGGAGGTAGAGAAAGGACAGGTTATTTTATTTTTAAATCCAGGGAAGCTCCTTTACAGCAAACAGTTCTAAAGATTTTTGAGTCACTTGAACCATAGGCAATATATTTTACATATTTGATTATTTTTAGCTTAATTGTATATAAATTTTTTTGCTGTATTTATTCTGGTTAAAATTTTGTTGTTTTCTTAATACAACTGTCAAAGGTTACCCTCCATTTACAGTTACTACAAAACAGTGGCTCTGTTCCTCGTCTTGGAGTCTTTCACAGTCCATCCTTGAGCCTCTTGAGCCTGTCCTGCCCAGCAGTTTGCACCCTGCCCGCCGCTCCAGAATGGCTGTGACTATAGTTTGGTGGGTTTCTTTCTGCAGCGCTGGCTCAGCTAAAAATGCTCTTCTGTCATCTGTGAAAGGGGAATAACAGGGCCTTGTTTCTGTTATTTTTTTCTTTCTCAGAAGTTCAATTTTTACAAAGTGTTCTTACTAAAATAGCTTTTTAAATAGTAAACTAGAAAATTTAAGTTGGAAACATTAAAATAAAACCATGAATTTATGTTTCTGTAACTGTTTTGAGGGAGCTTCAGAGCCCTGTGTAGACAGTGGGGAAGCAGGGCACCTGCCATGCTAGAGTGCTCTTTATCACCAGCAGCGAAGTGAAAGTCATGCCTTTTTGTGGGAAAGCTGGTAAGTACTGTTCAGACCTCCTCGGCGTTTACTTACATTGTTTCACTGTTTTCTTCACCCACGAGCAGACGCCGTGCGTGCTCCACTTGTGTGCATGAGCAAGCATGGCCTCACTGGTGTGCTCTCACTGTACTCACAGGTGAGCATGGCCTCACTCAAAGATCTGGACCAGAGGCTGTTTGAAAGCTACATTGAGCTGAAGGCAGACCCCATCGTGGGCTCCTTGGAACCTGGCATTTACGCTGGCTACTTCGACTGGAGGGACTGCCTGCCCCCGACAGGTGGGTGGTTTCAAGTTACCGGTCATCCTGAGACGTGAATATGGATTTGCTTTTCTTGATACATGCTTAAGATGCTTTTCTTTTTGTTCCCATTTTTTTATATTTACTAAGGGATTGACTTGATTTTTAAATATTTATTAGCTTAAACCCACTTTTTGATTGGAGTTTAGGAGACTTTAAAATATTAGTGCTTAAAATGGCTTAGAGATAATCTTAAATTCCATAGGATAATTAATTACACCTGAGAGTGTGTGATCATCTCAGCAACACACTTGCTTCCTGGGGTTCTTACCTGCGTAGAAGCAGTAGACTGAGTGCAGTTTTATGCAATGACCTTGTGACCTTCATCAAAAAATTTACTTAAGGCATTTGATCACTTCTACAGAAGACCAAGTTATAGTTGCCAAAGATGTGAAAGATTCAAAGAGAAGGTATGGGAGTAAGAGCATCATAATTTAGCAGAGAAAATTCAACTGCAGAAAGATGGCAGACAGTTCCAGTATTATCGTTGCGACGTCAAATAAATGTCACTTAGATCACTTGGTAATGTGTGTTTTAGAAATAACTTGCTCATTGAAAGAAATACATTTTTGATTGATCAGATACTTGTTTCTTTGTTTGAAGTGCCATGAAATACATAAAGCCAGGCTACCTACTAATATGTCGGTGTCGCCCGGTATGAAAATGGTTCTGTTCTAATTAGACAGCAGCTCTTTGGGGCACATTTGGCGGCACAGTGACCTGCTGGAAAGTTGAGTTACCTTTATTAGTTCATCACCTCATTGTGACATCCTGTCATTCTCGTTGTGTGACGCTTTTATTAGTGGTGACAGCATCCTTTATTCTTTCAGTGTGCTTTGCTTTTGTTGCTACTGTTCATATTGTTGTTCAGTCACTAAGTTGTATCAGACTCTTTGCGACCCTGTGGACTGTAGCACACCAGGCTTCCCTGTCCCTCACTGTGTTCTAGAGTTTGCTCAGACTCGTGTCCATTGAGTCGGTGATGCCTCCAACCGTCTCATCCTCTGTCGCCCTCCTCTCCTGCCCTCAGTCTTTCCCAGCGTCAGGGTCTTTTCTAGTGAGTCGGCTCTTTGCATCAGGTGGCCAGAGTATTGGAGCTTCAGCTTCAGTCCTTCCAATGAATATCCAGGGTTCATTTCCTTTAGGACTGACTGGTTGGATCTCCTTGCCATCTGAGGGCCTCTCAAGAGTCTTCTCCAACACCACAGTTCAGTAGCATCAAGTTGTTCATATTAGGGGTAGTGATCCAGTGGTGCCAGAAGTATAAACTGAGACTCAGAATCATTAAATGAGTAATGTTTATGTGGTTTTAGGTATTCAATTCCTGAAGTCACCATCCATCATTAGAGATGTTGATGTTTGAGCCATCTGCCTAAAACTGGTCATAGTTGATCTTTCTCCCCTAAGGCCATTCATTACCTTCCTAAATGCTCCTTCCTAAAGCTCCCAAATGTTGAAATTCCCAAAGTCACCTAGCCCAAGAGTTTTGAAAAAGATTGCAGATCGGAAGTTCCCGAGGCTGTTGGCAGACGACCTTGAGACCAGTTATCCACCCTGGGAGTTAGGTTTGTTCATGCATACATTCTTTTCTGTGTCCAGACTGGATGACCGCTCACATCCCAAATACATCGTGTAACAGTGTGTCAGATCCTGTCAGAAACTTGCTTAAAATTGTTGCAGTGTCTTACAGTAAAATCTGCAATGCGGTCAGTACTGACCGTACACTCTACCGCGTGGCCTCACCAGCTGCCCGCAGCACACAGAGAAGCCTTCCCACATCCTCCCTGCAGGGTCTTCCCTTTGCCCATATGGTCATGAGTCCTTTGTTCTCAGGTGTCTGCTTAAGTGTCAAGACTCCAGCGTCCACTCTGCATATGTGATGTGGCCACTGGAGGCTGGGTGTGGTGTTTTAGATGGAACCTATGGGAATTACGCATGTTTTATGTGCAAGATAATTACCTACAAGGGAGTATCCTGTCCATCGTTTCCAGCACTGCCGTTTACATTGGTGGCACTTCTTACAGCCCAGTCCATGAGCTCAGCGGTAGTGGTCAGTTATCCAGGGCCGTTGATGACACACACCTTCTGTGTAAGCTGAGTTCCTGACTTCGCCTGAGCAAACCTAACTCCCTGCGTGGATCATTGGTCTCAAGGTCGTCTGTCACTAGCCTCTGAAGCTTTCGATCTGCAGTCTTTTTCAAAACTCTTGGGCTAGGTGACTTTGGGAATTTCAACATTTGGGAGCTTTAGGAAGGTAATATAGTGCAATGCCACATTTCACGTTACATCCCAGTAGCGATTCCAGCAGGGAAATGGTTGAAATTAGATTAGGAGTGATATCAAGATCCTTATCAGTTCAGGTGACATGTGCCACCATGAAGGTTTATCGGGAGTTTGCAAATTCACAAACAAAATTTGGGCCCTGCTGTACCAAACTCTTGTACCAACAGTTAACCAGTGCCCGGTTCACAGATAAAGGAGTGGTTACACAGCAGGCCCTGCGCACGCATGTACACGTGCACACTCACGCGTGTACACGTGCACACTCACGCGCGTGCTGAGTGTTTCAGCTCCTTGGAGTCCAGTCATTTGTGTGCCTGTAATGCATGTGCCCCGTGTACACTTACCTCTTAATACTCAGTTCAGTCGCTCAGTCGTGTCCGACTCCCTGTGACCCCATGAATCACAGCACGCCAGGCCTCCCTGCCCATCACCAACTCCCGGAGTTCACCCAAACTCATGTCCATCGAGTCGGTGATGCCATCCAGCCATCTCATCCTCTGTCGTCCCCTTCTCCTCCTGCCCCCAATCCCTCCCAGTATCAGAGTCTTTTCCAATGAGTCAGCTCATCGCGTGAGGTGGCCAAAGTATTGGAGTTTCAACTTTAGCATCAGTCCTTCCAATGAACACTCAGGATTGATCTCCTTTAGAATGGACTGGTTGGATCTCCTTGCAGTCCAAGGGACTCTCAAGAGTCTTCTCCAGCACCACAGTTCAAAAGCATCAATTCTTCGGCACTCAGCTTTCTTCACAGTCCAACTCTCACATCCGTACATGACCACTGGAAAAGCCATAGCCTTGACTAGACGGACCTTATTGGCAAAGTAATGTCTGCTTTTTAATATGCTGTCTAGGTTGATCATAGCTTTCCTTCCAAGGAGTAAGCATCTTTTAATTTCATGGCTGCGATCAGCATCCGCAGTGATTTTGGAGCCCCAAAAAATAAAGTCAGCCACTGTTTCCATTGTTTCTCCATCGATTTGCCATGAAATGGTGAGACCGGATGCCATGATCTTAGTTTTCTGTATGTTGAGCTTTAAGCCAACTTATTATAATTTTCTAAATTTCAGCTGTCTTAAGACAAAGCCTTGTTCCCTCCGGAGGGTGGGGGAGGGGTGTCCAGGACCTCAGGCTCTGAACCCCCTGAGCTCCTGTCGCTGTGACTGCTCACAGCTCCACACGTTCCGCTTTACAGCCCAGCGTGACCCACCTGTCTGGACAGCGCCTCGGAGATTCTGCCTGAGGCCCCTGTGCCCTCTAGTGTTTCTCACGTCTCCAGCCATCCTGGGGTCCGTGGCCGTGCTGGCCTTGGTGCTCTGTGGAGCGCTCCGAGGCTGGTCCCACTGCTGGGAGAGAGGCCCCTCGCGCCTAGCTGCCCTCCCCCTGTAGTGTGCACCCCCAGCCTCCTTCCCCTGTGGCCCCTGTGCTGGGAGCGGCCCTGGACACCGGCTTGCCCTGGGGTTGCCAGTCTTTATTCAAACGCCGAGATTTCATCCACTCGAGCAAGCTGACTGGTGCCTCCAGCATCCACTCTGAGGCCTGACCTCTGCTCTGAGCTTCAGACCTCCCTCCTCCGTGGACAGATGTCTCCCTCAGGACTCTCCTGCACCCTCCTCACCCCTCGGATCGGCCCCAGGGTGCCGCTCCTAAAGCCCTAGTTCCGTCCCCACCGTGCCCAGTTCCTGCAGGGCGCCCTGTGTCACCACAGGGCCACACTGTTTTCCTGTCCCCAGCCCCTCGCCTGTTGGCAAAGCCCATCTGTCACCCCCTGCTTACAACCCTTCAGGCCTCCCCTCTCCCCAGGCTGAGACCTTCGCTATGGGCACTGCCCCTGCTCATCTTGCTCCTGGCTCCTCCCACGCTGCCTCTGGGCAGCCAGGGCCTCTCCTGGTCCCCAGGCCCCACCTCCCCACCATCTCCAGTTGTGCAGTGGGAATTCATAGTTCACAGTCTGAGCAAACGTGGGTCGTGCCTCAGTTTATCTCTCGTGTATTTGCTCTGTGGTTCAGCAGTGATTTTTCTCAGTTTTTTGATAGGAAAGTAAATCGTGTGATGTTCTCGTTTCCATTAATCTTCTTGTTCACATTTTAATAAATAGTACACAGTGGATGTTGGCATTTGTTTAATTGAGGTGAGCATTTTAGCACTTGTGCCCTGTGGAAGCCATGTGCAGTCCCTCAGTCGCAAGTAATTGCGTTTGATTTAAACATGAGTATCAAGGGATACCTGATGTGCGAGCATTTCTGTGTGGCGTCTCTGTGCACAATATGGCCTGCTGTCCAGGGACAGTTGCGGTGCATCTTGCTCAGTCCTTGTGAGGACTCGAGGGCAAGGGTGTGGGGCAGGCCTCACCAGGCTCTTCGGGTCTCCCTGCTGCCAGGTGTGGACTGACTCGGAGTCCAGGTCTGGGGTCCTTCTCTGCCCCTCACGTCTTCCCAGCCCACAGTGTGAGTGTGGGTGCAGAGTGACGTTGCAGTGACCAGGAGTTCTTTGCACACTGAGGTGCGGCTGGCCGTGTGGCTTGGAGGCCCTGCTGCTTTCTTCCAGGCAAGCCTCCTCTGGGCATGTGCGCACACCGCTGCGCCGTCCGCCACTCGTGTGCCATTCCTCTGGTGCCAAAACCTCTTAGAAACCGTTGGTGGTGCTTTCACTTTTCTAAGCTGTATCTAGTTCAGTTCTCAGTGTAGTTTTGACTGGATCCCCAGCTGAAGCTCAATCTCTCATAGTCATAGAGTGACTTTTCGTTTCTTTAAAGTTGACTGAAGTTTTGAGACCAAGCTGAGCAGCCACAGTATTTTGACTTTAGTCCTCCAAAAGAATTTCAGTTACCTTAGTATTATCTTTAGAATTTTCATCTCCAATTTCATTTTTCATTTCAGAGCTGAATTTTGAAAATCACACAGGTATCTGTGTTTGCTATAGTTAGAAACAAATTTAGTTTCTGACACTGTAGTAATTTTTTTTAAAAATCCAGTTGATCACCTGTTTAATTATATATATATATCAGGAAAGATTATTCTGGTTAGTTCTGAGTCATTTAACTGACTGTGTTATTTTTCTGTTATCCTCAGTTATTAAGAGCTCTGAGTATTTGCATTTGATAGGTTTTAGCTCAGTTAAGAATAATCTCATTTACAAGTACACTTGAAAGTTTAAATCTTAAAAACATATTAAATAAGAAAAGTAATCTTTCTTTAAATTTTCACTTAAATATCTGTTTTCTATCTAGAACATGTATGTTTACATATATTCGTAAAGGTAATAGATTAATTTAAAATCAACCATTTTTTAATAAGTACTTAACTGATTTTTACCTCAAAATGCTTTCCTATTAACTGTACTCGTTGGAAGTATCGGGGGAGGGAAGACATCTGTGTGGTGGATGCTGTGAGTGTGGGGGGCCAGGTGGGCAGGGAGGGCAGCCGGCTCGTGTGGGTCGCAGGGCACTTCCCTCAGTCCCTGTGGATCCAGCGTGCGGAGGCTGAGACCAGCCCGCAGTCGGCGCTCTTCCTCCTGGGTGATTGCCTCTTCCTGCCTGTAAATGCATTTCCACTGCCGTGTGACGAGTATCTTGATTGACTATTGTTTGTCTCTTAACCCCCCCCCCCACACTTTTCTTCTAATACTCTTTTGTGATTTAACCAGATCCTTGTATTCCAGTGAGCTAATTGCACTTATCTCAAGTGAGGAACACTGGGGTGGTGGGCAGGCTGCCTGCCGTTTGTCTCATCAGATCAGCACCTCCATGAAAACACCCATCTCACTCCTAGTTAAACCGTGCACACCCCTAGGGAGAGTCCTTTCCTAGAGCGTGTGGGGAGGTTTACTGAGTGCTGGGACAGCTCCTTGGATCCTCCTAAGAGAGGAGTAGTCGTGTCCCGCGTCAGAGGGGCGGGGAGGAGGGACTGTCATCCATCGCTGCCTCCACCAGCACGAAGGAAAGGCAGAAAACACCATTAGAATCTCTGGGCCCTAGGAACCGGTGAAGGACAGTCCTCTCTCCCGACCTCACACCGATCACAGGATAAGACACAGGCCCCAGCAGGTCCCCACCACGGGGGCCGCGGTGATGTGGGGACTGCGGGGTCCGAGCGAGCCCAGCGCTCGCCAGCTCCTCCTGCAAGTAGCTGCTCTGCCCTCTCGCCGCCTCCTACGGGCAGGGCGGGGAGCGGAGAAGAAGGGGACAGAGCCCGTGCGCTGCTGTCCCCCCAGAGGGGGACGAAGGCTCTCCTCCCTCCCGCGGGGAAGCCCCACTCAGAGCCCAGCAGTGCTGGGAGACACCGTGCTCTTTAAACCCAGTCTCCAGCCAGGCCTGGCTCCAGGTGTGCGGGCAAAAGGTAAGAGCTGAGTTTAGCAAAGAAAAGTTTGTTTGGTCCCATTAATAAAGAAGAGGAGTTATTTCAGCATCCAAATATTAGTTCCTATTTCTGATAAAATACCCCAGCCAGCCATTCAGGGGTCAGTTCACAGCGTGTGTGGAACTAGACAGGACTCAGCAGTGTCTTCCCCTGCATACCCACAACCTCTCCCTCCCCTCTGGCTCTCCCCATTGTCTCCAGGTCTCCCAGGGGTTGAGGCCGTCCCCATCTCTGTGCCATAGCCCTCCTAGGTGCCAGTGTAGAGAAAACCTTCCCTGGTACGTTTCCTCCATCAGTTGGTTAGTGAGAAACACCTTGGCATAAATTACTCAAGCCGGAGGTGACACGGAAAACACGTCAAGTAAAATACTGATTTACAGTTTGGTTTTTACCCTAATAGGTGTTTTCAACAGAATATCAGATTGAATTATCTTTTAATTTTGTTAATGTTGAAGAAGAGAATTTTGGTTGATTAAATAAGAAAACAGTTACCAAAAACACCATGTGAGCTATTCATTTAGAAGTAATTAGATTATTACAAAACAGGGGTAACCCAAAGGTCTCTGAGTGTCATTTCACCTTTCCAGATTTACTCTGAAGCCCGAGCCTTGCAGAATTCTGAGGGTGCCTTTGTGAGCATCACTTTCCTGGCACTATTTGTGAGACCCTGTGCACATCTGTTCTTGTCTCTAGTGTGGAGCCCGAGTGGTAATCCCCACTGACCTGCCGCTCTCTTGAGCATCCCACAGGTTTCCTGCGCCCTGGTCACAGACCAGTCTGCCACCTTACTGATTCTGCTTTTGACCAAAAGAGATCCCAGTCGAGCGAATTCCACCTTTGAAGAGACATCCAACTCAGTGGTCTTTCCTGGTGCTGAACTCAGAGTAGTTTTATCAATTCCTTGAACTGTTTTTTCTTAATTTCATTTAAAAAATACTGTCAGGAAAATTTTAATAAATTTGTATTTCATCTATATATAGGAGAAAAGCAGTTTTACATTTTTCAAAGGAGGATGACCCTAGTCAGTCCTCTTTTTAAATCTCACTTTCATTATTTAACTTTACTTTTTTCCCAGCCATTTTTCCTTTTTTATAAGCACTTTACTGCATCACTGCCAGTGCTGTAAAACTGTACAGTGCTTTGGACATTTGGTTGCAGAGTGTCTGCCAAACATTTTCAATAAAGCTAAGTGTTGGCTCTGATGGTATTCAATGTGAAATCTGTTAACCTTGAGATGACCTATGGCCTACATACTTTCATCATTGCATGTATTATCTGTTGAAGTATTTATTGTGTCTTAAACTGATAGCTGCTTGGCACCAGGGTAAATTAATGTGCTGTTGTGCAAAAGGCCATTGTTTGAACTTATTTTGGACATTCCTAGAGGTTGATCACAGCAGAACAGGGAAGCGCAGAGCTGACTTCGTGGCGGCTTCAGCAGCCCTGTGCTCACGGCCAGTCCCCCGCCCTCTCTGGATGAAGGGTCATTTCATCCGCACATGGATCAGATAAGGATGATGTCTTTGAAGACACAGTCTCAAGGCTATTACCATATCTAGAAAGAAATGTAACAATCCATTAATTTTATCAAATATCCAGTTGCAGTAGGAAAGAACCTTTTGTATTCTGTTACAGGTTAATCACTAAAGGGATGATGCCTGTAAGCTTAGATTGTACGTGGCTCCTCTCTGGGAATTTTGCCTCCCAGGTCATGAGCATCGAGCTAATAAAATGCTTTGGTTTAGCTCACAGGAAGCCTCCTGACCAGGCCCCCTGTGAATGGCTACGGGGAGGGAGAGATTCACGCATGTCCTCTGGAGGCTGGCAGGAGCAGGGAGTGTCTGGCTTTACTCCCTCCCCTCTCAGTGTAGAAGGAGCCTGAATCCTGACTCAGACAAGAAGGTTCTTTGGGGCATGAGCCCACCCTCCTCTCGGTTTGCCAGCTTTCTGAATAAAGCCGCGTTCCTTGTCCTGACAGCTCACCTCCTGATTACCAGCCTGTTTTGCCGCAAGCAGTCTGAACTGAGACTCCGGAGCACAGTCAGTGTCCACTCTCAGAAAAGTTGTTTAGGCAGTTCGGTCACATCAGGGCTCCTGCCAAGGTCTGTGTGTTGCTTTTACTCACGTGTCTCTGAAGTATTTTCCCCTTCTCTAGGGCCTTTTCAGTCCTAAAGGAAATCAGTCCTGAATATTCCTTGGAAGGACTGATGCTGAAGCTGAAACTCTTAATACTTTGGCCACCTGATGCAAAGACCTGACTCACTGGAAAACACCCTGATGCTGGGAAAGATTGAAGGCAGGAAGAGAAGGGGGTCTCAAAGGTTGAGGTGGTTGGATGGCATCACCCACTTGATGGACGTGAGTCTGAGCAAGCTCCGCGAGTTAGTGATGGACAGGGAAGCCTGGCATGCTGCAGTCCATGGGGTCGCAGAGAGTCGGACATGACTGAGTGATTGAACTGACTGACGGCCCTTTCTTCAGCTTATTTGTTGAATAAATCAGATGGTTCTGTAGATACTCTCATTTTCTGGAGTTTTCATGTTGTTTCCTCCTCGTGTCAGCGGCATGGTTCTCTGCTCCGTGTGTTTCCGAACTTATGATTAATGAAGCTTTATCATTTTCAGACTTGATTTTAATTCGGATTTTGTCACCAGGATGTCCGTTATGTTTGATTGTCTCCGTTTGTGATGTTCAGATTGAAAACTGGATTCAAGAGTTACCAGCTCGCTCCACCCTTCATAACTGTCAAACTTTTCATCTAATAGTCTCAGCACCATCGGTAATTGTTGCCGTGAGCTTTTATTTCCTGGCTGGTGTTCACTGGCTAAGTTGTGTCCGACTCTTTGCGACCCCATGGACTGTGGCACACCAGACTTCCCTGTCCTTCACCATCTGCTGGAGTTTGCTCAAGCTCATGTCCATCAAGTCGGTGATGCCATCCAGCCATCTCTTCCTCTGTCATCCCCTCTCCTCCTGCCTTCAGTCTTTCCCAGCATCAGGGTCTTTTCTAGTGAGTCATCTCTTCTCATCAGGTGGCCAAAGTATTGGCCTTATTTCCTTAGAGATTGCAAACTAATGAT